>NC_092721.1:131934144-132245434 GCF_047496885.1 Scyliorhinus torazame
GTGACGCATATGCAACGGGGGCCCATCTGAGGCCTCATCATGTTGAGGGAGCACTTCCCCAATGCCGGATTGACTGGCATCGGTCGGAATTTTGGTCTCCTTTGCTGGATCGAAGAAACCTAAGACCGGGGCAGTGGTCAGTTTTGCCTTGAGTTCTCTCCATTCGCGCTCGTGGGCAGGCAGCCATTGGAAATCTGTCGTCTTCCTGACCAGGTTCCTGAGAGCCGTGGTATGAGAGGCGAGGTTAGCGGTGAATTTCCCTAAAAAATTGACCATGCCCAGAAATCGGAGGACCGCCTTCTTGTCCTCTGGTGTTTTCATAGCTGTGATGTCAGCTACCTTGTCCGCATCTGGCTGCACACCCAATTGGGAGATGTGGTCCCCGAGGAACTTGAGTTCCGTCTGACCAAAAGAGCATTTGGACCTGTTGAGGCGGAGGCCATGCTCATGTATACGTCTGAATACGCGCTGGAGGCGACTAACATGCTCCTGCGGGGTGGTGGACCAAATAATTATGTCACCGACATAGACGCGAACACCTTCAATACCTTCCATCATTTGTTCCAGAATCCTTTGGAACACTTCTGATGCAGAGATTATCCCAAACGGCATCCTCTTGTAACAATATCTTCCAAAGGGGGTGTTAAATGTGCAGAGTTTCCTGCTGGATTTATCGAGCTGGATTTGCCAGAATCCTTTTGAGGCGTCGAGTTTGGTAAAGAGCTTGACGCGAGCCATCTCACATGTGAGCTCTTCGCGCTTGGGAATTGGATAGTGCTCTCTCATAATATTGCGATTTAGATCCTTGGGATCAATGCAAATTCTCAATTCGACGGAAGGCTTTTTTACACATACCATGCAACTGACCCAGTCGGTCGGTTCCGTGACTTTGGAAATCACTCCTTGGTTCTGGATGTCCTGCAGCTGCTGCTTGAGGCGGTCCTTATGGGGTGCTGGGACACTGCGAGGTGCGTGCACCACAGGCGTGGCATTCGGTTTTAATAAAATCTTGTAGGTGCACGGGAGCGTGCCCATGCCCTCGAAGACGTCGTGGTACTGGTTGATAATGGCATTGAGCTGCGCCCTGAAGTCAGTGTCCTGAATGGCAGACGTGGCAGCAAGAGAGAGGTTCAACAGCTTGCATGCCTGCGCGCCAAGCAGGGAGGCTTTCGAGGAGTCCACGATTTCAAAGAGAAGGATGGCTTTGCGTGACCTGTGCATCACTTCAAGTTGGCATGAGCTGCTGGCAGCAATGGCATTGCCATTATAATCTAATAGCTGGCAGGTTGATGGCAGGATGGCTGGTTTGGCACGAAGGCGTTGGAGGTCAGACCGCGCAATGAGATTGGCGGAGTGATACACGATCAATTGCAGAAAGACTAAAATTGGGTACAACTGTGGCTTTATTACAGTCAGATGCGTGGCCTCCTGCTGCAGCTGGCGAAATGCAGGGCACTGGAGGTCATGCATATTTATACAGTTCTCTCTGGGCGGAGCCAGCCGGCAGGAGCTACCGGCGAACCTGTAGTGCAGGTCCTACCTTACATCTCCTATTACAGTGGATCACCACATTCACCCCCTGTTAAAAATGAGTTCGGCGGGGGTGACGTGAAACTATATACAATTAGTGCAGTTATGTACAGTGGTAGGGAAAGAAAAGTCCATGTTGACGGTCCGGAGTCCGTCAAAGGTTCAGCCGGTCCGGTGCTTTGGTGCTTCGTTGGGAGCGGCGTAACGGTGGCGGCGAAGTCGGTGCTGGCGGTGGTGGATGTGGCAGCGATGGCGGTGCTGATGCTGGCCAGTCATCAGGGAACTCCGGGAGCGTGCAGAAGTCCTCTTCGCCTCTTGTGCGGAAAAGGGGAGGGGGGGTGGTCTGGTGGGGTCAATATTGGCGGCGCGGTGGGAGAGGGGGGGGGGTGCATGGGTGGGGGTGTGTGTTGGGGTGGAATATGACGGTGCCAGGTCCCTGAGTGAAACAGTATCTTGGCGGCCGTCGGGAACTCAACGTAGGCATATTGAGAGTTGGCGTGGAGCAGGTGAACCCTGTCCACCAAGGGGTCCGCCTTGTGGAGTCGGACGTGCCTACGAAGAAGGACTGGTCCTGGATCAGCGAGCCAAGTCGGGAGCGACACCCCGGATGTGGACTTCCTGGGGAAGGTAAAAACACGTTTGTGGGGTGTGTTATTAGTGGCGGTGCACGATAGTGACCGGATGGAGTGCAGAGCGTCAGGGAGGACCACCTGCCAGCGAGAGGCTGGGAGGTTCCTGGACCATAGGGCCAGCTGGACGGCCCTCCAAACCGTCCCATTCTCCCGTTCTATTTGCCCGTTTCCCCGGGGGTTGTAGCTGGTCGTCTTGCTGGAGGCTATACCCCTGCTGAGTAGGAACTGACGCAGCTCATCTTTCATGAATGAAGATCCCCTGTCACTGTGGATGTAGGCGGAGAAACCGAACAGAGCGAAGATGGTGTTGAGGGCCTTGATGACGGTGGCAGGTGTCATGTCGGGGCATGGGATGGCGAAGGGGAATCTGGAGTACTCGTCGACCACACTGAGAATGTACGTGTTACGGTCGGTGGAGGGGCCCTTTGAAATCCACACTGAGGCGTCCAAAGAGGTGGGAAGCCTTCACCAGGCGCGCACGGTCCGGCAGGTAGAAGTGCGGCTTGCACTCCGCACAGACCTGGCAGTCCCTGGTGACTGTCCTTACTTCCTCGACGGACTAGGGCAGATTGTGAGCTTTGACCAGATGGTACAATCGAGTGACCCCTGGGTGACAAAGGCTGTCGTGTAGGCCCCGGAGTTGGTCCACTTGTGCGCTGGCACATGTACCTCGGGAGAGGGTATCTGGGGGCTTGTTGAGTTTGCCAGGGCGATACAAGATCTCGTAATTATAGGTGGAGAGCTCGATTCTCCACCGCAAGATTTTATCATTTTTGATCTTGCCCCGCTGTGTGTTGTTGAACATGAAGGCTACCGACTGTTGGTCCGTAAGGAGAGTGAATCTCTTTCCAGCCAGGTAATGCCTCCAATGCCGCACAGCTTCAACGATAGCTTGGGCCTCCTTTTCGACGGATGAGTGTCGAATTTCAGAGGCATGAAGGGTGCGGGAAAAGAATGCCACGGGTCGGCCTGCCTGGTTTAGAGTGGTGGCAAGGGCCCCTGGGGTGCGCGGATCAGCGTGTGGCGCAGGCATATTGCAAAGGTAGGGGCCCGGCTGAGGAGGTCGGCGGTGGGGTCCAGGAGGGGTAGGAAGGGGTAGAAGGGTGGGCAGCGCGGCGGGAGAGGTACGATTGTACGTTACGAGATGTGACCATCACGAAGAGCGCCAAGGTTTTCATCTCCGCCAGTTCGAGCGTGGCCCCTTCCAGCAATCTTTCTCGGATGCGGTCTGACGCAATCCCCGTCACGAAGGCATCGCGCATGAGGAGATTCGCGTGTTCGGCGGCCGTGACGGCCTGACAGTCACAGTCCCGGACGAGTGGAATTAGGGCCCGCCAGAAGTCTTCGATGGACTCACCAGGTAGTTGCGAGCGGGTGGCGAGTACATGCCTGGCGAAGAGCGTGTTCGCCTTCTGCGTGTAGTGTTCTTTGAGGAGTTCCATTGCTTCTGTGTAAGTCTTGGCTTCTTGGATCAACGGGAACACGCTGGAGCACAGTCTGGAGTACAGGACATTGATCTTCTGAGCCTCCGTTGGCGCGGGGTCCGCCGCGTTGATGTAAGCCTCAAAACATGCTAGCCAGTGAGTAAAGTCTTTCCTGGCGTCGGGTGAGTGCGGATCCAGCTGCAGGCGATCGGGCTTAATTCTGATATCCATTCTGTGGAAAATCTGACTGTCATAAATTGATGCACGATCAATTGCACAAAGACTAAAGTTGGGTACAACTGTGGCTCTTACAGGCAGATGTGTGGCCTCCTGCTGCAGCTGGCGAAATGGCAGGGCACTGGAGGTCATGCATATTTATACAGTTCTCCCTGGGCGGAGCCAGCCGGCAGGAGCTACCGGCGAACCTGTAGTGCAGGTCCTACCTAATATCTCCTATTACAGTGGCACACGGAGGCGCCGGTGTCCAGGCGGAATCGTATTTGGGACCAGTTGACCGTAAAGGTGGCACACCACTCATCGTCCGGATCGATGCTGTATACCCATAGAGGCTGGATTCTTTGCTTCGGGGACACCATGTTTTTTGTAATGATATCGACTCGAAAAGGCGCCTTCGGGTCCTCGGTGTGAATATCGGGTAGCATGTCCGAATCGGGCTCGGTGACCTTGGGTTGAATGGCCCGGACATTCCTGCGGGGCTGGCTGGAGCGACAAGAGTTGGCAGGCTGAGCTGATCTGCATAAAGCAGCATTGTGGCCAAGTTTGCCACATTGCAGACATCGTCAGGATTTGGCAGGACATTGCCGTGTTAAGTGGGCGGAGCCACAGTTGTCGCACGTTGTAGCGTCAGTACGTTCGCTGCGCCACCGCGCATGCGTGGTGCGGTGGTACGTGGTGCGCGCCAGCGCAGTACGTTTGTCGATGTCGTCATCCCCTCGTTCGCTGCACACAAGCGCGGGAGTCCGCGAAAAGCGCACAAAATGGCCGCCCTCATCCAGGCTGAGGCCCTGGAGTTGCTCGATTGCTTGGACCCGTTCTGCTTCGTGGGGACCTTGCCGCGCCGTTTCAGCCGCTTGCATGTGGGAATACCGACTCGTGGCGTGTTCATGTAGCACGCAGGTCTCGATGGCGGTCGCTAGGGTGAGCTGCCTTACCCTGAGGAGCTGCTGGCGTAGGGGGTCCGACTGAATACCGAAAACGATCTGGTCGCGTATCATGGAGTTGGAGGTGGGCTGGTAATTACAGGACTGCGCAAGGATGTGGAGGTGGGTGAGAAAGGACTGGAAAGGTTCATCCTTACCCTGCAAACGCTGTTGGAATACATAGCGCTCAAAACTTTCATTCACCTCGATGTCGCAGTGACTGTCAAACTTAAGGAGGACCGTCTTGAATTTTGATTTATCTTCACCATAAGCAAAGGTGAGAGAATTGAAAATGTGGATGGCGTGTTCCCCGGCCGTGGAAAGGAAGAGAGCGATCTTCCTGGTGTCTGAGGCAGCTTCCCGGTCTGTGGCTTCAAGGTAGAGCTGGAAGCGTTGTTTGAATACTTTCCAGTTGGCCTCTAGGTTACCGGTGATGCAGAGCGGCGGCGGCGGGCGGACGCTGTCCATTTTGCAGGATGGCTGTATGCTGGTGGAAGGCAGATCACTTGCAGGTAGGTCTAAGAAGTTCTAACATCCCTCAACTACTGGTACCATGATGTGTTGGGTGCTCTGGATCCGTGGAACACATACACCAACACTTAAAATAGTACAACACTATTTTATTAAGTGAGAAACTGTTGAATATACTTTCACTGTGGGTTAACACGATGTTAGATTAAACTAAAGACCTATGCCTGTCCTAAACAGTCTATGCACTCAGCGCATGGTGAAGATCTGTGCTGTAAGCTGTAAGCTCTGTCCTTCTGAGAGGCTGCATCCCGAATGAGCGGGAACTCTGATGCCCTCTGTCTATATAGTGAGTGTGCTCTAACTGGTGATTGGCTGCGGTGTTGTGTGTGTTGATTGGTCTTGCTATGTGTCCATCAGTGTGTGTGGCTGCACCATAATATACTGGTGTATATTATGACACTGTGTTACACTCACTATGCCACAACAAAGAAGGCCATTCAACCTCTGGTGACACTGCACCCAGTTCCTCTGCCATCCCCAGCCAAGCCTTCTTTATTTGGCTTGGTGATCTTTCACCTCAGGAAACAAGACCTCATGCCCCCCCTCTCCCTCTCACTGGCTCCAAGAGAACTTCTGTGAATTGTGGCGCAGCCCTAGCCCAGGTGCCAGGTCACCGCCACACCTTCATGGTTAGCTTGGCTCCATGTAAAATCAAAATGGCTGCCACAACAATGGCTTTCATCATGCTCCATCCCACACACACTGCTGCTGCTAATTGACAGCCAAACCTATCCTCCAGCCAATTAGAAACAAACCTCACAGATTTCACCACACCCCAACCCCCCCACCAATAGCCCCGTGTTGCAGGATTGGGATGCGGAAATAATTCTGAGGTTGGGCTCTTGTTCATGAGTGCAAAATGCTGTGCAATATTGTAGGCCGATAGCATTTTGCCAGAGCTGGAAAAAGTTAGAGATTTAACGGGCTGGATTCTCCGTTCCTGAGACTGGGGGTGTGATTCTCCCAGCCCCGCGCTGGGCCGAGAATCGCCGCAACCGCGCCACGCCGCCCCAACGCCGGCGCGCAATTCTCTGAGGTGCGGAGAATCGGCGCCATTTGCGCGGGTGCGTTTGGCGCGGCGCCGGTTGCGGGCCGCTGTACGAAGCTGGGCCGCCGATTCTCCGGCCCGGATGGGCCGAGCGGCTGCGCAGAAGAAGCAGACGTCCACACCTGGTCGCTGCCGGCGGGAACTCCGTACGAAGGGCCGGGGGGCGGCCTGTGTGGTGGGGAGGAGGGGGACTCCGTCCCCGGTGGGGGGGGGGGGGGCTCCGATGGGGTCTGGCCCGCGATCGGGACCCACCGATCGGCGGGCCAGACTCTCCCCCCCCCGGGCCTACTTTGTCGTGTATCCGGCCCCAGAACCTCCGCGCCATGTTGCGTCGGGGCCGCGCATTCTGTAAAGCCACTATGCATGCGCGGGTTGACACGTCGCCACTGCGCATGCGCGGGTTGACACGTCGCCACTGCGCATGCGCGGGTTGACACGTCGCCACTGCGCATGCGCGGGTTGACACGTCGCCACTGCGCATGCGCGGGTTGACACGTCGCCACTGCGCATGCGCGGGTTGACACGTCGCCACTGCGCATGCGCGGGTTGACACGTCGCCACTGCGCATGCGCGGGTTGACACGTCGCCACTGCGCATGCGCGGGTTGACACGTCGCCACTGCGCATGCGCGGGTTGACACGTCGCCACTGCGCATGCGCGGGTTGACACGTCGCCACTGCGCATGCGCGGGTTGGCGCCGCCCCCAGTGCGTGCCAGGAAGTGAGGCTGGAGCGGCGTGAACCGCTCCAACGCTGTGCTCGCCCCCTTGCTAGTGCCAATCCCATTTTGCGCCGTCATGAAACGCAACGGCGTTGACTACGGTGTGGACACTCGCGATCAGAGAATCGTGCCCTAAGTGTGGGCGCCGGGGCAGGATTCATGGATTTCCGCAACAGCAAAACTGCCACCGCACCTGTACTGATTCAGAGACTGTTGAGGGGCTACCACCAGTGTCAAGTGGAACACAATCGATTGCAATGAAAAACGGTGCGGGATGCTCCGGGTCCGTGATTGACACTCGGGAGGCTGACAAGCTGCAGCCGCACATACACATTACACTCCCCACACACACACATCCCAGCCAACAAGATGGCACTGGTTGTGCTGGAGAGCGCCCATCCCACTGATGGGCTGGCATGGGCCAGAGGGCACCGAGGGGGGTGGCCTGGGGGGCGACCCATACAACCAA
The DNA here is from genome assembly GCF_047496885.1 of Scyliorhinus torazame. Classification (NCBI taxonomy): domain Eukaryota; kingdom Metazoa; phylum Chordata; class Chondrichthyes; order Carcharhiniformes; family Scyliorhinidae; genus Scyliorhinus; species Scyliorhinus torazame. Next base: position 131,941,659 of record NC_092721.1, read on the forward strand.
TGGCCCTAAGTACACAGTGGGCAGTCAGTGGTGTGCGCAGCTGCATTGCAGCCTTGCAGGCCGCAGCAATGGTGCTCCATGCCCATCCAGCCCAACCCGACAGCTCCCCCTCCTGACCAGCCCCCACTACTCCCCCTGGCCCTGGCAGAAGGCCCCCAGCCAGTGGCACGACTGTCAGCAAACTATGGCGATGTTGGACACTTTCTGTATCCCCTCTTTCTCCCTCAGCAGCCACAGCGCCTGTTTCATGATTTTTAAAAGCACAAGTGAACCTCACAGTCGGGAATTCTTCGGAGGCGGAGAATCCTGGAGGCCCCGGTGAATACCGGGTCAGGCCCGCTAATGACTAATGGCCATTACTGTACATGCATTCTGGAATACATTTATGCCACTCTCGAGGGGATGGAGAATTGCGATTTGGCTTGAAAACGGGACCCACCCCGATTTCAGCATCGGAACCTATTCTCTGCCCAGTGGTGTTTCCCGATTTTGTCATCGGCCGACGGAGAATCCCACCCAACAAGTTTAACCAAGTAAAAGTAAAGTTGCCATAGTCCCAGATGACCATTGGCTGCTTTCGGCTTTGAGGGGGAGAGCTGACTGGCGGTGATTTACCCTGAGGATCACCACACCTCAAACAAGGGGCAAGGTTGAGATGGCGCGCCTTCATGAATACCCTTAGCCGGTACGGGAACAAGTGGAGAGGCAGGCAAAGGGAGTGATGGGTAAAAAACAAAAGGAAATGTCTGTGATCGGATGGAAGGCAGGAGAGCTTAAATGACAAAAGGGATGATGTGTGCAAGGTAAGATGAGATAAAGGGCAAGGAAAGAAACAGAAGCAAGGGGCAAAATTCTCCCCCAACGGTGCGATGTCCGCCGACTGGCGCCCAAAACGGCGCCAATCAGACGGGCATCGCGCCGCCCCAAAGGTGCGGAATGCTCCGCATCTTTGGGGGCCGAGCCCCAACATTGAGGGGCTAGGCCGACGCCGGAGGGATTTCCGCCCCGCCAGCTGGCGGAAACGGCCTTTGTTGCCCCGCCAGCTGGCACGGAAAACACATCTCCGGGCGGCGCATGCGCGGGAGCGTCAGCGGCCGCTGACAGTTTCCCGCGCATGCGCAGTGGAGGGAGTCTCTTCCGCCTCCGCTCTCCGCTAACTTGTAACTCTCGAGTGCCCTAACTGAACCTTCATGTCTCATCTTTACATTAGCCACCTTCTTCCTCTTGACAAGTTTTTTGACTGCTTTAGTAAACCACGGTTCCCTTGCTCGACCACTTCCTCCCTGCCTGACAGGTACATACTTATCAAGCATACACAGTAGCTGTTCCATGAACAAGCTCCACATTTCCATTGTGCCCATCCCCTGCAGTTTTCCTCTCCATCCGATGCACCCTAAGTCTTGCCTCATCGCATCATAATTGCCTTTCCCCCAGATATAACTCTTGCCCTGCGGTATATACCTATCCCTTTCCATCACTAAAGTAAACGTAATCGAATTGTGGTCACTATCACCAAAGTGCTCACCTACCTCCAAATCTAACACCTGTCCTGGTTCATTATCCAATATGGCCTTGCCTCTCGTTGGCCTATCTACATACTGTGTCAGGAAACCTTCCTGCACACATTGGACAAAAACGGACCCATCTAAAGTACTCGAACTATAGCGTTTCCAGTCAATATTTGGGAAGTTGAAGTCCCCCATAACAACTACCCTGTTGCTTTCGCTCCTATCCAGAATCATCTTTGCAATCCTTTCCTCGACATCTCTGGAACTTTTCGGAGGCATATAGAAAACCCCTAACAGGGTGACCTCTCCTTTCCTGTTTCTAACCTCAGCCCATGCTACCTCAGTAGACGAGTCCTCAGCAAACGTCCTTTCTGCCACCATAATACTGTCCTTGACTAACAATGCCACTCCCCCCCTCTTTTACCACCTTCCCTGAGCTTACTGAAATATCTAAACCCCGGCACCTGCAACAACCATTCCTGTCCCTGCTCTATCCATGTCTCCGAAATGGCCACAATATCGAAGCCCCAGGTGCCAACCCATGCCGCAAGTTCATCCACCTTATTCCGGATGCTCCTGGCATTGAAGAAGACACACTTTAAACCACCTTCCTGCCTGCCGGTACACTCCTGCAACTTTGAAACCTTACTCATGACCTCACTACTCTCAACCTCATGTAAACTGGAGCTACAATTCAGGTTCCCAAGCCCCTGCTGAACTAGTTTGAACCCTCCCGAAGAGCATTAGCAAATTTCCCCCCCCCCCCAGTATATTGGTACCCCTCAGGTCCAGGTGTACACCATCCCGTTTGTAGAGGTCCCACCGACCCCAGAATGAGCCCCAATTATCCAGAAATCTGAAACCCTCCCTCCTGCACCATCCCTGTAGCCACGTGTTCAACTCCTCTCTCTCCCTATTCCTCGTCTCGCTATCACGTGGCACGGGTAACAACCCAGAGATAATAACTCTGTTTGTCCTAGATCTAAGTTTCCACCCGAGCTCCCTGAATTCCTGCCTTACATCCCTATCCCTTTTCCTACCTATGTCATTGGTACCTATGTGGATCACGACTTGGGGCTGCTCCCCCTCCCCCTTAAGGATCCCAAAAACATGATCCGAGACATCACGCACCCTGGCACTTGGGAGGCAACACACCAACCGCGAGTCTCTCTTGTTCCCACAGAATCTCCTATCTATCCCCCTAACTATGGTGTCTCCAATGACTAATGCTCTACTCCTCTCCCCCCTTCCCTTCTGAGCAACAGGGACAGACTCTGTGCCAGAGACCTGTACCCCATGGCTTACCCCTGGTAAGTCACCCCCCCCAACAGTATCCAAAGCGGTATACTTGTTACTAAGGGGAACGGCCACAGGGGATCCCTGTACTGACTGCTTCCTCCCAGCCCCTCTCACCGTCACCCATCTATCTTCATTCTTCGGAGTAACTAAATCCCTGAAGCTTCTATCTATGACCACCTCTGCCTCCCGAATGATCCGAAGTTCATCCAGCTCCAGTTCCCGAACGTGGTTTCTGAGGAGCTGGAAATGGGTGCACTTCCCACAGATGAAATCAGCAGGGACACTGACGGCATCCCTCACCTCAAACATTCTGCAGGAGGAACATTGCATTACCATTGTGCTACCGTGCTGCCCATATGTAGAGGAGCCCGAAGAGTGAACAGTGAGTACAATATACTAAATTGAGAGGGGTGCAAGTAAATTGTTGTTCCACCTGAAAGGTCTGTTTGGGGGCCTGGATGGTGACAAGGGCAGGTGTTGGATGTCCTGCGCTTGCATGGGAAAGTGCCGTTGAAAGGGGAGGGGCTGTTAAGTTGATACTGCCCGTTTGCCCATGCAAATGTCTGAATGTGTCATCAATACATTACGTGATCGGACTCTTAAAATAACCTTGATCCAACAAAGAACAAGGAGATAGAGAATCTGGTGAACTGGTGCAACAACAATAATCTCTCCCTTAATGTCAACAAAATGAAGGAGATTGTCATCGACTTCAGGAAGCATAGAGGAGAACATGCCCCTGTCTGCATCAATGGGAACGAAGTACAAAGGGTCAAGTTTTTAGGTGTCCAGATTACCAACAGCCTGTCCTGGTCCCCCCATGCCGACACTATGGTTAAGAAAGCCCACCAATGACTCTACTTTCTCAAAAGACTAAGGAAATTTGGCATGTCAGCTGGACCCTCACCAACTTTTACAGATGCTCCATAGAAAGCATTCTTTCTGGTTGTATCACAGTTTGGTATGGATCCTGCTCTGCCCGAGGCCACAGGAAACTACAAAAGGTAGTGAATGTAGCCCAATCTATCACGCAAATCAGCCTCCCATCCTTTGATTCTGTCTACAATTCCCGCTGCCTCAGAAAGGCAGCCAGCCTAACTAAGGACCCCACGCACCCTGGACATACTCTCTTCCACCTTCTTCCGTCAGGAAAAAGGTACAAACGTTTGAGGTCACGTACGAACCGACTCAAGAACAGTTTCTTCCTTGCTGCCTTCAGATTTTTGAATGGACCTACCTCGTATTAAGTTGAACTTTTCTCTACAACCTAGCTGTGACTGTAACATTACATTCTGTAGTCTCTCCTTCCTTTCCTATGTAGGGTATGCATTGTCTGTACAGCATGCAAGAAACAATACTTTTCACTGTATACTACTACATGTGACAATAATAAATCAAATCAAATCAACATGGAACAAACAAATCTAATGATTCCCATGAAACCATTGTCGATTGTCATAAAAACACATCTGATTCACTAATGTCCTTTAGGGAAAGAAATCTGCTGTCCTTACCTGGTCTGGCCGACATGTGACTCCAGAACCACAGCAACCTGGTTGACTTGTAACTATCCCCTCAAGGGCAAATAGGGATGGCCCACATCACATGAACGAATACAAAAATTAAAATATTAAAAATTCTACCATTACTATCAAGTCAGGGGACTGGCCCTGGTGCAATATGGAGTACAGGGAGCATGGAAGGAACAGCACCAAGCATACTTCAAAATCAAGCTGGTGAAGCTGCAGCATCGGACTAATTGCTTGATAAGTAGGAGAATCAGCATTCAATAGACAGAGTTAAACATTACCACAACCAACAGATCTGATCAAAGCTCTCAGGTCCTGCTCCATTCAGTCGCTAATGGTGGTGGGCAATTAGCAACTAACAGGAGGAGGAATTTTAATCAATATTTCAATCCTCATTGATGAGAATCCTCAGCAAGAGTTCAAATGCCAAAGTTGAAGCATTTGCAACCTCCTTCAGCCAAAAGTGCCAAGTGGATGATCTATCTTGACCTTCTCTTAAAATCTCCAGTATCACAGATGCCAACCTCAGTCAATTTAATTCACATCATGTGATATCAATAAATAATTATTATTATTAAAATCAATAAATGACCTTGGACTAAACATGGACAAAAGAGCTGAACTCCAGAACGGAGGCGAAAGTAACTGCCTTTGACGTCAAAGCAGAATTTGACTTGAATCTAGCATCAAGGACTTCTAGTAAAATTGAAATCAATGAGAATGAAGGGAAAAACTGGTTGGACTCATACCCAGCCCAAAAAATGATTGTGTTTAGCCTCCAACAATCACCTCAGCCGAAGCAAATCACTGAGGCGTACGACGGGGCATTGGCCCAACCATCGCCAGTTGCTTCAGTGACTTTACTTCAATCATAAGTTAAGAATTGATAATGTTCAATGATAGTTGCACAGTCTTCAATACCATTTATAATCCTTGCAATACTGAAGCAGCCTGTGTATGTACACAGCAAGACCGGAATAACATTTAGGCTCAGCCAATAAGTGGCAAGTAACAGTCGCACCCTGTAATTGTCAGGCAATGACCATCTCCAACGCGAGAGAGCCTAACTACTTCTCCACCATAGGGGGAGGTGGTGGCATAGTGGCATTATAGCTGGATTAGTAATGCAGAGACCTGGGTTCAAATTTCACCTTGGCAGATGGTGAAATTTTAATTCAATAAAAATTCAATGATGCCCTTTCAGGAATGAAATCTGTCATCCTTACCTGGTCTGGTCGGAATGTGACTTCAGATCCACAGCAACCTGGTTGACTCTTAAATTCCTTAAATGCCTCAGGAATGGACAATAAACAAATGCTGGCGCAGCCGGCAATACCCAAATCCCATGAAATTCAGTGGTAAGTAACTGACTCCTTGAAGCCTATCCATCAAGGTACAAGTCAGGATTGTGATGGGTGAGGGCAGTTCCAACAAAACTCAAAGAGCTCAACACCGTCCTGGACAAAGCATCCTGCTTGACTGACATCCCACCATCAAACATTCATTCCCTCCTCCACTTCAAACACGTGACCACTACAGCCGAGAACATCAAGGGCAGCAGATGCTATATATACCTTACCTGTACGTTCCCCTCCAAATCATACACCACCGAACAAATATTGCTCTTCCTTCATTGTCACTTTGGCAAAATTGTGAACTCCCTACCTAACAGCACTGAGCATATATCTACGCCATGCAGCCTTCAGTGGTTAAGAAGTGGGGCTCACCATGCCCTCTCCAGAATTAGGGATGGGCAATAAATGCTGAACTTACCCGTGACATCCACAGCCCACATTCTTTTGAAATCAAAATGTTTATATCCCTCTCCCCATCCAAATCCAAGATTTTAAACACATGGAGCTTTCTATTAGAATTAATCTTACCAAATAATGATAGATGAATAGACCTCCCCAGTAAGTTTAACCTGTGATTATGGCTGAGGAAGACAGCAAATTTGAACCCAGTCTATGCTTAATTAGTTGATTTTAGTTGAGACCATAGAAAGAAGCAGTACAACCGGCCTTAACCCTCCCAGAGCTTCTGGTCCTGATCAATATGCATTGATTCCTCTGGAAGCGTCTGTGTGTGGATGTCAGCTGAGGGCAGGATCAGGCTCCGCAGTGATCCATCCTTGCAGTTAATACTTCCAAGCTTGCACATGAAGAATGGGCACTTGAGCGAGATACTGGAGGGAGACTGTCATCTCTAAAAGTACTCTTTAACAAAGAGTAACCTTTAACAGAACAGAAAATTCAGATGGATCTTTTTGATAAAAAGAAACAAAAGACCCCCAGCCCTGACCAACTGCTGTTGCGTTGCCTTCTTATGACAATTTATACTCAGCTGTTTATCCTTACGAAGCACCAAAACAGGATGAACAATTTACTGTAATTTACCTGGAAATGTACTTTATGTAGAACGATTATATAGAACACAATGGAATCAGTCCACATATGTTGAACATGCTCATATGTTACCTTTCTGTCTTCAAGATGAAATGAGGAGTTACCCATTCATTTAAATACTGGCAGTTTTATTGAAATTGAATTCATCCATTGGGTTTCTGACTGTTCCACCTGTATCCTGTCCGGCAGCAAGAGCAACAGGATACAATGTCCTCAGCATTGTTACCTGCTGTGAACACTCTAAATTTGCTTCACAGTAATTGTTCTGTTAGTTCTGATTAAAACGTTGTGCTGGTTGTTCTGGGATTTGCATATGGAGATGTTTCAACAAAGCAAAGTGTGGTGTGTATAAACAGAGATGCTTCTCTATTTGTGTTATTTAAGGGACGGAGGTTGATAAGGAGTACAAATGCAGGAAAGCAATGTTGATTAGATACTCTTGGACAGACACAGGTTCCTGGCCTGAGGAAGCTAAATGTTATTAATACTCAAAATAAAAGTGGGAACTTAATTAATCTGGAAGCCCCTCACACCTGGGTAATTGGCAATGCATTTGTGAGGCTCTACAAATCATGCCACATACTCACCCAGATCTGCAGATGTTTTTCACTGGAATATTGTCCGTGCCTGTGGGTGTGACCACTGAACTGTGCCTCAGGGTCATTTGGGTATCAATCAATTGTCTACACATATTTGCATTTTTTTCTTTACATTCCAATTTAATATATTCCACACACCTATTGAGTATTAACGTTTGCCATCTGGCAGGATTTTCAAAGTGCAAAATATCATCAGTTATACACAGATGATTCTGAATGTACTTTCCCTCTGTGCTACAACATTCTAAACTGGAATTGTCCAGGTGATTGATATTTTTAGATCTTCATTTTGGCACACTTGCCAGCTGATAGAATGGTTAGCCCAATACAGCAGGACAGTTTATGAGTGCGATTCTCCAGAAAGCTTTCTAAGTGTTGTAGTGAGCGGGAATTGCCACGATGTCACGCAGTACCAAGCCGACCTTGATGAGGTTCTGTGGGACATGTCCCGCTCTCAGATGGGCATGGCCAAGGCGCTGCGCAGCTTGTCCCAGTCGCAGGTGGGCATTGCCGAGGCACTGGAGAGCATGTCCCAGTCACTGAGGAGCATCACCGAGGGTGCCGACGCGAGGCTGCAGATATTGGGGAACTGCCACAGCTGGCAGAACCAGATGATGCAGGGGCAGCCGGGGCTTGAACCAGCTGCCCCTCCATCCCAAGGTGAACCCCGGGACCTTATAGGCACCGACCTGGAGGGGGGGCACTGATGGCCAACCTGGACTCGTCCCATGGAGTGGTGGACATTAGCTCCCTGAGTTCCGCCCCTCTGATGAGGCCCCATTCCGCAACCAGCACGTGGGACAGGGCGGCACAAGTGAGCCGGGGCCCTCCAGCCCCGGAGCCATCAGAGGACACCCGCTAGGGACATCACGGGCCACGGGATGTGCATCCTGGGGACACACCTAGATGTAGCAGTAGAGCTAGGAGGGCCAGGTAGGTTGAGGATCACTGAAGGCACCGGGGTGGGGGAGGGGGTGTGGGGTGGGGTTTGGGAGGGGTGGCACTACTAGGAGTGAGGTATTGTACAGCACATTAAAATCCTTTTTGCACAACCATTATGATGCCTCTGTCACTTTCTTCCGCAATGCGGGCTGACCTCCGGACACTTTGATCATCTCTCCAGCCCCCCCTCCCCCATAGCACTCACCCAGCTTCCGGCCGTCAACATGTCCCCGGAGCTGTGTCCCATCCCCTGGGCGTTCGGATGTTGGTGTTTGGTGTTGCCTCCCGCATTGTGTCCAGGCATCAAGATTTGATTGGGATGCTAAGAAATGACTCCCACATGCTACGTGGCCTGCTCACCCACGGGAATCCACTTGGCATCTATGAAGTGCTCACTTAACCACGATTGCCAATTCTCTATCAGTAGGCTTTAGCTGCGCAGCCAGATGCCTCAGCAGTTGGTGGGGGTTATGGGTGATCATTGGGGCAGATGAGCAGGGACAAGAGTTGCCCCGGAACGGGAACGTATGATCCAGGGTTGGCATGGTGCTGCCGCGATCGGTTGCCCCCCTGGTTGCCCCCCCCAGTGCACCTCCCCACCCCATGGTGACCCACTCCTGCAGACGGTCCCCCACCCCAACTGAGGGGCCCTACCCTCCACCGATCACTGGGGTGGCAAGCCCAGCACCCCAGGGCTCTTTGCCTGTGAGCAAAGATGGCTACTCACCTCCTGAGATCCCCACAGAAGCCCTTCCGCCAGGTTCACGTTTTTCAAAAGGAGCACTAATCGGCGCTACAGTGAGCACTCGCTGGGGAGGCCGCTGAATGATGGGGGAACCATTGGATATGGGCTCGTTCTTGTTAATTGTATGGAAATGGTGCTTAAGTGGTGATAATTGGTTTCTTGCCACGCCAAGGCAGGAACCTGATTTTGTCTAGGGGAGCGGGCTAGTGCATCGCAAACTGTTTGGTGCCTGGTGTGAATCTCGTTTTTGGCTTCTCCCACTATTCACCGGCCTCGTTACGCTTGAGCGGGAGAGCAACAAGGCCGGAGAAGCATGCCCAATGGCTGTTAGGAAAGGTTTAATTTCAGGATGCATATATATTTTAGAATAAAACATATTGTTTGAGGATTGAAGTTTATAAAATGTAAGGTAATTGGAGCTTCTGGTTTGGGAGCTGGTAAACCGACCGAAAGCAATTGCAATTCAACAGATGGCCCGTGCGGTGATATGTTGGCCTGTACCTTTAAGGGAGCATATTTATACTGCTGTCAATCACTACAACCACAAACACAGGATATGATATATTCGCCTATGACTTGAGGTCAGTTTCCAAGCAGCAGCAGTAGAAATGAGTTATGCCATTTAGTGATCTTTACTTGGGTATGTACAGAAGGGGCTGATGGGTAATAGAAAGACCACTAGGGGGAGCACTGGTGTGTATAAAAAGGGGAAGCAAGCAGCCCTCTGGGCTGTTGGGTGGATTAGACCATGAGGAGAACAGATGCAGAGATTTAGCTCAGGGCTGCTAGTGTGATCAGGCCTAGTTGTAGTGTATAGAAAAGTTGTAACCTTTCTGCTGGTACAGAACTCACACAGTTATTTAAGTTGTGTTGCTCAATAAACCTTCTGTAAAACTTCTAGACGACTTTGAGCCTTCTTCCAAAGCCTCTACTGTAACTGATGTGAGTAGCACAGATTACCTGCCTTACAGGTAACAAAACATGGTACCAGGTTGGCTTTAATCAGACAATACTAGATAGATTAGGTTAGAGACCAGAAAGAACCAAAACAAGCAACAAAAGTAACGGGCCGGCCGCTCAACTGTGGAAGACTTCGCAACATTTTGATTCCAAACCACCTACCGAAGCGATGGACCACACACTACTTCCAGAGTTGCTGAAAACTACCGGTAATTTAAATAGTAACTGGAAAATATATCAACAGCAGCTTCAAATATACATGGCGGTACTGCATTAAATGCAGTCCCCGACGAGAGAAAGATTGGGATATTACTCTCAACGGCAGGCTGGCAAGCTGTAGACATTTATAACTCTTTTACGTATGGTGACAATGAAGATAAAACTAGCTTTCAAGTGATAATGGCAAAATTTGCTGAACACTGTAAATCACAGTCAAATGAAATCATGGAATGCTTTAACCTGCGCAGCAGATTCCAAAAAAACGTGGAGACTATCTCTAATTTTATCACAGATGTCCGATTGCTAGCACAAGGTTGTAACTATGCTGATGTAACAGACTCCATCATCGGGGATCAATTAATCTATGGTCTCTCAGATGAAAATTTAAGGGAATCCTTAATGCAGCAAAATGATTTAACTTTAAAAACTACCATAGCAAAATGCTCACAGCAAGAACAGAAAAAACAGCATTACCTGGAGCTTCTTGAAAAGAAAAACATGGAGAATGTACTCCACGAGGTGGAAGATGTAAAAATGGTGGCCTCTCCTCACAGGCCTTCTTTTCCGGCCGCTGGCGCACATTACAGCATGTCTGCGCATGCGCGCAGTCAGGAGAAACACGATCACGCAAGATCCCGGTATGCAAAGTACCGACCCCAGCCAGAAGAGCGAGTCCCGCATGCGCGATCGCTGCCGACGCGTGACATCACGGACGTCATGACGTGCTACCGCTGTGGCACCGCCCATTTAAAAGGGACATGTCCTGCACTAGGGAAAAGATGTTTAAGGTGCTCCAAGATGAATCATTTTGCCTCCCAGTGTCAGTCCACATCCAAATATTACTCTCCAATACAAAGACATGGAAACTTTAAGGTTCACACAATAGATGCAATGGACACTCAGACAACCAAAGAAAACTTTTCCGACCACGAAGAGTTCCACTCCTGGATGAACGCATAAGGCGTTGGAATCATAAATGCCACAGATGAACCGCATGATCTGACCACAAAGCCTCAATATGTGCATACCATTGAATACACAAGCGAATGGAGTGCCACGGTGCAAGTGAACAACTCCCCAATTACGTTCAAACTTGACACGGGAGCATCCACGAGCTTGATGACAAGCAAAAATCTCGCATCATCCCAGGGACACACAAGATGATACCTTCTGCATGCAAGTTAACAGACTACATTGGCAACCAGATCGCCTCGAGGGGATCATGCCACCTACAAGTAGTTCATAAGAAAGTCACGAAAGGACTACATTTTGAGATCATGGACAACAAAAGAACGTCACTGTTAGGTGCTCAAGCCCGCAAGGATTTGCGGCTGATACAAAGGATTTTCATGAACACGGTTGGCTCATGACGACTGGCCGATGCCATCCAGCTGCTTCTCAGTGAGTATCCTGACGTCTTTTGTGGCATGGGTACGTTACCCTACAAGTACAAAATCCTGCTCAAAGACGATGCAACACCGGTCATTCATGCATCAAGGAGGGTATCAGCTCCGTTTCGGGACAGGCTAAAAGCAGAACTCCAATGCCTCCAATCTCAAGGCATCACATCACAGGTCACACAGCCGACTGACTGGGTCAGCTCGTTGGTGTGTGTCAAGAAGCCATCCGGTGAACTCAGAATCTGTTTAGATCCCAAAGACCTGAACAAAAACATTCGCAGGGAGCACTACCCCATCCCCAAGCGAGAGGAGATAACGAGCGAAATGGCGAAGGCTCACATATTCACCAACCTTGAAGCCTCACAAGGCTTCTGGCAGATGCAGCTCAATGATTACAGCCGACTGCTGTGTACCTTCAACACACCGTTTGGACGATACTGTTATAATCGTAAGCCTTTCGGGATTATCTCTGCATCCGAAATATTTCACAGAATTATGGAGCTGATGACAGAGGGCATTGATGGCATCCGTGTATATGTTGATGACATCATAATATGGTCAACGACAGAGGAAGACCACATTGCTCAGTTAAAACAAGTCTTCCAAAGAATCCACCAATTAGGGCTGAAGCTCAACCAAGCCGGGTGCACCTTCGCACGTTCATCTCTGACCGTCCTGGGTGACAGGATATCAGAGCACGGGGTGAAGCCGGACGCTGAGAAGATCGCGGCAATTCAGAACGTACAGCGGCCACGTGACCAGAAAGCGGTGCTCAGGTTCCTTGGATTCATCAACTTCCTGGGCAAGTTCATACCGAACCTAGCAGCACGGACAGCAGCATTACGAAATGTGATAAGGAAGGACACAGAGTTTGACTGGACTCCACGCCACCAAGACGAGTGGGTGGATCTGAAGCACCAATTGATGGCAGCTCCCAACGCTGGCATTCTTTGACCTGGCAAAACCCACAAAGATCTCCACCGACGCCAGTCAATATTGCGGTGCTACTTCAACAGAATGACCAGTCGGACTGGGTCCCAGTGGCTTACGCTTCTCGAGCGATGACCGCCACGGAGTGCAGGTGTGCACAGATAGAGAAGGAGTGCCTGGGATTGATCACGGGTATAACAAAATTCCACCACTATGTGTATGGTCTTCCCACATTTCTAGTGGAGACTGATCATAGGCCACTGGTCAACATTATCAACAAAGATCCCAATGACATGACTCCGCGCCTACAACGCATGATGATGAAGTTGCGGAGGTACGACTTCACGCTGGTCTACACTCCTGGAAGGACCTAATAATAGCTGACACCTTATCCCAAGCCATTGATGCTGACAGTCCACCTTCGGCTTCCATTGATGATGTAGAAGCTCATGCACAGTGGGGCAGGGAGACACTCCTGGCAACGGACGAGAGGCTGCAGCAAATTTGGCAGGCGACACGAGAAGATGCGACCCTGCTCCAGGTCATGCACAACCTTCAGCATGGCTGGCCAAGAGGGCGGTGCCCACAGTTCCAAAACGTCCAAACTGAACTGTCCGTGGTGGATTCTGTGATTTTGCAGTACAGACAGTTCGCAGCATTCTGTCCGTACTGTGAAATGACAGAATCGTCATTCCTCTAGCGCTGCGGGCGGACATGCTCCACAGGATTCATGAGGGGCATCTTGGTGTCGAGAAGTGCAAAAGAAGAGCGAGGCAATCTGTGTACTGGCCTGGGATAAACGAGGACATAACAAACATGGTGCTCACATGTGACACATGCCAAAAACACCGACCAGCACAATGCAAGAAGACACTCCAGCAGCATGAGATGACTACGTCACCATGGGACAAAGTTGGCATCGACTTGTTTCATTCCATGGGTCGACACTATGTTCTTCTCATAGATTATTACACCAACTTTCCGGAGGTAATGAAACTCCTGGATCTCACATCTGCACTCCGTGTCAGTTATCAAAGCCTGCAAGGAAACCTTCTAGAGGCATGACATCCCACAGATGGTCATGTCCGTCAATGGTCCTTGCTTTGCAAGCTGGGAGTGGTTGGAATTCTCAAAAAAAATATAACTTCAAGCACGTGACGTCGAGTCCACACTTTCCTCAATCGAATGGCAGGGTGGAGAAAGATGTCCACATTATTAAGCAACTGATCAGCAAGGTCGCTGACTCGAATTCCGACATACACCTGGCTCTATTGTCATACCGTTCGCCGCCTTTGAGCTCTGGGCTGTCACCGGCTCAAATGCTCTTCAATGAAAATGTGAGGACAACGCTACCGGCGTTACACTTCGCCAATCCAGATCACTCGCCTGTCCTGGACAAGATGCATCACCAATGTTACGGACAAAAGCAGCACTATTACCGGCATGCGAAAGTGCTGCATCCGTTAGCGATCAACGACATGGTTAGATTGCGACACCCTGGTGGAGATTGGTCTAAGATGGCAATGGTGCTCCGCCAAGTATCGTCACGGTCATACTTGTGAAGTCTGATGATGGTATGCTGTTTCGACGCAATCGGCGAGACCTGCTGAAGGTTCCACCTCATCAACTTGTATTTCCGACATTAGATCTGCAGGACGTTATCATGCGACATCCCGGGACACCAGTAGTTGGTCCCCAAATGGACATTAAAAACCTCTGGGTCTCCATGCCCACTCAGCAGGTCTACCCGAATCAGACGTGCACCCGACCGTCTGAACTTGTGAACGTGAACTGATACAATCATTGCTCTCTGTTCTGTATTTGCACATGCAACTAACTGTGTTTGATTTTTTTAGCTACAGCTCTGCAACTATGAAAAAAAAAGTGAAAAAGGGGGATGCAGTGATCTTTACTTGGATATGTACAGAAGGGGCTGATGGGTAATGGAAAGACCACTAGGGGGAGCACTGGCGTGTATAAAAAGGGGAAGCAAGCAGCCCTCTGGGCTGTTGGGTGGATTAGACCGTGAGGAGAACAGAGGCAGAGATTTAGCTCAGGGCTGCTAGTGTGGTCAGGCCTAGTTGTAGTGTATAGAAAGGTTGTAACCTTTCTACTAGTACAGTCCTTAAAGTAAGAACTCACACAGTTATTTAAGTTGTGTTGCTCAATAAACCTTCTGTAAAACTTCTGGACGACTTTGAGCCTTCTTCCAAAGCCTCTACTGTAACTGAAGTGAGTAGCACAGATTACCTGCCTTACAGGTAAAAAAACATTCTATACTTATCTTCCCAGTGAATACTATTTGTATAAAGTTTTATCTTCAAAAAAAGAACACTCATTTATTTATTAAGGTCACAGTTGGAAGTGGGAAATGGGTGGACCTTTCTGAGTTTCTTGGTGAAGACGAGGGGTGGAATTCTCCGTTGCCCGACAGCGATATCGGAATCGGTGATCGGGCGGAGAATGCACTCCGATGCCCAAATCGGGGCCAGGGCCAGTTTCACGTCGTCAGCCATGCTCTGCCCCCTTGATATGGCGTAACCATATCATGCGCCCCATGCCATTGCAACAGCATTGGCAGTCCTTCCCGCGATGCTCCGTCCCCGATAGGCCGAGTTCCCGACCGCGCGGGGGATGTGCGGTCTCAGCAGTCGGGAAACCAGCGTGGTGGCAGCAGACTGTGTCCAGCGGTGCCACACCCAGCAAGGATCCATGCCGCTGGCTGGGGGGGGGGGGGGCTTCCGTGAGCGCTGGGGGACTGGTGTGGGGTGGCCATGGGTGGCCTGTAGGGTTGTGGATAGCAGGTCCGGTCCGCACATGACCGGCGCCATGCTGTACGGTGCGACTGCTGCAGGTCGTCGCCGTGCACATGCGTGGCCAGAGACCTGGCCATTCTCCGGTCACTTTCAGTGCGGGAGCCGGGAGTTTCACCCGGCGTCGCTGCTAGCCCCTCACCGGTCCCAGAATCGATGAGCGTTCGGCGTCGATTCTTGGGTCATAAAATGCCCGGGACTTCTCCTTTTGAGCTAGCACTTAGCTGCTGAAACGGAGAATCTAGCCCGAGATATCTACTGTTGTAACCTGCCTGATTACTACTGGCTGGGGACTACTGGCAATCCCACAATCCTTAGTGAGTATGAGCTTCCCCAATAAGGGGGCGGAGAAATCATTAGAGAGTCACCTGCATATATAGAGCTGGCCGGTGTAGAACCAGCAGGGAGAGGAGTGAGCAGTGGTGGAGTACTGCTGCTGCTGCCGCTGCCGCTGCTTGTATGTAATTGTAAAGAAAGTTATTTATTTCGATTCTACAAACTCGTGCTGGATTCTTCGTGGTCCTCACAAAATCTACAGTTGTCTTTATAAAGGGTTTAAATTATCACATGGTTTCGTAAAATAAAGAGGAGGTCTTAGAGAAAATGAGTTTGAAATTCTACCTGGGACGTATGGGGGTGAGTGGGGGATAGATTGAAATGAAGTCGTTTCCTTGGTATTGGGTTTTATCTGTGTGCTCTTCGAAGAAATAGGCAGTTTCAGTTGGAGCCTGGAAGCAGCGTAGGGACATGCAGAGGGTTATCAAGGCTGTTTTCTGATTTGGAATATCTAAGTAAGAACGCCCTTGCTTGAGCTAGGATGTGAGGTACATAAAAGAGAGTTGGCGGGTCACCCAGTTGAATGCTAGTGGAAGGACCCCAAGGAATCTCATACCTCGGAGAAAAACTGAGGGGAATCAAAGTAAGTTCCTGAGAACTGTAGCACCCCTTGGTTTTGTCCCAGGATAAGCAAAGTCATCTTTAAAATACTATAAACCATCAGGGAACTCTTGGGTGCAGATAAAAGCAGAACAAAAAGTCTGCTGCTAAGATTTTGTGGTTTAAAGGATTAGTGCTTATGAAATATTGTATTACGTTATCTGTAATTGTTTTTCGTAACAGTTGTACAATAAAATATTTGGTTTAAAATGTGAAATCTTGTGGGATAATCATTTCAGTTAATAATGGGGAGTTTGGATTTATTTTTTAAAGTTACTGGTCTCTACTGAGATGGTAATAATTCCCACAACTTATACAATGAGGGAAGGCTATCCCCATATACGAATATCCCTTTGGCTATCAACCGAGAATTCAGAGCCAGAAATCCACTCAAAGGTCGAGAGCAGAGTTTGAGCCCTGACACAATCAGGAAAGCTACTTTTAAGCCAAATACTATCAGGTTAGTGATTATAAACATCAGATAATGCAAGTAAATGTTTTTAATCCAGGAAAATGTTACAAATAAGTAAGATCATTATATTTTAGGATTTTGTAGCTTTAACTTTAGCATAAATGAAGTGGGTCATGTGACCTCCTGAGGTCTGTCTGATAGTTTGGCCAAGTTTATGGGCGGGATTCTCCGATCCCCGTCGGGTCGGAGAATCCCCGGGGGGTGGTGTGAATCCCGCCCTGCCGCTCCAAGGCCGGCTGCCGTATTCTCCGGCACCAGTTTTCGGGCGGGGGCGGGGATCATGCCATGCCGGTTGGGGGCCGTTGGCAGCGGCCCCCCGCTGGCAATTCTCCGGGCCCCGATGGGCTGAGCGGCCGTCGGTTTCTGGCCAGTCCTGCAGGCGTGGATTGGACTTGGTCCCACACGGTGGGACATGGCAGGTAAGTTGGCTGGTGCGGTCCTTGGGGGGGGGTGCAGGGGAGATCCGACCCGGGGGGTCCCCACGGTGGCCCGGCCTGCGATCAAGGCCCATCAATCTGTGGGCAGGCCTGTTCCGTGGGGGCACTCCTCCCTCCCGCGCCGGCCCCTGTAGGGCTCCGCCATGGCCGGCGGGGAGAAGACACCCCCCTTGCGCACGCACTAGAATATGCCGGACGTTCTGCGCATGCGCTGAACCACACCGGCGGTTCTGCGCATGCGCCAACTCGCGCAGTCCCTTTGGCACCGGCTGAAGCGGCGCCAATCCCTCCGGCGCAGGCCAAGCCCCTGGAAGTGCGGAGAATTCCACAACTTCCGGTTGGCCCGACGCCGGAGTGGTTCGCACTGTTTTTTACGCCAGTATCGGGCCATCGCTCCGGAATGGGAGAATCCCGCCCATTATGAGAGATCAAAGGAAGGTTTAGATTGTTAAACTGGGAAGAAGGTGCAAAGTATTTACAGTGGAGTTAATGGCAGCAGTCTAAGTTTACCATGAGTAGACAAGTCTTCCAATGTCACAGAAAGGAGTTGATGGTATCTGGTTACAAATAGTTCTGCTGTAAACTATCCAATTGCAATTCTTCTAAGATGAAAGTGAGTTGGGCCCTTAAGAAGAGCCAATTAGCATTTCTACCTGAATGCAAAGTTCATGGGCGGGATTCTCCACTCCCGCGCCGAAGTGGCCGCGCCGTCGTGAACGCCGTTGAGGTTCACGACGGCGTGAAACGGCCCCGATCCCGACCGATTCAGGCCCTGACAATGGGCCAGGATCGGGGCTGCGTCATCTACATGCCAACCCGCGCATGCGTGGTTGCCGTCCTCTCTAAGTCCGCCCCGCAAGAAGATGGCGTACGAATCTTGCGGGGCCGCGGAAGGAAGGAGGTCCTCCTTCAGAGAGGACGGCCCGACGATCAGTGAACACCGATCGCGGGCCACCCCACATCTGAGGTACCCCCCAGTGCAGGATCCCCCCTCGCCCCCCCCCCCCCCCGCAGGCCGCACCCCCAGCGTTCACGCACCGTTCACGACAGCAGCGACCAGGTGTGGACGGCGCCGGGGGGAACCCGCCGTTTTGGCCTGGTCGCTCAGCCCATCCGGGCCTGAGAATAGCGCGGGTGCCGGAGAATCGCCATTTTGGGTGTCTCCGGCGATTCTCCGGCCTGCGGCCCGCGGAACTCGACCGGGCCGTTCCCGCCACTTGGGAGAATTGCGGGAGGGCGTCGGACCGGCGTCCCGGGAAATTTAGGCGGCCCAGGCGATTCTCCCAACCGGCGCCGGAGTGGAGAATCGCGCCCAATGTTTTCACGTTGCCATAGGGAAGAGGGAAAAGGAAGCTGTTTTTGAGAACAGGCTACAGCCTTCGCTACAAACCAATGGCCTAAATTTTCCAGTCCCATCCCCCCCACAGCCGTTGGGTTCTCCTGCTGTGGAGGCCACTTGCCATTGGCTGCTGGCAAGATCTTCAGGTCCCACTGAAGTCAATGGCAGTTTGCATGGCTCGCCTGCCCTGTCAGAGAACCCGTGGCACTGGTCAATGTAGGCAAGACCGGAGGATCCAGCCAGCGGGAAGGGCCAGAAAATCTTACTCAATCAATATCTTTGACAGACAACAGTTCCTGTGTAGTCAACCAAGAGAAATACTGCTTGGCTTTATGAACTACCACGGTCACCATTGGAACAAGCTTCACTGTTCGGTGATAGATTTAAGAAACTGGAGACAATCACTCAAAATCAGTACACAGCAAAATTGGGATACAAGAGCCCATTGCAAGTTGGCAGCAACTATGGATTATTTGCTAAACAGACTATAATTTCCTGGTGAGTGTCGTGGGTGACACCTATACAAGGGACTATCACATTCTATAGTTTATAGTTTCATTTTCCTACAATAAGAAGATAGTGTTTAGTCAATAGTTTTTTAAAGCCATCTGTTTCAGTAAAAGTTTTAAAATGTGAAATCTTGACATGGAATGCCAGAAACCTCCCAGCTGGTGCTGTCCGGGTGTCAAACAGCCACTCTATTTACCAACCTGGATCACAGAGATCTGTTCCACATATCCACTTGTCACTTGCCAAGGAGCCCAATGGTAGCATTATTTAAAGGACCAGGCATCCAACTTGCAGGTAAGGTAATTTTGAATTGCTTCTTCTTTTGCAAAATCTCTGCAAGTGCTATGAAATGTTTTTGAAAGTGCAGCAGTGGATTTCTGGACTTGCTATGGAGTGTTGCTATATACTGACAGGGGTAGGGGAGAGGGCCGGACTCGTCACGGTCCTTGACAGTGATTGGAGGTTGGCTACCCCAGGATGCACCCTCATCAGTGTTTGCACATATGCCGGCCCATTAAAACCCTCATCTGAGTCCACAGTAACAGACCTCATCTGCGACCTTGCTTCTGCTGAGCTTTTGCCAAACTATACTGTACTCCTGGGCTGAATGTAGCCCACTCATGCCTGGATGACCCACCAAATGCAAATTCAAACTTTATACTAACCTGCATATGCAGCGGTGGTATCTGAACTGGTGCCTGCAAGTGTCAGATCAAGTGATGGGGCCACTTCACAGTTGCTCTGTCTCTCTCTCTCTCTCTCTTCCTCCTGCGTGTCTTGAGACTGGGCAGGCAGCACTTCCTGGGTGTCTGGAAGCAGGATCTGAGAAGGGAAAGGTTGGAATGAAGGAAGGCAGGTTCAATGGAAACAGAGTGATTACACCATCTGCAGCCTGTTCATTATGACCAAGAACAGCATAAGGAGCTCTGAAGAAGCGTCATACGGACTCAAAATGTAAACTCTGTTTCTCTCTCCACTGATGCTACCAGACCTACTGAGTTTTTCCAGCATTTTCTTTCTTATTTCAGATTTATGAAGTATTTTGATTTTATTATAAGAATGAACTGAGCTCGAGAATGAGCAAGATGCAAGAACACATTGTCATCTCCAAAGTTCTCAGTGACATTGAATGTCACAGCTGGCTGTGCGATTCAGAGACCCATATAGGACTTGAGCAGCACGGTAGCACAGTTGCTTCACAGCTCCATGTTCCCATGTTCGATTCCCGGCTTGAGTCACTGTCTGTGTGGCATCTGCATGTTCTTCCCGTGCCTGCGTGGGTTTCCTCCGGGTGCTCCGGTTTCCTCCCACAGTCCAAAGATGTGTAGGTTATGTGGATTGGCCATGCTAAATTGCCCCTTAGTGACAAAAAGGTTAAGTGAGATTGCTGGGTTACGGGGATAGGGTGGAGGTGTGGGGGCTTGAGTGGGGTGCTCTTTCCAAGGGCCAGTGCAGACTTGATGGGCCAAATGGCCTCCTTCTGCACTGTGAATTCTATGATTCTATGACTCAGGAGATGGAGCCATCCTTGTTCCAGCCGGTTCTTCTATCTCCGTCTTGTTAGCAGTTATCTTGTCCTGAAAGAGAGTAATTGTGTTGCACTGTGTTCGGGTATTGTGCCTGCCATTACTGAACCGCTGGAGGTACATGGAAGAAACAAGTGGATGTGAGCCCAACATCATTGGAATGTGTGTGAGGATGAGATGGAGAATTAAGCTAGAGCCCTGAGTGCCAGGAGGTGCTGATGGGTGAATTATGGGCGTTGGGTGAAAAGCGTGAGAGATTGGTGATGCCGTGAGTAGGAGACTTCAGGCGTGATTTAACTAGATGGGAACAAAGTTCCACAGCGAGCATATTTAGCCATGTGCTTCCTAGCGCTCACAGTGCCGAGAAACACCTGGCTTTTTAATGTACCCCTGGTTATTTAAAACACAGCCGCACATAGCCCCACTGAGGAGCTTTGCTCACCCGAACTCCCTGACACAACTCCTTGCCCTCCCCCAGCCCCAACTCATTTTGAGGGGGCCTCCCCAACACCCGCACAGGGCACCCCTGGCCTGATTGCCACCACATGAAAAATGCCAGCTTGGCACCTTGGCACTGCCAACCTGGCAGTACCCATGTCAGCAGTGCCACCTGGGCAGTGCCAGGCTGGCATACAGGTGGCACTGCCAGGGTGCTAGTCCAGAAGTGCCAGGGTGCCCAGGTGACACCAGCAGTGCCAATATGCCATCAGCCCAGAGGGTAACCACTGGGGGCCTCCAATCCCCTGGGAGACTCCCAAGAGTGCCATTCCGTCTGGCACCCATTTGTGGAGATCAGTACTGAACGGCACTCGCCCGAGGTCACCGAGGTGAAGGGAATAGAGCCCAACGCCACGGGTGCCTCGGGAAACTGCATATTAAAGTGAGACTAGCTGTCTCGCTCTAATATGCAGATTTGCCAAAAAGTGATCCCGCCCTCAATGGGCAGGATTCATATCACAATGTCTCGTGAGATCATGTTAGGCGTTGCAAGCTGGGTAGATCCCGGGATCGGGGTCTTCCGGCTTCTATCAGCCACATTGCGCCACGGTGCGTTGCCTATCAGGTGCCTTGTGGCCGTTCAATCATCCCCTCGATGTAAAAATGCATTCATTGATTTTGATTATTTTCGTAATCCGTCTAGGATTTAAGGATTCCAGATCCTTAAAGCCAAACACCAGTACGTGACCTCCTTAACCACCTGCTCCCACTCCTTTCAGAGGGTGATCCTCGAGAGCCTCCGTAGCCTCTATTCTCCTGCTCACCACTATGGCCTCCAACTCTGCAGCCGTGAACCTTGTAACCTTTTCTCTGCCCTGGCATTCCACTCTCTTTGTTTGGAATGGCATCAGCTGCAGTTTTCTGTAACTCAGTGCAAATTCCATTTAAGAGGGGCAGACTGCTTTTAATAAGGTACAGGCTACTGCACCATTTGTTCGCTGCAAAAGCTACATGGTTCAGGAAGTGCAGGCTCCACTCAGACCAACATTACAAATGTGGAGTCAGCACTAGGTTTGCATGCTGCCTACCTCAAAGGCAATGATACAGACCGATTTTGAGCCCCAGTTACCTTGATGGATCTGGTGAAACTTTACAGTATACATCCAGCCAAGGTATCTAAGCATGTAGTACATTCTTCAGAGCTTTGCTCTTCAAAGAGGATTCTCAGTGCAAATATTGAAGGGGGAAGTGGAAGAAACACAAGATCAGCAGAGTGAGCAGGAACACAAAACATAGAAATTCTTCACCACCATCATCTACAACTTCCTCCCCAAGTCACACATCATCCTGACATGGAAATGTATCACTATGCCTTCACAGTCAGTGCATCACTCTGTAAAATAAAAAAGGACTTCCTAAAACATTTCATTTCTCTCCAAATCCTTCTTTAAATATTACTCACTATGAATTATACTTATTCCAACACATGCTTCACCAAGCAACAGCAGTAGTCTCAGTAAAATTAAATTATTTTTTTGATTAAAACAATTAAAACTTGACCTTCATAATGGATGTGAGAATTAGAAAATTCCCAATCTTGCTTTGACGTTTAGAACAAAGGAAAGTACAGCACAGGAACAGGCCCTTTGGCCCTCCAAGCCTCTGCCGATCAGGATGCCCTCTATAAACAAAAACCTTCTGCCCTTGGTCCGTATCTCTCTATTTCCTCCCTCTTCATGTATCCTACCATATTCCTCTTAAATGTTGCTAATGTGCCTGCATCCACCACATCCTCTGGCAGTGCGTTCCAGGCACACACCACGCTCTCCGTGAAGAATGCACACCGCACATGTCCCTTAAACTTCCCCCTCTCACCTTGAACCCTATGCCCCTGTTGTGTTGGGTGCTCTGCTACATAGACGAACCAACACAGTTGCGGATGGTACAACTCAGTTTTATTACTAACAATAACAACATCTGTAAACTGGTTACTGTGGTTCGTTCATTACCCTCTAACCTGTGGACCTAGCCCTAACACTATCTTGGAGAAGCACTCAGCACATGGTGAATGTCTGAGTGGCTTGCTGTGAGCTCTGTGCCCTGAGCTGTCTCCTGCTGGAATCCGCGGGAAGTGTCGTGTTCCCCGTTTTATAGTGTGTATGCTCTTGCCTGTGATTGGCTGTGATGTTGTGTGTGTATTGATTGGTCCGTTGATCTGTCCATCAGTGTGTATGTATGTTTGCACCATGATGTTTATCTGAATATCATGACATCCCCCCTTTTTTACAAGAATATGTGCCTATGTGGTAATAAATATAGATGTGTACTGAGTGCAGCCGAATGAGTGTGTGCAATATCTACAACATGTACATGAGGCTAAACTATATACATAGGAAGGTGTCAGGTGCAACATAGCAACGAGGTTGTACCATAAACAAAACACGTGTAAACATTAAGCATCAAAACAAACTCCTGTAACGACAAAAAGAGAAACATATTAACATTGTGGCATAATATGTCAGTGAGTTCAATGTTCAAACAGGCTCATAAGTCCAGCCCAGTAGGTGGGCGACGAATTCGGGTTGACCGCCTCAAGGGTGGGTCAGGATCCACCGGCTGAGGAATGGGCCTGGCCACAGGCGACAGAGGAATGGGCATGGTGGCAGTAAGCTCCACGAAGTCGACATCAGGAACAACAGGAGGGCATGGCACCGGTGTATGATCACGTAGCGAGCGCGTAAGCAGGCGAAGAGCCCGGCGATTGCACCTGCGAATGGAGCCATCAGGCATGCGAACCAGGAACAAGTGGGGAGCCACGCGTCGGAGAACATTGGCAGTTGCCGACAAGCCACCCTCTTCCACATTTAGTGAGCCTACCAGTAGCAAACGCAGATGAGACATGGCCTGTGATTTCAGGAGCAGTTCCCTGCAGAATCTTTCACTTGCATTTACCTGTATTTCGAACACCGGCTTCATGGACCGGATATGGCGGGCTCAATGTGGCATTGGATATCCCTGATTTGATAATGTATTGCTTTTCTATTCTTCCCGCCAAAGTGGATAAGTTCACATTGGGTAAGTTCACATTTACCCACATTGTATGTCCCACCTGTCAAATGTTTGCCCACTCAATTAACCTATATACACCCCTTTGCAGATTCCTTATGTGCTCTTCACAACTTACTCTCCTACCTATCTTTGTGTCATCAGCAAAGTTAGCAACTAAATGTTTGATCCCTGCATCCAAATCATTGGAAGAACTTGTAAATAGTTAGGGACCAGAATGGATGGCACAGTGGTCCTGAGGGCGCGACCCATCAACAGCTGGGCTGGTGAGAGGCCAGTGGCTAGTGGGGCCAAGCAATAGGCCAGCAGGGCTAAGCAGAAATCCGATCCAGCATCAGCAGCCTTGCAGAGGAACCGCTTGACGATATGGACGCCCTTTTCCGCCTTGCCATTTGACTGGGGATGCAGAGGGCTGGACGTCACGTGTATGAAGCCATACGAAGCAGCAAAAGAAGACCATTCTTGGCTTACAAAACAGGGCCCATTGTCCGACATGACAGTAAGCGGAATGCCATGCCGAGCGAAGGTGTCTTTGCAGGCCCTTATGACAGCGGACGATGTCAAATCGTGCAGGCGTATGACCTCTGGATAATTCAAAAAGTAATCTATGATGATGACGTAGTCCCTGCCAAGCGCATGAAAAAGGTCCACACCCACCTTCGCCCAGGGGGACGTCACCAACTCATGGGGCTGAAGCGTCTCAGGGGGTTGCGCCGTCTGAAACCTTTGGCAGGTGGGGCAGTTGAGCACCATGTGGCAATGTCATCGCTGATGCCCAGCCAGTATACAGCTTCTCGGGCCCTCCGTCTGCACTTCTCAACCCCCAGATGGCCTTTGTGTAGTTGGTCGAGGACCAGCTTGTGAATGCTGTGTGGAATCACAATCCGGTCCAGCTTTAGGAGGACACCGTCAATGACGGCCAAGTCAGCCCGGACACTGTAGAATTGTGGACACTGTCCTTTGAGCCACCCTCCCGTCATGTGGCGCATCACACGTTGTAGAAGGGGGTCAGCCGTAGTCTCCCGGCAAATACGGGCCAGACTTGAATCATCAGCTGGCAGATTTGCCGATGTGAAGGCCACCTGCGCTTCGACCTGACAGACGAACCCCTCCGAGTCGGGCGATGTGCTCACTGCTCTGGATAGGGCATCCGCAATGATGAGGTCCTTTCCCGAGGTGTAGACCAGTTGGAAGTCGTATCTCCGGAGCTTGAGTAGGATGCGCTGGAGGCGAGGTGTCATCTCGTTCAGGTCCTTATGCATGATGCTGACCAGGGGGCGATGGTTGGTTTCCACGGTGAACTGGGGGAGACCATACACCTAGTCGTGGAACTTGTCTATGCCGGTTAACAAACAGAAGGGACTCCTTCTCGATCTGCGCATAGCGCTGTTCTGTGGGGGTCATGGCCCGTGAGGCAGAGGCGACCGGGGCCCATGATGCAGTGTCATCCCGTTGCAGGAGTACCGCCCCAATGCCGGACTGGCTGGCATCAGTCGAGATCTTCGTATCACGAGAGGTGTCGAAGAACGCCAATACCGGGGCTGTGGTGAGCTTAATTTTGAGCTCCTCCCATTCCTTCTGGTGTGTGGGCAGCCACTGGAACTCCGTGGACTTCTTTACTAGGTGGCGCAGAGCCGTCGTGTGGGAGGCAAGGTTGGGAATGAACTTCCCCAGGAAGTTGACCATGCCTAGAAAGCATAGCACTGCCTTTTTGTCTGCTGGCTGCGGCATGGCTGTAATGGCGCTCACCTTGTCTGCATCCGGACGCACTCCTGACCGGGATATGTGGTCCCCCAGAAACCTTAGCTCAGTTTGGCCGAAAGAACACTTGGCTCGGTTGAGGCGCAGGCCGTGTTCCCATATCCGCGCAAAGACACGCTGGAGACGACTGATGTGCTCCTGTGGTGTGGTGGACCAAATGATGACGTCGTCAACATAGACGCGCACCCCTTCGATGCCCTCCATCATCTGTTCCATGATTCTGTGAAATACCTCTAATGCCGAGATGATGCAAAACGGCATTCTGTTATAGCAAAACCTGCCAAAGGGAGTGTTGAAAGTACACAGCTTCCTGCTGGACTGATCCAGTCGGATCTGCCAAAAACCCTTCTTGCCATCAAGCTTTGTGAAAATTTTAGCCCGGGCCATTTCGCTCGTGATCTCTTCCCGTTTGGGTATGGGGTAGTGTTCCCTCATGATTCAGGTCTTTCGGGTCGATGCAGATCCGGAGTTCGCCAGAGGGCTTCTTAACACACACCATGGAGCTGATCCATGGCGTGGGCTCCGTGACCCGGGATAGCATCCCTTGGTCCTGGAGATCCTGCAGCTGCTGCTTGAGGCAGTCTTTGAGTGGTGCTGGGACCCTGCGAGGTGCGTGAATGACCGGGGTGGCATCCGGTTTGAGCCATAGGTATAGGGCATTGTGCCCAAGCCCTCGAAAGCCTCCTGGTTGTGGGCGAGGAGCGAGTGGAGCTGTGCCCTAAATTCTGCATCCGGGAAGTCTGATGTGCCTTCTGGAAACAGAGCGTGTACCAGCTGAATGAGGTGGAGAACCTTGCATGCGTGTGCGCCTAGCAGGGAGTCCTTCGATGATCCAACTATCTCGAAGGACAGTGTGGCCGTGTATGTATTGTGTGTCACCTGGAGCTGGCAGGATCCATGGCCAGGATAACGTTTCCGTTGTAGTCGACCATCTTACAACGGGATGGCCGAATTGATGGTCTGACCTTCAAGACGTAGAAGGCTGACCATGCTATTAGAACGTAAGAACATAAGAACATAAGAACTAGGAGCAGGAGTAGGCCACCTGGCCCCTTGAGCCTGCTCCACCATTCAATGAGATCATGGCTGATCTTTTGTGGACTCAGCTCCACTTTCCGGCCCAAACACCACAACCCTTAATCCCTTTATTCTTCAAAAAACTATCTATCTTTATCTTAAAAACATTTAATGAAGGAGCCTCTACTGCTTCACTGGGCAAGGAATTCCATAGATTCACAACCCTTTGGGTGAAGAAGTTCCTCCTAAACTCAGTCCTAAATCTACTTCCCCTTATTTACTCAACCTCTCCTCGTAATCCAACCCCTTCAGCTCTGGGATTAACCTAGTGAAACTCCTCTGCACACCCTCCAGTGCCAGTACGTCCTTTCTCAAGTAAGGAGACCTAAACTGAACACAATACTCCAGGTGTGGCCTCACTAACACCTTATACAATTGCAGCATAACCTCCCTAGTCTTAAACTCCATCCCTCTAGCAATGAAGGACAAAATTCCATTTGCCTTCTTAATCACCTGTTGCACCTGTAAACCAACATTTTGCGCCTCACGCACTAGCACACCCAGGTCTCTCTGTACAGCAGCATGTTTTAATATTTTATCATTTAAATAATAATCCCTTTTGCTGTTATTCCTACCGAAATGGATAACCTCACATTTGTCAACATTGTATTCCATCTGCCAGACCCTAGCCCATTCACTTAGCCTATCCAAATCCCTCTGCAGTCTTCCAGTATCCTCTGCACTTTTTGCTTTACCACTTATCTTAGTGTCGTCTGCAAACTTGGACACATTGCCCTTGGTCCCCCAACTCCAAATCATCGATGTAAATTGTGAACAGTTGTGGACCCAACACTGATCCCTGAGGCATTAGGTTGGCGGAGGCACCAGTGTCCAAACGGAATGTTATTGGTGATCGGTTGACCTTTAGGGTGGCACACCATTCATCACCCGGATTGACACTGTTCACTGGCATCGGCTGGTGGGTCCTGCTTGGAGACATCCAGTTCCTGTCAATGACCACAACACGGAAGGCTTCCCGGTCGTCTGTATCACCGGTTTGTATATTGTCCGGGTATGACTCGGAGTACGCTGGCTGAATGGTCCGCACGTCCCTGCGAGGCTGTCGAAATTGGGGAGCATTGGCAGGTTGAGCTGCTCGACAGCAGGCAGCATAGTGGCCCACCTTGCCACAGCGGAGGCATTGTCGGTTCTTTGCCGGACATTGCCTCTTTAAATGTGCGGATCCACAGTTGCCGCATGTCGTGATGTCATGGCGTTCATTGCGCCATCGTGCATGCGCAGTTCGGTCCTGCATAGAGCGCGCCTGCGCCTCACGTCCCTCTGCGTCGACGTCTCTTTTGGCGCGTACAAGCGCAGGAGGCCGCGGAAAGCGCGCAAAATGCCCGCCCTCGTCCGGGCCGCGGGCCGGAAGGAACTCAATCGCCTGGACCCGCTCGGCCTCGTAGGACCCCTGCCGTGCCGATTCGGCCGCCTGGAATTGGGAGTAGCGGCTGGTCGCGTTTTCATAGAGGACGCTGGCTTCAATGGCGGTGGCTAGGGTGAGGCTTTTAATTTTGAGGAGCTGCTGGCATAGGGTGCCCGCGGTGACCCCAAAAACAATCTGGTCCCGAATAATGGAATCGGAGGTGGCCTTGTAACCGCAGGACTGCGCGAGGATACGGAGGTGTGTTAGGAAAGATTGAAAGGGCTCATCCTTACCCTGCAGGCGCTGCTGAAATAGGTACCTCTCGGAAACTCTCATTTACCTCGATGCTGAAGTGTTGCTCGAGTTTGAGAAGGACCGTCTTGTACTTCGTCTTGTCCTCACCTTCCGCGAACACCAGGGAGTTGTAGATGTGGATGGCGTGTTGCCCTGCCGTGGAGAGGAGGAGGGCGATTTTCCTGGTGTCCGAAGCATTCTCCCTTTCTGTGGCTTCTAGGAAGAACTGGAAGCGCTGTTTAAACAGCTTCCAGTTGACGCCGAAGTTTCCAGCGATTTGGAGCGGCTGCGGCGGGCTGATGGTGTCCATGGCGCAGGATGGCGGATTCCTTAAGATGCGTAGGTAGGTCTCACAGTTACTGGGTTCCAATCCTGGTACTATGTCGTGTTAGGTGCTCTGCTCCATAGACGAACCAACACGGTTGCAGATGGTACAACTCAGTTTTATTACTAACAATAACAACATCTGTAAACTGGTTACTGTGGTTCGTTCATTACCCTCTAACCTGTGGACCTAGCCCTAACCCTATCTTGGAGAAGCACTCAGCACATGGTGAATGCCTGAGTGGCTTGCTGTGAGCTCTGTGCCCTGAGCTGTCTCCTGCTGGAATCCGTGGGAAGTGTCGTGTTCCCCATTTTATAGTGTGTATGCTCTTGCCTGTGATTGGCTGTGATGTTGTGTGTGTATTGATTGGTCCGTTGATCTGTCCATCAGTGTGTATGTATGTTTGCACCATGATGTTTGTCTGAATATCATGACAGCCCCCTTGTCATTGACACTTCCACCCTTGGAAAAAGCCTCTGATTATCCACCCTGTCTATGCCTCTCATAATTTTGGAAATAAACTTGGAAATGACTTACTCGTTTCAGATAATGCAGACAGGAAAATGTCATACAAAAGTATTAATGTCTTTAATTTCCAGAAAGCCTCTCTCAATTGGATATTATTGGCATTGATGCTTTCCTTTGACCTTCCTCAGTCTGCAGTCCTGGCAGAGGACAGCAGTAATTTTTCAGAAAATCAGCAGAAACCCTGGAGAAATAGCATAAATTGCAGTTTACTCCATTCCACCAGGATTTTCACTGATCTTCTGTCAGAGCTAAAGTGGGCGATCAGACGAGTGGTGGACTGAGCACGTTAGGTCGATTCGGGAAGCCTCTCGTGTTTGCAGACTGAGGAGCCACAGCAGCAGCAGTCCAAGCTGCATTTTTGTGAGGGGCACTCCAGAAAAATAAAGAGGAACTTCCTTTTGGGATCCTCTTTGGCATGTCACCTGCTGCTATTTGTTGAATTGGGCAGAGGACACGCTCTTGGGGTCCTATTGGCATCGTAAGACGTAATTTCAATCATAAACGTGCCAATGTCCTGACTTCAGGTTTCACTCTGATTGCTCAATGAAAGACTTTGGTGAAGGTTACGGCAGTCATGGCAATGGCAGGAATAGTGCAGTCGGTTATTGCCTCTATTATTTGCAGTGCTTTCTGGTTGTTTTATTTTGGTTTACGCATTTTCTTCAATGCTGTGCTGAATGGTTATAAATTATGTTTGTGGACTTCAAACTTTCATTTTATGACAGCAGTAAGATAATGAAGGACTAGTCACGGTCAGATACCTTGAAAACTGTGCCTAACCTGCAGAGCTGCTAATCAATTCATAATAACAGGGGCTGTTTAGCACAGGGCTAAATCGCTGGCTTTGAAAGCAGACCAAGGCAGGCCAGCAGCACGGTTCAATTCCCGTAACAGCCTCCCCGAACAGGCGCCGGAATGTGGTGACTAGGGGCTTTTCACAGTAACTTCATTGAAGCCTACTTGTGACAATAAGCGATTTTCATTTCATTTCATACAATGTCCAGCGCAAGGGAAAAAATATAACTCACACTTAACCACTTCTCAAAGAAGAAGACCTCTTCCATTTGACGACACATAGAGGAGTCCTTTCTACAGAGTGAGGTAAAACACGTATCCATTGTCACAAAGTGTAAGGCACCAGATCATTATAAGGAAAGCTCAGTTAAAATTGCAGGCATTGATTCACATCAATATTGGTGCAAAGGTATCTATTTTGAGCCACAAATCCTATCATTGGTATTTTTCACAGCTTTCTCTCACTCCCATGACAGACACTCTTCAAGCTTACAACAAATCACTTATTCCAGTTTTGGGAACAATCACATCTAAATTCACTATTTTTGCTTTGTGCAATGACTAGGTTCACTATCCAAGCTGATGAATCAATTCACTCAGTGCGAGAACCTGCTTCATGTTGTTTCAGCTCCTCTGACACTTCGGTACTGATTGAAAATGGCAGCCACCGCAGATTTTGCGAAATCGATGTCGATACGAAAAGCATCACAGCCCCATTTAATCCCAAATTTGAATGCACTACAAAATCATCACCCTAGACGGATTTGCATTTTACGTAGTCAAAAAAGCCTTATGGGATGCTAAACCTTTTTGATAGGCTCGGATTCAAACTTGAAGACCCCACCAGAGCGTACGTTAATGTGGTCGATGGCATTATTTGCCTAATTTGGGATTAAATGGTGCTGTCATGCTTTTCGTATCGACATCGATTTCGCAAAATCTGCGGTGGCTGCCATTTTCAATCAGTACCGAAGTGTCAGAGGAGCTGAAACAACATGAAGCAGGTTCTCGCACTGAGTGAATTGATTCATCAGCTTGGATAGCGAACCTAGTCATTGCACAAAGCAAAAATAGTGAATTTAGACTATGCATCAACCTTAATATGGTCAACAAAGGTGGTTCAGACGCATAACTACTTCCTATAGTGCAGGAAATACACGTAATTTCATGGCTCCACAGTGTTCAAGAAGCTTGACATGGAATGGAACTATCTCCAGATACCACCGAGCGGAGCAAAGTCAATAACTGAAAGCTTTTGTTACTCATTAAGATGTGGTTCAGTATGCCTGGGGATGGACTCGTGGAGGTGCGGAGCACGGGCTGGAGGCGGGCCTAACAAAGGGGATGGCTGATCGGCGGAGGGGGGGAAGGCAATGAACCCCCCAACTAGGCTGATCACCTGGAATTTGTCATGATATGCGCTCATGCACATAATGAGATACAGACAGGCAGTGACAGACACCCAGTACAGCCAATCAACACTACTTAAGAAGTTCAATAAAACGTATTGAACTAACATCACAGTTTGGAGTCTACTTTTAAGTACAACTGCATCCAGTTGCAGTCCGTGTTACCCCAAGGTGAATAACACGACATGGTACCAGTAGCCTACTTTCTCTAAGTGGTTTACCTCGAGTGATTCCGTGATGACCAGCAAGTGCCTTCCAGCGGCATGGAGAAGATCAAAGCCCCCCCACAGCTATGGATCTCCGGCAATCTCGGCGCCAACTGGCGAGTCTTCAAGCAAAGGTTCCTTCTCTACATTGAGGCCTCAGGCCTCGAGGATGCGTCCAATGCCAGAAAGATCATGCTGCTCCTATCAACTGCAGGGGACCAAGCCATCCAGATTTTCAACTCGCTTAATTTTACCGACGGCCAGGACAAGACCAAATTTAAGACCGTTTTAGAGAAGTTCGACAGTCACTGTGTGTGGTAAATACCACTGGTAACACACTACATGTATTACAGTACTGCCACTGTACTACAGTTAACACAGTAAATCCTAGCCTGCTGGCTCCTCCCAGCAGGCACTGTATAAAAGTGTATGCTCTCCTACGCTGCGTCCATTCTGGTTCCAGCTGCAGGAGACTCAACATCTAGTGCAATAAAGCCTCAATAGTTTCACCATTTTCATCTCGTGGTCATTGATGGTACATCACTGTGAAGGCGAAACAAACGAGAGCTTTGAGCGCTATATCTTCCAGCAATGCCTTCAGGGTAAGGATGAACCTTTCCAATCCTTTCTAACTCATCTCCGTATATTAACGCAGTCCTGCAATTATGGTACAACCGCTGATTCCATGATCAGGGATCAGATCATGTTTGGGGTGCACTCCGATTCCTTGCGGGAGCAACTCCTCAAAATTAAGCACATGACCCTGCCAGATGCAATCGAGACGTGTATAGTGCATGGGCATGCGGGAAATCGGTACTCCTGTTTCAAATCGGCAGAACAGGAACAACTTGCCTCCCACGAGGCAGAGAGTGTACAGGCCATCGCCTTGGAGCAGTGGCCATTTCGCGCGCTTTACCCGGGGCCCCACGCATGCGCAACACGAACGGGAGAACGAAGCGGCCGAAAACCAGACTGCGCAGGTGCGAACGTCGGCTGACCCCACTGCGCATGTGCGACGACGCACGGAGTGTAACGACGTCAACGTCATGACGTGCCCGAACTGCGGTACCGCCCACTTAAAGCGGCAATGCCCTGCAAAAGGCAGGCGATGTTTAAATTACGGGAAGCCTGGACATTATGCAGCCTTGTGCAGGTCTGCACCACCAGTCAAGGGCCAACGATCCCAATTTCAAAGCAAGCACGTTCGATGTGTACAGCAAGGTTTACCAGATTCTGATCCTGGTAGCACTACGGATCCAGAGGACGACTGCCTGGAGTCCCCCTATCGTGTGGGCATCATCACTACGTGTGAATATGCCTCCTCAAATTCAGTAAGACGCCTATCTATCCTCAATGTGGATTCTGAGGACGAATGGCGTGCTGTCATACACGTAAATCAATGCAGCATCCAGTTCAAGCTGGACACTGGTGCTTCTGCCAATCTCATCTCTCAAGCTGATTTTGACCGCATTAAAAAGCAACCCAAAATTCTTCCACCAGCCTGCCAGATCCTCGATTATAATGGCAATGCCATAACTGCACTCGGATCTTGTCATCTATTTGTCTCCAACAAGACCATCAATGCCACACTGCGATTCGAAATCGTCAAGCCTGATAAGGCATCCCTGCTTGGTGCCCATGCATGCAAGCTACTCAACCTCGTACAGCGAGTCCATGCCATGTCTTCTTCCAATGTGGATCTTCAGGCTGACATTGATGTCATCCTTGCTCAATAGCCGGATGTGTTTGATGGAATGGGCACTCTGCCATACTGCTACAAGATCCTACTCAGGCCTGATGCCACGCCTGTAATCCATGCACCACGCCGGGTGCCGGCTCCTCTGAAGGAACGTTTAAAGGCACAGCTACAGGAGCTCCAAGACCAGGACATCATCTCCAAAGTGACGGAACCGACTGACTGGGTCAGCTCGATGGTCTGTGTGAAGAAGCCCTCAGGAGAGTTGTGGATATGCATGGATCCGAAAGATCTTAACCAGAACATAATGTGGTAACACTACCCGATCCCGAAGCGGGAGGGACTGACCAGTGAGATGGGACACGCCAAATTCTTCACAAAGCTAGATGCATTGCGTGGTTTCTGGCAGATACAACTGGACGAGTCCAGCAGGAAGCTCTGCATGTTCAACACACCATTTGGCAGGTACTGTTATAACCGTATGCCGTTTGGCATTGTCTCAGCCTCTGAAATCTTCCACAGGATCATGGAGCAGATGATGGAGGACATTGAGGGTGTGCGTGTCTACGTAGATGATGTAATCATATGGTCCACGACCCCCGAGGAACACATATCTCGTCTCAAACAAGTCTTTCAACGTGTCAATGCAAACGGCCTCAAGCTGAACAAGGCCTAGAGCTCCTTTGGCATGTCATCCATCAAGTTCTTGGGCGACCAGATATCCCAGCAGGGTGTGCGACCAGATTCAGACAAGGTCAAGGCCATTAACGCCATGAAGACCCCGGAAGACATGAAGGCGGTACTACGCTTCCTCGGAATGGTGAACTTCTTGGGAAAATTCATTCCCAACTTGGCCTCACACACCACGGCTCTCAGGCATCTGGTGAAGAAGTCCATTGCATTCCAGTGGCTACCCACACATCAAGCAGAGTGGCTCGAGCTCAAAGCAAAGCTTCCCACTGCTCCGGTACTAGCGTTTTTTCCCAGACAGGGAAACAAAAATCTCCACTGACGCAAGCCAGGACAGCATTGGTGCGGTGCTCCTCCAGATGGATGACTCCTCATCCTGGGCCCCAGTTCCTTATGCATCAAGGGCCATGAGTCCTACTGAACAGAGGTACGCTCAGATAGAAAGAGAGTGCCTGGGCCTCCTAACCTGCATTGTAAATTTCCCTGACTGTGTCTACGGTCTACCAACATTCACAGTGGAGACTGACAACAGACCCTTGGTCCATATCATTCATAAGGACTTGAATGACATGACGCCCAGGCTTCAGCGCATTCTCCTTCGACTCCGCAAGTACGATTTTGAGTTAGTATACACACCAGGCAAGGAGCTGATAATTGCGGATGCCCTGTCTCGCGCCATCACCTCGCCCTGTGAACAGGTTGACTTCATCCGCCACATTGAGGCACAGGTGCAGCTGTGCGCCAGCAACCTCCCGGCCTCAGATAAAAGAGTGATCAGCATTCGTGAAGAGACTGCCAAAGACCCTCTTCTGCAGCGTGTCTTTCACCACCTTGCAAATGGTTGGCAAAAAGGGCAATGCCCTCAGTTCTTTAATGTGAAGGACGACCTGACAGTCGTCGAGGTGATCCTCCTCAAGCTAGATCGTATCATTATTCCTCACAGTCTGCAGAGCTTAGTGCTCAAACAGATCCATGAGGGACACCTAAGTGTTGAAAAATGTAGGCGCAGGGCCCGGCAGGCTGTCTATTGGCCTGGAATCAGCCAGGACATATCCAACATGGTCCTCAATTGTGCGACCTGCCAGCGTTTCCAGCCTGCTCAGGCGAAAGAAACACTCCAGCAACACGAGATTGTGACCTCTCCGTGGTCCAAGGCGGGAATCGACCTTTTTCACGCCAATGGGCGTGACTATGTGCTCATCATAGATTACTTCTCAAATTACCTGGAAGTTGTGAAGCTGTCAGACCTCACATCAAGGACAGTCATCAAGGCCTGCAAGGAGACATTTTCCAGACATGGTATTCCACTCACTGTCATGAGTGACAATGGTCCCTGCTTCCACAGCCAAGAGCGGTCCAATTTCGCCAGGTCGTTCCAATTCAACCACATTACCTCAAGCCCACACTACCCGCAGTCCAACGGGAAGGTTGAGAAAGGGGTCCATATAGTGAAGCAACTGCTCTGCACGGCTGCGGACTCTGCTTCTGACTTCAACCTTGCGCTGTTGGCGTACAGGGCAACCCCTCTGTCCACCGGTATGTCTCTGGCTCAAGTCCTCATGAATAGAGACCTGCGAACGACGGTTCCAGCCATACACTTACCAGACCTGGATCACCTCCCAGTGCTGCAAAAGATGCAGCAACTCAGGAACCGGCAAAAGCTGACGTACGATGCTCATGCTACCGATTTGCCTGTGCTATCTCCGGAAGATGCTGTTCGCATCAAGCTACCTGATGGAGGCTGGTCAGCTCCAGCTGTTGTTGTTCGACAGGCTGCTCCTGGATCGTTTGTAGTTCGTATGGCTGATGGCTCCATTGTCAGGCGCAACAGAAGGGCACTGCGCAACGTTGCCTGCCCACCACCAGATCCTACTTTTCCATTTGTTGCCGTGCCTCCTCCGGACACCTCGCACCACGAGGCCACCAATCTGGCAGCAATCCCGCCTGTCAATGCGCCGTCGTCCCCACCTCCACCTCTCAGGCGGCCGACAAGGATCTGACGCAAGCCCCAAAGATTGGACTTATAGACAGTTATCTCGTAAATTTTGTTCTGTATCTGCACGCTAGACACCTCTTATGTATATATTCATCCACTCGCCATTTAATGTAAATAGGTATACATGTAAATACAGTTGCATATGCTTCAAGCAAACAACATTTTTTTTTTAAAAGGAGGGATGTCATGATATGCACTCTTGCACATAATGAGATACAGACAGGCAGTGACAGACACCCAGTACAGCCAATCAATACACAGGACAGAACACAACCAATCACCAGGCAGAACACTAGAGGGTGGTCTCCCACTATAAAACACACGAGGCATCCGCACTCTGCCTCTTTCCATTGGTGACAACTGTAGTGACAGTCAGGGTGTATATAACAGTTAGCACCTTCTACACGTGGCTCAGAACTAGTTGGTCTAGTTAGTTATAGTAAGCACACTTAGATTAGTAGAGTGTCAAACCCACAACGAACTGTGTGCACTGCTTAAGACGTTCAATAAAACATATTGAACCAACATCACAGTTTGGAGTCTACTTTACAGTACAACTGCATCTAGTTGCAGTCCGTGTTACCCCAAGGTGAATAACACGACAGAATGTTTGAGGGTTAAATGGGCTGGTCAAAACGCACGTGTGTTCGCGCATCTTAGGGGATTGAAGGCAGACGTGGTAATGTTGCAGGAGACGCACCTTAAGAGTTACGGACCAGGTTAGACTGAGGATAGGCTGGGTCAGTCAGGTCTTTCACTCGGGACAAGATTCAAAGACTAGAGGGGTTACAATCCTGATCAATAAGTGGGTGGTGTTTGAGGCGGGTAGAGTAGTCTCAGACGTGGGAGGTCGGTACATTATGGTCAGTGGGAAGCTAGAGGGGGTGCAGGTGGTATTAGTAAATGTATATGTACCAAATTGGGATGATGTGGAGTTTATAAAGAGGATGCTGGGGAAGATACCGGACCTGGACTCGCACTGGTTGGCCATGGGAGGGGACTTCACCACAGTTATGGACCCTGGCTTGGACCGGTCAAGCTCAAAAACGGCCAGAGTGCCAGCAATGGCAAAGGAACTAAAAGGGTTCATGGAGCATATTGGGGGGGGGGAGGTGGATCCATGGAGATTTGCGCAGCCGAGGGTGAAGTAGTTCTCCTTCTACTCACACGTGCATAAAGTGTACTCCCGGATCGATTTCTTTATTTTGAGCAGGGCCTTGATGGCTGGGGTGGTGGACACGGGGTACTCGGCGATCACAATCTCAGACCATGCACCGCACTGGATTGACCTGCAGATTAGTAAACACAGTAACCAGCACCCGGACTGGAGGTTGGATGTGGGACTTTTGGTGGATGAAGAGGTGTGTGAGCGGCTGAGGAAATGTATTCAGAGCTACCTGCAGGTCAATGACACGGGGGAAATTTCAGCAAAGGTGGTGTGGGAAGCACTGAAGGCAGTGGTCAGTGGGGAGCTGATCTCGATCCGGGCTCATAGGGAGAAGGTGGACAGGGCAGAGACGGACCGACTGGTAAAGGAATTACTACAGATTGATCGGAGGTATGCGGAGACCCCAGAGGCAGGGCTTTTAAGGGAACGGCAGAGGTTACAGGCGGAGTTTAGCTTGCTGACCACAGGGAGGGTAGTGGAGCAGCTGAGAAAGGCGAGGGGGGCGATCTATGAACATGGAGAGAAGGCCAACAGAATGCTTACACAGCAGCTTAGGAAGAGGAAGGCAGCTAGGGAGATAGGGAAAGTAAAGGACAGAGATGGGAACCTGGTTGGTGATTCAGTTGGGGTGAATAAGGCGTTTAGGGATTTCTACAGCAGGCTGTACAAGTCGGAACCCCCTACGGGGCCAGAGGGGATGAGGCACTTCTTGGAAGGGCTGAAATTCCCAAAGGTGGACGAGGAGCAGGCAGAAGGGTAGGGGGCCCCAATCGGGCTGGAGGAGATAGTGGAGGGCTTGAAGGCCATGCAGGCGGGTAAGGCCCCAGGTCCGGACGGGTACCCAGTGGGGTTTTATAAAACGTTCTCGGGGATATTGGGGCCGGTGTTGTTGAGGATGTTCAATGAGGCAAGGGAAAGAGGGGTGTTGCCCCCGACGATGTCACAAGCAACGATTTTGCTGATTCTTAAGCGGGACAAGAACCCGGATCTGTGTGGGTCCTACAGGCCGTTCTCCCTGTTGAATGTAGATGCCAAGTTGCTGGCCAAATTCTTGTCCTCCAGGATCGAGGATTGTGTTCCGGACGTTATTGGGGAGGACCAGACGGGGTTTGTTAAGGGCAGGCAGTTGGTGACCAATGTAAGAAGGCTGTTAAATGTGATCATGATGCCCATGGAAGGTAGGGAGGTGGAGGTAATGATCGCAATGGATGCAGAAAAGGCTTTTTATCGGGTAGAATGGGACTGTCTGTGGGAGATACTGGGACAGTTCGGATTCGGGCGGGGCTTTATTGATTGGGTCAGGTTACTGTCTCAGGCTCCTGTGGCAAGTGTACGGACGAATAGGACAACATCGGACTATTTCAGACTGCTCCGGGGGACGAGACAGGGATGCCCCCTCTCCCCACTGTTGTTTGCACTGGCTATAGAGCCGTTGGCAATTGCTCTGAGAGCCTCGAGGGGCTGGAGAGGACTGGTCCGGGGGGTGGAGCACAGGATTTCGCTCTATGCGGATGACCTGCTTCTGTATGTTTCGGACCCAATAGAGGGCATGGAAGAAATCATGAGGACTCTCGGGGAATTTGGCCAGTTTTCAGGGTATAAGCTTAATATGGGAAAGAGTGGGATGTTTGTGGTCCAGGCGAAGGGACAGGGGAGGCGACTGGGAGAGCTACCATTTAGGTTAGTAAAGAGAAGCTTTAGGTACCTAGGCATCCAAGTGGCGCAGGAACAGCTGCATGAATTGAATCTGGCCCGGCTGGTGGACCAAATGAAGGACAATTTTCGGAGATGGGACGCACTTCCGTTGTCTCTGGCTGGGAGGGTGCAAACGGTGGAGATGACGGTCCTCCCGAGATTCCTATTTGTATTTCAGTGTCTCCCCATCTTTATTTAAGCGGGTCAACAGAGTGATCACGGGCTTCGACTGAGCAGCCAAGACCCCGCGAGTAAGGAAGGTAATGCTTGAGCGGAGTCGGGGAGAGAGCGGGCTGGCGCTGCCAGATTTTAGCAACTATTACTGGCGGCTAATATCGCCATGATCAGGAAGTGGGTGGTGGGGGAGGGGGAGGCATGGGTGCGTATGGAGGCGGTTTCATGTTAGGGCACCAGTTTGGGGGCATTGGTACCTGCACCTCTGCCATTCCCGCCGGCACATTCCACCAGTCCAGTGGTGGTGGCGGTCCTGAGAGTTTGGGGCCAGTGGAGGCGGCATGTGGGAGCAGTGGGAACATCGGTCTGGGCCCCAATCTGAGATAATCACCAGTTTGCCCCGGGGAGTATGGATGGGGGGTTCTATTTATGGCGGAGAGCTGGGATTGAGAGGATGGGGGATATGTTCATAGAGGGGGGCTTTCAGAGTATGAGGGCATTGGAGGAAAAGTTTGGGTTGGCGAGAGGAAACAAATTCAGGTATCTGCAGGTGCGGGACTTCCTTCGTAAACAGATGTCAACCTTCCCACTCCTACCGCTAAGGAGGATTCAGGACAGGGTAGTTTCCAGAGGGTGGGTAGGAGAAGGGAAGGTCTCGGACATTCATAAGGAGTTTATGGGGTCGGAGGAGACGCAGACCGAGGAGCTGAAGCACAAGTGGGAGGAGGAGCTGGGAGGTGAGATAGAGGATGGTCTATGGGCAGATGCTTTGAGTAGAGTCAACACGTCTGCAACATGTGCCAGGCTCAGCCTGATGCAATTTAAGGTTGTTCATCGGGCTCACATGACAGTGGCCCTGATGAGCAGATTCTTTGGGGTGGAGGACAGGTGTGCAAAATGTGCAGGAGGACCAGCGAACCATGTCCACATGTTCTGGGCATGTCCAAAGCTTCGGGGATTTTGGCAGGGGTTTGCGGACGTCATGTCCACGATGTAAAAAACAAGGGTGGCGCTGCGTCCAGAGGTGGCGATTTTCGGGGTGTCACAAGACCCGGGAATCCAGGAGGAGAAAGAGGCAGACATTCTGACCTTTGCTTCCCTGGTAGCCCAGAGATGGATACTATTAGCATGGAGGGACTCAAAGCCCCCAAACTCAGAGACCTGGCTATCGGACATGGCTAGCTTTCTCTGTTTGGAGAAAATCAAGTTCGCCTTGAGAGGGTCACTGTTAGGGTTCACACGGAGGTGGCAACCGTTCGTCGACTTCTTTGAGTGAAATTAATCGTCACTGGGGGCAGGGGGCGAGGGGGTGGGGGAAGTTTAGATTAGAGTAGGGGGTCAATAAGGGTGGGACTTGTACGAGAGGTAAATGGCTTTTGCACTATGTTTATGGTTTCATGTATATTGTTTATTTTGTTTTTGTCACTAGACCAAAAATACCTCAATAAAATGTTTATTAAAAAAAAAAGGCGTGGTTCAGTACTGCAGAATGACAAATGGACTAAATTCATCACCTATATTGTAGAAGATCATTTTTTCAGTCTTGTCAGATGTTGAGCTCAACCTACTTGGTGACATTGTTGTCCATGGCAGGAAAAAGCAGAACACGATTTGGAGTTATCAGCAGTGCTCACTCGACAGCAGCAGCCAGAGCAGTGGCACCACGGCTGGCTCTGATGTTCAGAAGGGAGGGTCAAAGCGCAGGAGAGCAATAGTCATAGGGGACTCTATAGTCAGGGGCACAGATAGGCACTTCTGTAGACGTGAAAGAGACTCCAGGATGGTATGTTGCCTCCCTGGTGCCAGGGTCCAGGATGTCTCCAAACGGGTAGAGGGCATCCTGAAGGGGGAGGGCAAACAGGCAGAGGTTGTTGTACATATTGGTATGAACGACATAGGCACTAAGGGGCATGAGGTCCTGCAGCAGGAGTTCAGGGAGCTAGGCAGAAAGTTAAAAGACAGGACCTCTATGGTTGTAATCTCGCGATTACTCCCTGTGCCACCTGCCAGTGAGGCTAGAAATAGGAAGATAGAGCAGCTAAACACGTGGTTAAACAGCTGGTGTAGGAGGGAGGGTTTCCGTTATCTGGACCACTGGGAGCTCTTCCGGGGCAGGTGTGACCTATATAAGAAGGACGGGTTGCATCTAAACTGGAGAGGCATAAATATCCTGGCCGCGAGGTTTGCTAGTGTCACACGGGAGGGTTTAAACTAGTATGGCAGGGGGGTGGGCACGGGAGCAATAGGTCAGAAGGTGAGAGCATTGAGGGAGAACTAGGGAATAGGGCCAGTATGGCTCTGAGGCAGAGCAGACAGGGTGAAGTTGCTGAACACAGCGGGTCTGGTGGCCTGAAGTGCATATGTTTTAATGCAAGAAGTATTACCGGTAAGGCAGTTGAACTTACAGCTTGGATTAGTACTTGGAACTATGATATTGTTGCCATTACAGAGACTTGGTTGAGGGAAGGGCAGGATTGGCAGCTAAACGTTCCAGGATTTAGATGTTTCAGGCGGGATAGAGGGGGATGTAAAAGAGGTGGCGGAGTTGCGCTACTGGTTAGGGAGAATATCACAGCTGTACTACGGGAGGACACCTCAGAGGGCAGTGAGGCTATATGGGTAGCGATCAGGAATAAGAAGGGTGCAGTCACAATGTTGGGGGTTTACTACTGGCCTCCCAACAGCCAGTGGGAGATAGCGGAGCAGATAGGTAGACAGATTTTGGAAAAGAGAAAAAACAACAGGGTTGTTGTGATGGGAGACTTCAACTTCCCCAATATTGACTGGGACTCACTTAGTGCCAGGGGCTTAGACAGGGCAGAGTTTGTAAGGAGCATCCAGGAGGTCTTCTTAAAACAATATGTAGACAGTCCAACTAGGGAAGGGGCTGTACTGGACCTGGTATTGGGGAATGAGCCCGGCCAGGTGGTAGAAGTTTCAGTAGGGGAGCATTTCGGGAACAGTGACCACAATTCAGTAAGTTTTAAAGTGCTGGTGGACAGGGATAAGAGTGATCCAAGGGTGAATGTGCTAAATTGGGGGAAGGCTAATTATAACAATATTAGGCGGGAACTGAAGAACCTAGATTGGGGGCGGATGTTTGAGGGTAAATCAACATCTGACATGTGGGAGGCTTTCAAGAGTCAGTTGAAAGGAATTCAGGACCGGCATGTTCCTGTGAGGAAGAAGGATAAATACGGCAATTTTTGGGAACCTTGGATAACGAGAGATATTGTAGGCTTCGTCAAAAAGAAAAAGGAGACATTTGTCAGGGCTAAATGGCTGGGAACAGACGAAGCCTGTGTGGAATATAAGGAAAGTAGGAAGGAACTTAAACAAGGAGCCAGGAGGGCTAGAAGCGGTCACGAAAAGTCATTGGCAAATAGGGTTAAGGAAAATCCCAAGGCTTTTTACACGTACATAAAAAGCAAGAGGGTAGCCAGGGAAAGGGTTGGCCCACTGAAGAATAGGCAAGGGAATCTATGTGTGGAGCCAGAGGAAATGGGCGAGGTACTAAATGAATACTTTGCATCAGTATTCACCAAAGAGAAGGAATTGGTAGATGTTGAGTCTGGAGAAGGGTGTGTAGATAGCCTGGGTCACACTGAGATCCAAAAAGATGAGGTTTTGGGCGTCTTGAAAACTATTACGGTAGATAAGTCCCCAGGGCCTGATGGGATCTACCCCAGAATACTGAAGGAGGCTAGAAAGGAAATTGCTGAGGCCTTGAGAGAAATCTTTGGATCCTCACTGTCTTCAGGTGACGTCCCGGAGGACTGGAGAATAGCCAATGTTGTTCCTCTGTTTAAGAAGGGTAGGAAGGATAATCCAGGGAACTACAGGCCGGTGAGCCTTACTTCAGTGGTAGGGAAATTACTGGAGAGAATTCTTCGAGACAGGATCTATTCCCATTTGGAAGCAAATGGACGTATTAGTGAGAGGTAGCATGGTTTTGTGAAGGGGAGGTCGTGTCTCACTAACTTGACAGAGTTTTTCGAAGAGGTCACAAAGATGATTGATGCAGGTAGGGCAGTGGATGTTGTCTATATGGACTTCAGTAAGGCCTTTGACAAGGTCCCTCATGGTCGACTAGTACAAAAGGTGAAGTCACGCAGGATCAGGGGTGAGCTGGCAAGGGGGATACAGAACTGGCTAGGTCATAGAAGGCAGAGAGTAGCAATGGAAGGATGCTTTTCTAATTGGAGGGCTGTGACTAGTGGTGTTCCGCTGGGGTCAGTGCTGGGACCTTTGCTGTTTGTAGTATATATAAATGATTTGGAGGAAAATGTAACTGGTCTGATTAGTAAGTTTGCAGACGACACAAAGGTTGGTGGAATTGCGGATAGCGATGAGGACTGTCAGAGGATACAGCAGGATTTAGATTGTTTCGAGACTTGGGCGGAGAGATGGCAGATGGAGTTTAATCCGGACAAATGTGAGGTAATGCATTTTGGAAGGTCTAATGCAGGTAGGGAATATACAGTGAAGGTAGAACCCTCAGGAGTATTGAAAGTCAGAGAGATCTAGGTGTACAGGTCCACAGGTCACTGAAAGGGGCAACACAGGTGGAGAAGGTAGTCAAAAAGGCATACAGCATGCTTGCCTTCGTTGGCCGGGGCATTGAGTATAAGAATTGGCACGTCATGTTGCAGCTGTATAGAACCTTAGTTAGGCCACACTTGGAGTATAGTGTTCAATTCAGAAGTATATGGAGGCTTTAGAGAGGGTGCAGAAGAGATTTACCAGAATGTTGCCTGGTATGGAGGGCATTAGCTTTGAGGAGCGGTTGAATAAACTCGGTTTGTTCTCACTGCAACGACGGAGGTTGAGGGGTGACCTGATAGAGGTCTACAAAATTATGAGGGGCATAGACAGAGTGGATATTCAGGGGTTTTCCCCAGGGTAGAGGGGTCAATTACTAGGGGGCATAGGTGTAAGGTGCGAGGGGCAAGGTTTAGAGTAGATGTACGAGGCATGTTTTTTACACAGAGGGTAGTGGGTGCCTGGAAGTCGCTACCGGAGGAGGTGGTTAGCAGGGACGATAGTGACATTTAAGGGGCATCTTGACAAATACATGAATAGGATGGGAATAGAGGGATACGGACCC
This sequence comes from Scyliorhinus torazame, assembly GCF_047496885.1. NCBI lineage: Eukaryota > Metazoa > Chordata > Chondrichthyes > Carcharhiniformes > Scyliorhinidae > Scyliorhinus > Scyliorhinus torazame. Next base: position 131,986,019 of record NC_092721.1, read on the forward strand.
GGGAAGTGTAGAAGATTGTAGTTTAGTCGGGCAGCATGGTCGACACGGGCTTGGAAGGCCGAAGTTCCTATGCTGTACTTGTCTTTGTTCTTTGTTCTATGTTCTTTGACTCACACAGCACAATTAGATGCTCAACAAGAACAAGAACAAATGCACTTTCACAGCATCCGAGATTGATTTACTGGGGTGCAGAGTGGCAGCAGCTGGAGTAAAGCCTACACATCAAAGCCATTCCTGCGCTTTTGACACCTTCTACTGTGAAAGAGCTGTTGTCATTCCTCAGTAATACCACTTTTTCTCACAAATTTGTTCATAATCACAAAGCCTCTTCATAGAATCATAGAATTTACAGTGCAGAAGGAGGCCATTCGGCCCATTGAGTCTGTACCAACCCTTGTAAAGAGCACCCTACCCAAGCCCACACCTCCAGCCCCGGATCCCCGTAACCCAGTAACCCTACCCAACCGTTTTGGACACGAAGGGCAATTCATCATGGCCAATCCACCGAACCTGCACATCTTTGGACTGTGGGAGGAAACGGGAGCACCCGGAGGAAACCCACGCAGACACGGGGAGAATGTGCAGACTCCACACAGACAGGGAATCCCAAGCCGGGAATTGAACCTGGGACCCTGGAGCTGTGAAGCAACTGTGTTAACCACTGTGCTGCGTTCAGAAGCTACTGCACAAAGATATACAATGGAAATGGACAATCACACAGCAAACAGAGCTACAAGATGACTATATCATCTCTGCCAGATGATATGTCCCAGAAAGGTACATTTTAACCCACATGCAGAAATGTATATCATTTTTTTCTTTTTCTTTAAAAAAAAATAAATTTAGAGTACCCAATTCATTTTTTCCTAATTAAGGGGCAATTTAGCGTGGCCAATCCACCTATCTTTGGGTATCTTTGGGTTGTGGGGGCGAGACCCATGCAGACACGGGGAGAATGTGCAAACTCCACACGGACAGTGACCCAGGGCCGGGATCGAACCTGGGACCTCGGCGCCATGAGGCAGCAATGCTAACCACTGTGCCACCGTGCTGCCCCAGAAATGTATATCATAACAGAAAATGCAATTGGAGCTGTACCCTCACAATACATTGAAAGAAGCAAACATGCACATTGTTGGAAACTAAACACAAAGACTCTCCTGGAAAGTATTAGCCTGTATCTACTTTTCTGAACATTGGCACATGTATCTCTACTGTAGAAAGTTCACTCCCCACACCAATCACCAAGTGCTGACTACATTGTTAGTGGTGTCATGATCTGACCATCAACTTCTCTTCATCTACGGATATTCAGATCCTCTTTATCTGTACAACTTTGAGGTTGAGTAACTTGCAGGTTCACACAATCAAGTAAATAACATGCTTGGCTGTACAACTGTTGTTGACAATGCTAATGATAGCAAAGCAGATTGTGACAACAAAGACCAAGTGAAGGCAGTGATTTTGCAAGTGACTGAATTTAGTTGCACGAGAGTTGAAAGCAGAATCAGCACCAAAACAGTGTACTGCAGAAAGTAAGCCAGTCTCTAAAAACTGACTAGCCTCATTAATTAAACAGAGAATGTCTTCTACTACAGAATTTGCAATGAACTTGCATTATTTGATGACAACTATACTGAACATGGTACTCGATTGGTTAGCCCAAAAGCGCTACAGCAGCATGTATTGCATCTTGCCCACGAAGGACATCAGGTATTGATAAGATGAAGCAATGTGAATATGAAGCAGTCTGGTGTTGAACAATAGATCGCCGTCCACAAGAGTTCATTAGAAATTGTGTAGAATGTACACTCTTGTGGAAAAATAGATCAAACAGTGTCAAGCACCTCTCGAACCAGCCCATGGCCAACAAGACAATGGCACCAACTCCAAGTTAATATTTTGGGAGAAGTGCAAGCAGTCCCTACGAGTCATTGCTTAAAAACAAGTTCTTCATGATCCACATAGGAAATCCACACTGGAAATCAGTGCAACAAATTCCACATCCAAGACTTTGGTCACTGACATTTTAGATAAATTGTTTACAAAGGGGCTTGCTGTGACTATCACTACAGACAATGAACCACAGTTTCTTTCATCACAGTTCATGGAGTCCCTAACAAACTACCATTCAGCACCATCAGATATCATGTTACCTGCAATCGAGTGGCAGCATTGAACCATTCAACCGAGTGACGAAGGACAAACTGAGAACCATATGACAGAGGTGAAAACATTTGGACAATCCTACTTCATGCATATCAACTCGCCATGAAGTAAGTAAAGTCACCATAGTCCCAGATGACCATAGGACGCTTTTCACATTGAGAGGGAGAGCTGTTGGTGTTGGTGGTGATTTAACTTGAGGATAACCACACCTCCGGCGACGGGCAAAGTTGAGAAGGCAGGGCCTTCATGAATAACCTCAGCCGGTACGAGAATTGAACCCGCTCTGCTGGCCTCGCTGTGCATCAGGAGCCAACTGTCCAGCCAAACCAGCCCCACCATACAACCTGACTGAAAAGACATTAGCTGAATTTATCTTAGGTCATAACATTGCATGCTGCTTAAACCATAACCACCATTCAATGGGAATGTTGGAGCGAAGGCTGAAGAACTTGCAAAGTGACAAGGTAAAGCAAAAGCATACTGAAACAAGCGAACACAAACAATGGAACCATGATTTGAAGGTAGAAATTGGGTTGATATCAAATGACCAAATCACAACCACAAATTTGGATCATTTATATCTGAACCAAAGCAAATCAAGTGGACCAAAGCGTATCTATCGGAATGACAATGAAAAGTGGAATGCAAGGTAGTGAGCAGTGGAGGATATCCCGAGGCCAACGATTATGAGGACACATTTCCTTGTCCAATGAGTGACCAAGATGTTGACTATCTGCCTCGGAGTTGATCACACAGAACCCACAACTTTAAATTTGTAGATCTCAGAGTTAGTTATCAGAGATCCTTCCAGCTCAAAGACTAGTTCTGTACTTAAGAGAAAATGGACAAGCTGAATTATTTTTTAAAAACTGACTGGATGCACACATGTTTGTTTCGATGATTACATTCAAATAAGGTCTTTAATTTTACATGAGATGTACTCTTCAATTCGACTAGATCAGCCCTCCAACGTCTACCGTCAAGGGATAGAAGACACGTATATGAAACCTGAAATCGTGATATAAACTTCATGCTTTACTGGGTCCACGGTTGTTTACGCTGATTTCCGTTTCTTTGACAAGGGGTTTTATGTTTCATACTGAGGACGTACATTCCCCGTCCACCAGCTCAGCATTTAAATTGCAGCATCACGTTTTGCGTAAATGCGAGAAAGGAAATCCCAGCTGAGGACGAAGCAGGAAAGAAAGGCAGAGAATAACTGGTGCCAGAAAGTAAGGTGGGAATTTCCCACCTGCGTGTGCTACACAAACAGGATGAATGATTCAGTAAGACCAATGAATGGAACAAATGAATGCTGCCTGAATGACGCCATGCCTACAAGTAACTAGGCAGTTTCTGCATTCCTTTAGCTACTGCATGTTGTTGATATCTCGGGCATATTGGGGAAGAACGTTGGAATTCAGGGTAAGGTTGGACAATGGTGAATGTGTACGAGAAAGAAAAGGGTTTCAGACTTCTGGGTTTTCAAAGAATCACTTCAAATCTTGTGGACGTTTGACACGTATCCATCAGAATATGGTGGGCACTCGATCTAAGGGCATTTAAATCACTCAACTCGCAGCTGGGGTTCCTTCCTCTGTATCTGCTCCTGGAATCCAGTGTACAATTAGACCAGCGACACAGTGCAGGCAAGCAAAATGTATGTATAATGGCCAAGAACGTTTTCCGTTTTTAAAGGCTTAAATTGAAAATCAAGTGAAGCACTTAGGGTTGGAATGCACAGACTTTCCTTCTAAATTGTCCACGGGGTGACATGGTGTGCAAGTCCCAGGCACTTCCCCCACCCCCACAGAAGCAGTTTCATCAAAGAGAGGAACCACCGATTCGGCCCCCACTCTAAAATACAAGATGAGATAGTCGCACAATTCAATAGAGTATAGTAGAGAGCTAGTACGAAAGTCTATTATATTTCACCTGATTTCTTGGAATTTACAGTGCAGAAGGAGGCCATTCGGCCCATCGAGTCTGCACCGGCCATTGGAAAGAACACCCTACTTAAGCCCACGCCTCCACTCTATCCCCATAACTCAGTAACCCCACCCAATCTTTTGGACACTAAGGGACAATTCAGCCTGGCCAATCCACCTAACCTGCACATCTTTGGACTGTGGGAGGAAACCGGAGCACCTGAAGGAAACTCACGCTGACACGGGGAGAACATGCAAACGATTTGTGGACAAAAGGGCGGGAGAGCTGCTTTTCAAAGAGACATCTTCTCAAGAGTCCTGTCCAGAACTGGGCTCCACAGCATTGCCTTCAGATCTCGAACTTTCAACTTTGGTGAAGGCACAAGGCGGGCGCTGGGGGCTCGGCTCTGGTCATGCACCCCGCCTGACACCCCTCAACCATTGACCCCGCTGGACAGTAGAACGGGAATCGAGTTGTATTTCCTTTCGGCCCCGCTCAAGTTAAAATTCCCATCCAGAACGTGCTATTCTGCTCCAGCAATAGGACACGCTGGAGTAGCACACCAGGTATCTGTCTACCTGTGAAATCAAAGTCTATAATCCTTCATTGGCACGGTCCTGATGAGAAATATTAACCTCTCTTTCCAGATGCTGACAGACTTGTACAATCCCAGAATCTTCTTGTGTTTTTGTTTCGGATGATTAGTGTGTATTGGAGTTCCTGCCTACTGGCACCATTGAGGTGGCCACATGAATCTCACTCGTCATCTTATTTCAATGGTGCGTTCCAAGTGCTTGCAGCGTACTGTATCTAGTTCTTGTCTCACTTAAATGAACTCTCGGAGAATTTCAGACACATTTAGTGAACAATACCGTACATTTAGTGAACGATGACTGGAGTTATGGGAAACTCAAAGGCAAATAGCTATGTGGCATTCCTGACACCTCTAAACATGTTTACACCTGAATATAGAATACCATCCTAAACCCATAGCTCCACAATTAAAGGACAGGTACCGTAAAGAAGGAATTCTGGGCTGACTGGCCGAAGGGCAAAAACCAATCGAGCACGTGGCTTCTCTAAACCAACTGCACCCAATCATGTTCAACCCCACCTTTGAATCAAGGTGAATATCGGCAAGATTCCCCAAAAATGAGAAATGCTCTTGAGGAAGGGACCAAACAGTCAATGTGATGAGGGTCAACCCCGCTGTCCCAGAAGGGTAGAGCAGCTCATAGGGAACAAGCCTCACTTTGCACCCATCAGCAGCAGGCAGGCAGGCATTGCCATGTTTGCACACCCATGGGTCCCAGGGAAGTGCTTCCTCTGAGAGTCGGGGGAGCTGCACCCGGATCGATCCCCCCTCCCGCCGGGGCCAATATTCAGGCACCGTCAGTGAGTGCAGAACGCGGATCAGACTGGCTCCTTATCGCATTGCAGGTTGCGGGACCTGGCCGGACCGCAGATTAGCTGCACCTTTCCATCTTTAGTGCCTACTCTTGGAAAATATTCCATTGGTCGTGAAGGCACTTTGCAAGTGCCGAGGTGGCGAAAGGCGCTCTATAAATGCAAGTTCTCTCCTCTCAGTGAAAAGGGGAAAAATCGAATAAACCATTTGTTAGAAGCAGATTGTTAGGCTTACGAGGTCCAAACCCTAAATGCAGGCATGGCTGTGTGTGTGTGTGTGTGTGTACAGACAGACACATTCACAAGCGCGCATATACACACACACACTCACATATAGATACAGTAGCGGAAGATGGATAGGCGCAAATATTGGACTAAATAGCCGTCACGTGAAGACTCACGTTAAATTATTTCCTGGGGATCCACCCGCATTGTGCGTTCTTCAGCTGAGAACATGAGAAGGGATCAGTCTTAAAGCGGTCATTGGTTCCAGGGTGAGAATGGTCCCATGCTGCTTCATAAAGCTGCGATCATCTCTGGTCAATAGGACTGAGTGAGAGTGCCGGAGACAGATAGCGCATGTCTCATCCTCCCCTGTCAGCCACTAGACGCTCCCAACACCACCATCTTGCATGTGCACCGATCCCAGCGCCACAACATTCAGCTGGACACACACTACTCTGACTGGAGACTGCGGAAAAACATGCCCAGGGTGGATTGTTAGGAGGAGACCGCGCTGTCTGCCCCCTCCTCGCTGGTACCAACCTCCATGCCTCTCGATCACATTTAACAGAAGAAGATGAAGCGGATCGGCAGACAAATTGTCTTGCTTTGCTCTGGATTTTTGGGGCTTGCTCTCGGAGCCTTTCCCACCAGTGTACAAATAGGTAAGATCATTGATCCGATACCTTTTGTTAAAAAAAACACTAAAGTATTTGCGGCACAATATGAGTGTGTACTAACAGTCTGTCAATGCTCCCGTGTAAACCCGGCTGGTGCATTTGACAATAGTGAGGATCGCTCTTGCTCAAGAATTTGCGATTAGACATAATGTGTGTGTGTGTGTGTGTTGGAAAAGCGGGAGTTAGTTATTTGGAAAAGGTAGAGTTCTGGGACATGTTGGTCCTTTCCAGTGTTTGGAAGGGAGTACTTGGTGCATTTGTATTGTGTTGGAACACTGCAGCAGTTGTTCTGCCGAGGAGCTTGGTAATGGGATGCTGCTGGCTCCTTCCTTCTGATGTTGCTGCTGGCCAGATGCTGAAAAAAAGTTCACCATCTGAGTGGAGATTTTGATTTTATTTCGTTCGCATCGTGTGCTGTAGATTGTCAAAGCAGTGTAGCATTGCATCAGTCTCCAGCAAAGGATTTGCATTATCTGAATCTGTGTGTGTGTGTGACATGTATGGTCTTGATAATGATGCTGTTGGGGGGGGGGGGGGAGTTGACAATATATGTTTTCTGTGTACGAACAAGTTCTGGAGCAAGGCGATTCTGTAACATTGCTTAATTTAAAATGTAATACGAGTTATCCCGTACATGCTGTAAAGTTAGTTATTAAATCCGTGCCGCTTCCTAGCTGTTGTTTTTTTTTAATGAGGCTGTGCCTATAAATGGTGTTTACCAATGTGTGGAACGATGTGGGGCATCGAATGTCACATCGCAAGGCCGTGTTAATGAGATGCTTCAGGCGCTGCATTCCCTGCAAAATACCCGTGTTCCAAAGTTAATATCGCATGTGTGGTCAGCCTTTCTTGTTTAGGTGGCGGCGACGTACATTTTGAAGTGTTATTTGAATGTCTCGATGACTCTGGAAGTTTCCTGTAGATTGAAATAGTGTTCATTCTGCCCCGGTGGGGGAGGGGGGCTGGTTGCTGTTGTGAGTAATCGATTTGTCCATTCTGCCTTCACTGCACGAAGAGAATGCTGACGTTATTTAATCTGTAAACATTTTGGTCCGGGATTGGAGGCTGGGGGGTGACGGTTCCCTGTGTGAGAGTTTACGGTCCATCTTTCACTTAGAGAGAGCCCCCACCACCACCCCGCAACACACATCCCATCAGTCAGATTACTGAAGACTAAGTGATGAAATGTTCCCTGGAACAATAACACCGCGGTTTGAAAGTGGATCCCTTCCCTCTTCCCTGTTTTGATTGGTCGCAGTGCTGCCTGGAGGATTTAGTGGGCTGATAATGCCTTTTCCAAGTTTACTCAAACTGCCACCAACTTGCTCCCCCATTCATACAATATTGCTCACCGTATGTAAAAATAAATAAATAAATAAGATGTGCTTTGATTTTGTGGGGGTTTTTTAACCCAAAGGTCGCTTGTTATTTCTGTAACAACACGATTGGGTCTCCAATGCATTCGGCACATTGAATGGTGGTGCAGAGATTGCTAATGGGATGCTATCAGCTGATTAGACCTCGGTTGCTTCTTTTGTTGTTGTTGCAGGAGGACTCTTCATGAGGTATTCTGATCAGGAATACAGTGCGTTCCGCTTTGCAATTTATCTCCACAACACCAACCCCAACACCACCGAAGCACCTTTCAATTTGGTTCCTCATGTGGACAACATTGAAACGGCCAACAGCTTTGCTGTAACAAATGCCTGTAAGTAGAAACCGCTTCTGAGTCGTTTATCGGATAAAATCGATTGTCACAGGAAAACCCAAGACTGCGGCGAGTGGCCTTTTAAAAAAGAAATTAGTGAAGCCTTCCTGTTCTGAGCACGTGACTGAAAGGAGTAATTAATACTTGCAGTCACTAAAAATTGCTTTTAAGCCAGATGCACTAAATGCTTCTTATTTTTCCCGCGTGTGGTGCAGCTAGCGAGTTGGAGAATGAATGTGTTTTTCCTGGAAGCTATACCCTGACCAAAAACACTTTGGCTGAATCATTACATTTTATGATGCTATCACGCTTTTCGCTGCCTTAAGGAGAATTAATAAAGGAATTTCCCCCGGAAACTGACCTCCAAATGCTTTGTTACCAGCAAACATAGTTTCTGATCAAATAAACTGGCTATTTACTCCTATTTGTGGTTAAAAATAGAAACATCCATTTTGGTTAATAAATAATGTAAAAGGTCTGACATCGCACTTGGGTTTATAAACGTCAGACGAAGGCTAGTCTGCTACCACTGTCAGGGTTAAGTTGTCTGTTTCCGTGGGTTGCTTCACCCATTACCCCTCCGTATCATGATGGCTTGTTTGCTTTTTGACTCCTACATCTCCCTCTTGATAGTACCTGAACCTGAGTGAGTTCCCGGGATACCAGCACTTATACCATGACCAAAACAGAACTGGCAGGGTGTCGTAAAACAACAAGGTGTCCACAGCAGATTATCAACAAATGTAAATGGTTTGCTAAATTTCTGCTTCAGTGGTTTTGTCATAATGATGAATTTTCTGCCTCAATTATGATGGGTGTAAAGACAAAAACTGAAGCAGTTTAAACAGCCAAGAGTATTTTAAAATGCCTATCTTGAGAGAAGGGTTATTCCCATACATGCATTAAAATGAAGATTGTATAATTTGTAATGAATATACCGAATTTTAATTACATTATAACCTTAAAGGCCCCCATGTTGTCTTTCACTCATTTTGATGTGTAGTAATAATCTTCATTTGTGTAATGTTTTTGGAACAGAAAAGCACCAAAGGGCGCTTCATAAGGTGTAAAGGAAATGACAGAAACTGAGCTAAGGAAGTCTTGGTCAGAAGTGACTTTTAAGGCATGTCTCAGGGGAAAGGGAAGAGGTAGATGATTCTGGAGGAGTTTCCAGTACATGCGGCCTGGGTAGCAGAAGGCACCACAACCAAGGAGAAGAGAATACAGAAGAGGCAAGAGTCAGGCACTCACAAAGATGCGGGGTGTGGGCTGTTGGAATTTCACCATGAGGTTATTCAAATAAGGACTTGAGAAATTTAAATGTGAGGATTAGAATTTGAAGGTTGTGGCATTGGGGGACTGGAAGCCAATATGGGTAATGGAGAGCAAAGACAATGGATATGCATGTCATGGCGTGGCATGGAACATGAGGTTCCAAACAGTCTGCCTCAGCCTGAGGCAGTTATCTAGGAATGGGATCAGGTCATTGACAGGAAATCAAAGTTTGTGGAATTTGGCTCCTTCTGGTGGAAGGAGAAAAACATGGTTCACCCATCTGGATGATGAAGAAGCAGTTTCCCAAATAGAGGTATTGAAAGAAATGTCAGAGCGGTAGAGTTGGATATCATCAGCATACACGTGCAATTGACGCATGTCTGCAGTTAATGATACAGAAGGACAATATTGAGCGAGGAAGATGAGAGGACCAAGGATAGATTCAGTCCTGACTTCTGAATCAATAGTGAAAGAATGGGAGGAAAAGCTCTTCTCGAGCTGCTCCAGCAATGGTAAGATAGATAACAATGGCACAAGTAACCCACCGACCCAGGCAACAGAGGGAGGTGTCGGAGAAGGACAAAGTGGTTAACTGGGTTGAAGAAAGCAGAGAGAGCAAAGGGAAATAATGCATGGTGCTCAACCTTATCATTTGGTCAATTTCTCTGGTATTTGAAATAATTTGTTGGGCATTTTGAGAGGAATTAATCAACTTTGTAAAATGAACAGTTATAAGAAATAGAGATTTTACAACATGCGTTCTGATTTTTAAAAATCCATTCTGAGCGGTATTGTCACATTTTGAAACATGGGCACTCAATAATGTAGTAGTGATGATGACAGGAAAAGAGTGTCCGATGCCCCTTTGCAGATGAGATGATAAATACATCTGTAAAACGGAATTCAGATTAAACTTTCTTAGCGCTATACTGACTGATATTTCAATTCCCAATGGAGGCATGAAAACCCAAAATCTGGGTATCAGAGAGGGGCATGCTGGGTTGCAGACATTTCCCCACCTTCAATCCAGGATGAGTGGGGAGAGGTGTTGACAAGCACCTATCATAATTATTTTATGGCCTCTTAAGGCCAATCAACATGCAAGTCCTCCACTAAAGACAAAATAGAGATGGTCTCCCGATGGCAGACAGGAGTGGAGAGTGTGCCAATGCTGCGTCCTGTGAGGAAACTCCCCCTCCCATCCTGCACCAGCCATAGCCACCGGACCACTAGCTGCATCTGCCTTCCATCCTGTGGTGGGTTGGCCCTTTACGATAAGGCCTGACAGCTATGACCTTTTTGAAGTTAAATCTTTTAAATCTTCTCTTCAGAGGACATGTCCTTACCTGCATCAGCAGCACCCACCTCAGATGGTGGAGGGATATGGACTGGCCTCCGAATGGCTCTCCAGCCTTGCAGATTTGCTCGCTTTCCTCAATTGGGTGGCAAGCTTACCCCCGACGTCTAATTGGCTGCCTTTGTTGAAATTGCTTTGAGCATCTGGCACCGATGCAACACAAGGTCAGGATCTGGATATTCACCCAACACGGTCCCAATCTCCAAAACAAAAATCCAGCCCCTTGTAAGCAACTGAATCAGCCATATTCTGGAAGATCTCAGCTTTTATCCCTGTTTTGTGATTATGTGGCTAATATAAGCTGGACTGGGGGGTTGAATTTTACAGTTGGTCTCCACACCCCATGCTCAGGAGAAGAATATCACGTAGAGCCCCTGCAGAACCTCTTGCCAGAAACACATGAATGATGTCAGGTGACTGGTTCAAGCTTGTTTATGAGACTGCTCACAGTTGAGCCACCTGCGACAAACACCAGCAAGGCTTGTATGTCAATAATGGCATGTTCTCATGTGTACTGGAGAGTGATCAATGGCTGTGGGACTGAATTCAGCTAAGTGTTAAGACCTATGGCGAGGAGGTAGAAATTGGTAAGAAAAATAATAAAATAAAGAATATCTTTTGTTTTCAGGATCACTGCATTTCCATTTACGCTATCATAACCAATGTCACTTGGGCTATGAAATTAAAGAGTTTTCTTTTTTTTTTAAAGTATTTTTATTGAAGTATTTGCAAAATTTTTATAACAACAACAAACACAATAATAACATAAACATCAACATGGTAAGAAAAATACATTTCCCACCCAACCCCTTCTGTACATCCCTCAACCATATTGCACCTACCCGCACCCCCCCCCCCCCCCACCCCCCCTTTGGAATACTGCTTCTGCTGACATTTTAATTTTCCCCGAGAAACGGTGGTGAGCCGACGAACGGCTGGCACCTCCGGGAGAACCCCAGCATTGACCCTCTCAAGGCGAACTTTATTTTCTCCAGCCTGAGAAACCCAGCCATGTCACTGACCCAAGTCTCCACACTCGGGGGCTTTGAGTCCCTCCACATTAAAAGGATCCGTCTCCGGGCTACCAGGCAGGCAAAGGCCAAAACATCGGCCTCTTTCATTCCCTGAACTCCCGGATCTTCTGACACTCCAAAGATCACTCCCTCCGGACTCAACACCACCCGCCAGTCTAGCACCCTGGACATTGCTTTTGGAAAACCCTGCCAAAACCCTCTAAGCTTCGGGCATGCCCAGAACATGTGGATATGGTTTGCTGGGCTTCCCGCACACCTCGCACATCTATCTTCTACCCCGAAAAACTTGCTCATCCTCGTCGCCGTCATGTGTGCCCGGTGTACCACTTTAAACTGCATTAAACTGAGCCTGGCACATGATGAGGAGGAATTAACCCTGCTTAGGGCGTCCGCCCACAGACCCGCCTCCAACTCTCCACCTAGCTCCTCTTCCCACTTGCCCTTCAGTTCCTCCACCGGCGTTTCCTCCGCTTTCAACAACTCCTGATAGACATCTGACACCTTCCCCTCCCCCACCCAGATGCCAGAGACTACTCTGTCCTGTATCCCCCGTGGTGGCAACAGCGGGAAAGCCAACACCTGTTTCCTCAAAAAGTCCCGAAAGGAAAGAGTTTTCTTAAACTGTTTTCATCAATGTACCTTCAAATTCATCCTTTACTGGACTACATAAACCTCTGGTAATAGCATCAAGTATTATAGGTGCCCCTTAAAGCCTATCTCTCTGATCAAGCTTTAGGTCATCTGCCCTAGTATCTCATTACAGCGTTTGGTTTTATAACACTTCTGTGCAGTACCTTGGGGTTTTTTGTCACGTTAAAAAGACTTTATAATTTCAAGTTGTAAGAAGAAACGAGAAAACACAAAAATGTACTTACACTACCTTGTTTCTGAGCAGAATCTCCTACAATTTCCCGGTACTTATGATAGAAAAATAACTAGGCAAGGAGCGCCTGCCTGGGAGATATTAGCCATTATCCTCCAGGTGCTCCGGTTTCCTCCCACAGTTCAAAGACGTGCAGGTTAGGCGAATTGGCCATGATAAATTGCCCCTTAGTGTCCAAAATGTTAGGTGGAGTTACTGGGTTATGGGGATAGGGTGGAGGCATGGTCTTAAGTGCTCTTTCCAAGGGCCTGCACAGACTCAATGGGCCGAATGACCTCCTTCTGCACTGTAAATTCTATGATTTTCTGAGGCAGGAATTCTTGCTTGTCAGTTTGAACTATCAAATAAATAAGAAATTAGAACTGCTGTAACAATGTTTGGGGTACTAATTGTCAGTCCTTTCACGAACTCTTTTTATAAAGCAGCATTAGAACTTCTCAGCTACAACACGTGGACACTTTGATTAATCTAACTGGATCTGAATTGGCCCAATAGAGCTCTCATATTTGACGAAGTAGCAGTAATCATTTCTTCTTTCAGTGCAAGAAACCAATTAGCCTCCAATGCAATTGAAAGAGATCAACTCATCTTGATTTGCGTTTGCCTATGTTTAAGAACCTGTCCCTGTAGGAAACTTGCACATTGGGTGCTAACAAAGCTATGCAACACCAATGGTGCAAGTTCAGGCAAAATAATTTCTTCTTCTGAACAAGTATAAGAACAGGACAAAAACAAATTTAAACACAAAAATATAGAAACCAACTGGCAAACATGTATACTGTGGCCATCACATGCAAATAAAACCATTGCAAAAGGGGAATACCTATGTAATTTAGACAGTGGACTCATAATTACATTTAAGAAAACACTCAGCGATTTAGCTTCCACCTTGTAATCCAGCCATTTTCCAATAGGAATTGTTGATTGTTGAGCGTGACAATACAAACTATTTTAGCTACAAGCACTATTTTTTTTTAAAATGGCTTGCATGCATTCACACAATATAGATAAATGTATTTAATGTGTCACATTTGTTAAACAAAGGTATACCACCAGTCAATAACCAAGAAAGAAAAGCACTCTGGTCAACAAAACACTCACATTTCGATTTTTGTTTAAAGTTTCACAAAAAAATGCGCAAAAAAATTAAGTACATATACATACACCATATGAGTATTAACATTGAGTACTGTGATCACATGGTGTCTTCCTTTATTTACTAATTGTTTCAATGTTATTACTGAGCTTTATTGAGATTTTACTGATACCATGCTTTTTAGTCTTACATTGCCTTGGTGAAGCTTTGCTTCCATATGGCAGACTTGAAATAGTTGGTATAGTTAAACTTTAAACAATTTATTAAAAATGATTTACAAAGACCTCGAAAATAAGCACATGCTATTCAGGACACATTTTATTCTGTGCCTAACTGTCTTGGAGCCTCTTGGTCATCTGGCTACAGATGTCATTCTTTCATCATTAATATCATCATGATCTCATTAGCATATCCATAAACCCATTACTCTACACTAATCATCAACTAAATTAGTCACACTTGGGTTCCCACTTAGCTACATGTGGGTTGTGTATAATATTTTGGACAACATGCACAAATCCTTCAACGATGGGCTTCCCACCATATCATTACCAGCAGAAGAGGCTTTAGATGTCTCAACTCCAGTTCACTCCCTATAGATCTCTGCCTTCTCTCTTGAAACTCCTGTGTCTTTCAAAATCTTCCTTGTAGTCCTTAATATTTCTCAGCATCTTCCATATGAAGTGCTTTGGATGCAATATAAATCCAAGTTTTTTATAGAAAAGTAGCATTATGTTACCATGTAAAGAGACAGATACCTGAGATAGATGTTGACAGATATGAGAAAACATGCACAAAATAACACAGATGACATGTCTGTACAAAGTTATGACAAGACTTCAGACCATTTAGGGACATATCATTCACAATCTTAGACGATATCTCCACCACAGAACTGTATACATACATCACATCAAGACAAATAGAATGTACATGTAGATGAAAATGGACAGTGATCTCTACTGAAACACAACTAAATACAATAAGGAATTCAAGAGAATTGCCTAAAAAGTAGTTAGGATGTGGAATGTACTACCACATGAAGCAGTTATTTTTTTTTGTTCTGGGATTTGAGCCTCACTGATGAGGTAGCATTTATTGCTCATCCATAGATAAGACCATAAGACATAGGAGCGGAAGTAAGGCCATTCGGCCCATCGAGTCCACTCCACCATTCAATCATGGCTGATTTCAACTCCATTTACCCGCTCTCTCCATAGCCCTTAATTCCTCGAGAAATCAAGAATTTATCAACTTCTGTCTTAAAGACACCCAACGTCCCGGCCTCCACCGCCCTCTGTGGCAATGAATTCCACAGACCCACCACTCTCTGGCTGAAGAGATTTCTCCTCTGTTGCAGAGAAGGTAGAAGTGAGTCACCTTCATGCCACAATCAGTGTGGTGTTGGCTGGGGGAGTTCCAGGATTTCAACCCAACAATGATGATGGTTCCGAGTCACGATGGTGTGTGAATTTGAGGAGATCTTGCAGGTGGTGTGTCTCCATGCATATGCTATCCTTATCTCTCTATCTGATAAAGGTTGTGCGTTTGGAAGGAACTGTCAAAGAAACAGGCGATGGCAAAATGGTATTAAAACTGAACCAGTTAACCAGAGACCCTAGATTCAAATCCCGCCATTGCAGATGGTGAAATTTGAATTCAATTTTAAAAATCTGGAATTAAGAGCCGAATGATGACTGTGAAACCATTGTCGATTGTGGTGAAAACCAATCTGGTTCACTAATGTCCTTTAGGGAAAGAAAGCTGCTGTCCTTACCTGGTTTGGCCTACATGTGACTCCAGACCCACAATGATGTGGTTGATTCTTAATTGCCCTCTCAAGGGCAATTGTGGATAATGCAACTGTAGTCATGGTGCACCAGTTGTAGAGGGAGTTAAAGATGGTGAATGGAGTGTCAATCAAGTCGAACACATAGTCTTGAATAGTTTCAAGTTTCCTGAGTATTGTTGGAGCTGCGCTCATCCAGGGGAGTGGGGGGTATTCCATTGTAAATGATGGAAAGGCTTTAGAGAGTCAGGAAGTAAGTAATTGATGCAAACTACCTAGTCCCTGACCTCTTGCAGCCACAATATTTACATGTCTGATCCAGTTAAGTTTCTGGCCAATAGTGACCTTCAGTTTTTTATGATGAGGGATACAGTGATGGCATCCCTGTGTACTGTGATGGGCAAATGATTAAATTCTCTCTTGCTGCTGATGGCCATCACAAATCTTACTTGCTACTTACCCAAGCCTGAATGTTTTCCAGGTATTGTTGCATGCAGCTTTAGACTGTTTCAAATGAATGTAACTGAACACTGCAGTTATGGAGAAGCTAGATAAGTACATGAGACAGGAAGGGAGTGTGGGGTACACTGACAGGGTTAGATATAATGGGATGGGAGGAGGGTGATCTGGAACATTAAAATAAGAACAGACAAGCTGGGCCAAATGGCCTTTTCCTACACTGTAAATTTTCTATGAATATACACTATTCAATACTTGTCTGTATGTACATGACACAGAGAAAATAACACAGATATTTGTACTACGGTGCAAAATTGATTTTACCAACGTGTCTGTTTTTAACTTTGTCCTTTGTGAAATCTGGGAGCACTCAAGTGACTTTCATTAAGTGGCTGCTGCATTTTCCAAAAATATTGCAAAGCTAATGTAAACCAACTGACAATGCAATGAACATAACACTTGTCCCTTAAGCCAAAGCTGACCAGAATTCTAAAAAAGATCAATTGTCTGATCGCTGGAGGACACTGGCATTCATGTGATTGAATCTACTGCAATGACTTGCATTTCTAAAACCCGGTGTACCAACTACTGTCCAAATAAAAAATGAAGAAGACCATTTTGTAGTATTCTATCAGTCACATACATTAAACAAAACCCACTGTTTTGTGATGTAACATTCAATGTTCAGGTCTATGGTCTGAATGGCAATTGAGTTCCTTCATCACATTCCAACCCCAGGAGTTCCATTTGGTCTGATTCCACTGCGCAATGCTTAAACCGTCAGGCATATTTTATTGGCTAGCAGACCCAAAGGAGACTTTAGGGATACAGCAGTGGGAAGAGTCCTAAAGACCCAGAGCTGGTGAGCCAAATGAAATAATTTTCAATTGATCCATGAGTGGTTTGTATCTCTAATCTACATTTTGCATAAACAACAACTTACTGCATCTTTCCACCACATCTGCTGCTTAATATAATCTGAAAGCCATGCTGAATTATGTGTGCATATATATATATATATATGTGTGTATTTTATTACCTTTTATTATCATTAACACTCCAATGGTTTGCCTGCAATGCTGTCAAAACATCTAACACCTGGAGTTTTCAATAATTCAAGGGTTCCTTTTGGTTTTAATGCCTACAATTAGTTTGAATCATTTTATGATTCCTCGGCTGAATATGCGAATACTACAGTGACTTCTTTTTGTTAGTCACAGTTGTCCATCTTTGAACAATAGCTTCATGTTATTGGGCAGCACGGTAGCATAGTTGTTACCACATTTGCTTCACAGCTCCAGGGTCCCGGGTTCGATTCCCGGCTGGGTCACTGTCTGTGCGGAGTCTGCACGTTCTCCCCGTGTTTGCATGGGTTTCCTATGGGTGCTCCGGTTTCCTCCCACAGTCCAAAGATGTGCAGGTTAGGTGGATTGGCCATGCTAAATTGCCCTTAGTGTCCAAAAAGGTTAAGTGGGGGTTACGGGGATAGGGTAGATACGTGGGCTTGAGTAGGGTGCTCTTTGTAAGGGCCGGTGCAGACTTGATGGGCCGAATAGCCTCCTTCTGCATTGTAAATTCAAAGGTTCATCGTGGGTGGCACGGTGGCACAATAGTTAGCACTGCTGCCTCACAACACCAAGGACCCAGGTTCAATTCCACCTTTGCGTTGAGTTTGTACGTTCTCCCCGTGTCTGCGTGGATTTCCTTTGGGTGCTCTGGTTTCCTCCCACAGTCCAGAGATGTGCCGGCTAGGTGATTTGGCCATGCTGAAATTGCCCCTTTGTGTCCAGGGATGTGCAGGTTGGGTGGGTTATGGGTATAGGGCAGGGGAATGGGTCTTGGTAGGTTGCTCTTTCAGTGGGTTGGTGCAGATTTGATGGGCCGAATGGCCTCCTTCTACATCAAAGGTATTCTATCCCTAAGCTCTAGAAGATAAACTGTTACTATTACAATTAGTTGGTATGTTATAGAACACTGCATTTTCATTCGGTAAACCCTGTGTCATAGCTAATTGTGCAAGTAGCACATTGATTTCGGAACTGTTGGTTCTTCCCAAAACTATTGTGATACTTGTAATACTTTAACGATTGGTAGAACGTCAAAACTCTCATTGCAACATGCAATTTTAAAGCTAGTCAAAATTGCCTCCAAAATGATGCGTTGTATATAAGATGACTCTCCGCTGGCACAGCTAGAACGCAGAAATGAAAAATGATGTTAAACATAATCAGCATATTGTCCTTTGGAACTAGTGGTTGCAACTACATCATGCTTATGGATGGGGATCTATCTCAAAGATTTGAAGTCAGATTGAGCTACTGCAGGGCATTGCTATTTGAATGGGAATAGCGCCTATTCAGAAAACATAAGACGCTAAGAAAGAGTTGAAGACGTATTTGAAATTGGAGACCGAAAATGTTGCACTAGGCAATCAGAATATCTGAATGTAAGTTTGGTTACAATCATGCAGTGCTGCTATCCAATGTTGGACTGCTTTTCTCACCTTTCAATTCATTGAGCTGTCACGTACCTTACTTCAGGGAGGACTGTTGTAGATAGCAGAACTCCACATCTGTAACATGAAATTGCATTCAGTTAGTTTTTTTTGTGTACTACATGAAATTTTGAAGCCTTCAATCTTTATCTTAGTTTCCAAAACCTCTGCAGTTTTTTCTGAGAAAGGTGCAGCCACAACTTGAAACAATACCACCCTGCAGTCACTTAATCTCGCTGTGCCTTTAATCAAAGCTTTCGGACAGATCATGATTACAGTTTTGTGTCCATAATGCATCAGGACACAGATGACTTTAAAGGAGAAAACAGCGCTGGTGTTCTAAAATGTAAATGGCAAAACCACTCTGTGGATAAAGATTAGTTGCTGAATTCACACTCCTAATGGGATTCATTCTAAAGGAATTTGCTTTTTGGGAACCAAGATCGATAATGGGAAATCTAAGCGATTGCACGCTTGCAGCACTGCACTCCGCTTTTGGGAGCTGATTTCAGGAATTGAGGTCAAAAAGTTCACCCCAATGAATATCCAATATTCACACGAACAAGCGAGTATTTTCAAAACACAAATGAGTTTTTGCCCTTCCAAGGGAGAAAATGTAATTGCTAGGCCCAACACCTTTCCTAACAAATTGCCTGGACTTCACTCTTCAACCGTTGAAATAGGCAGGTATTTTAAGATGTAGACACAGGAAATTCGAGCTAATCCCATGTTGTTATTGAGATTACTGCCTAAAGGAGAATGTTTTGCTCAGGGGAGATGGGTAGAATTGTATGGCATTCCATGTGATTGTGAAGTCTACACTGTTTAACCACAAAGGCAAAGGAAGTAGTTGCTCTCTTTCAAGTTCGATTCATAATTTATAATAGCAGCCAACTCATATTAGAATTAAGAATATAGGAATACAGGTAGTAAACTGTTTGGGGCAGCACGGTAGCCTTGTAGATAGCACAATTGCTTCACAGCTCCAGGGTCCCAGGTTTGATTCCAGCTTGGGTCACTGTCTGTGCGGAGTCTGCACATCCTCCCCGTGTGTGCGTGGGTTTCCTCCGGGTGCTCCGGTTTCCTCCCACAGTCCAAAGATGTGCAGGTTAGGTGGATTGGCCATGATAAATTGCCCTTAGTGTCCAAAATTGCCCTTAGTGTTGGGTGGGGTTACTGGGTTATGGGGAGGTGTTGACCTTGGGTAGGGTGCTCTTTCCAAGAGCCGGTGCAGACTCGATGGGCCGAATGGCCTCCTTCTGCACTGTAAATTCTATGATAATCTATGATAAACTCATGCTTTGCTGAAGAATATATGAATGGGAAAGTAACTTTGAAGTTTTGCTGTTAGGATTGCAATTTCAGTTCTCAAGACACATCGATAATGTCCAGACATGAGTGGGCTGGGTTCTCCAGAAATGGGACTATGTCCCCACGTCAGTGTAAAAACGCTGTAGTTTTACTCTAGAGATTCCTTAAAAACATTAGCAGCTATTCTCCTACCTGCAGGGGCTGACAGTGCCGCGGACTGCTTCTCGCAGCTTCAGCTGTGGATGGGGCCCCCGCACCTCCAGTTCCGAGTCCACGCATGCGCACGGCGGCAGCCTCAGGCAGCCGCGCCGAACGCGAAGACGGAGTCAGCCGGCCTGGACGAGGGAAGAAGGTCCCAACGATCGGCCCCGCAGCGCTACATGTTACACGCCCAATCGCCGCCCATTAGGCCCCCCAGGTACTTGATTCCCCCACCAGGGTCCACGACAGCCACCTGAGGTTCCCGACGGCGAATACGTGGTTAGAGCCACGCCGTCGGGAACTCGGACAGTTTTGCCTGGAGAATCGCGGTGGGGGCGCCTCTGTGGAGCCCCAGCTGCGTAATCCGCGCGCGAGCAATTTTCCGGGGACCGGAGAATCGCAGGAGCGGCACCGGCGACGATTCTTGCATTAATGGGGCTTCTCCGCCCCCGCACCGAACGCGATTTTGGTGCAGGGCTGCAGAGAATCCAGCCCAAGTGTAATTAGAGAGCTGGGGCGAAATTCTCCGGAAATGGCGCGATGTCTGCCGACTGTCGCCCAAAACGGCGCCAATCAGCTAGGAATTGCGCCACCCCAAAGGTGAGGAATGTTCCCCATCTTTGGGGGCCGAGCCCCAACATTGAGGGGCTAGGCCGACGCCGGAGGAATTTCCGCCCCGCCAGCTGGCGGAAACGGCCTTTGTTGCCCCGCCAGCTGGCATGGAAATGACATCTCCGGGCGGCGCATGCGCGGGAGCGTCAGCGGCCGCTGACAGTTTCCCGCGCATGTGCAGTGAAGGGAGTCTCTTCCACCTCTGCCATGGTGGAGATGGTGGCGGAGGCGGAAGGGAAAGAGGGGCCCCCCACGGCACAGGCCCGCCCGCGGATCGGTGGGCCCCGATCGCGGGCCAGGCCACCGTGGGGGCACCCCCGGGGTCAGATCGCCCCGCGCCCCCCCCCCCCAGGACCCCGGAGCCTGCCCACGCCGCCTTGTCCCGCCGGTAAGGTAGGTGGTTTAATTTACGCCGGCGGGACAGGCAATTCATTGGCGGGACTTCGGCTCATCCGGGCCGGAGAATCGAGCGGGGGGGTCCGCCAACCGGTGTGGCGTGATTCCCGCCCCCGCCGAATATCCGGTGCCGGAGACTTCGGGGGTGGGATTCACGCTAGCCCCCGGCGATTCTCCGACCCGGCGGGGGGTTGGAGAATGTCGCCCCTTTTCTCTCAAAAAAGATGAGGAATATTTTTCTTCACTCACTACTTTCAACAAAAAATGAGATAGGAGGATAAAGCCAAATGACTGCATTTTTCTTCATTTGTTAATTTTTCTGTAAAAAAACCAGAGATTAAAGTAAGAAAATAGAGAAAGTATATCCTTTCAGAATTTAGATATTCAAAAATCTGGTAATAACAATGAATCCTTATAAAAGTGAATGAGGTAGAAGTGGTTTCTGCACTCCCAAGTGACCCATATTGGACTTTTGTGGTTAATTGGTAAACACATAAATTTGTATCTGTGAAGACAAAGGAATGTTTTTTTATAATCCACTTAGTAAAATAGATCAACAGGACACCTTGGGTAGCTCACTGAAACGCAATGTGGCTGATAGATGCCGGAAGACTCGCTCCCGGGACCTACCCAGCTCTCAACACCTCGTGCGATCTAACGCGATGTCGCAAGACGTTGAGATGTGAACCCTGCCCATTGTGGGCGGGACCGCCTTTTGGCAAATCTGCTTATTAGAGCGGACAGTTAGTCTCGTTTTGATATGCAGTTTCCCCAGGAACCCGAGGTGTTGGGATCTATCCCGTTCCCCTGGGAGACCTCGGGTGAGCGCTGTTCAGCACTGGTCTCCACAAACGGGGACCAGATGGAACGGCACTTGTGGGGGTTGCCCAGGAGATTGGAGGCCCCCAGGTGCTTGCCCTCTGGGCAGGGTGGCACACTGGACACTGACACCCTGGCAGTGCCACTTGGGTGGTACTGGTACTGCCAGCTGGCAGGGGCACTGCCAGGGTACCAGGTTGGCACTGCTAAGGTGCAAAGCTGACATTTTTTGTGCAGCGGTGATCGGGCTGGGGATGCCCTGCATGGATACGGGGGGGTTATGGGGAGGGGCCCTGGTGACCATAGTGAGTTGGGGCTGGGATGGGGGGGGGGGGGGGGAGGGGTTTGGTGATGTGTCCGGACCTCCAAAGATCTCGCTAGACCAAGGAGTTCCAGCAAGCAACATGTCTCAGTACAGAGATCAGGCTATGTGTGACTTTGGCCGCCCATTCCCCGGTGATGCCCCCTAGCTAAATGGGAGCATGTTAAATAGTAGGGTGTTTCTCAACTCTACAAGTGCCGGGAAACACATGACTAAACGCACTCGCTATGGGACTTTGTTCCCATTTAGCTAAATCGCGCCCCTTGTGTCCTTGAATGTTAGTATTACTCAAACACTAGAAAAGAGAGAATCTATGATCAGGCATAAATTAATCCCGATTCCAGGCTAATTCACTTAAAAATGTGTTTAATGGAACTGGTATACTATATCATTTGCAGCAATTAACATGTATGTGTCTGTGTGACTGTGTGGGTACAAATGCATGCATTTAAAAAAAAAAAATTTAGAATACCCGATTAATTTTTTCCAATAAAGGGGCAATTTAGCATGGCCAATCCACCTATCCTGCACATCTTTGGGTTGTGGGGGCGAAACCCACGCAAACACGGGGAGAATTTGCAAACTCCACACGGACAGTGACCCAGGGGCAGGATCGAACCTGGGATCTTGGTGCTCTGAGGCAGCAGTGCTAACCACTGCGCCACTGTGCTGCCCCTAAATGCATGCATGTTTGTCAGTGTGCCCCTTAGTGCGTGACTATATGCCTGTGTGTTTATACATGTATCAGAACTTTGGGGACATCAGCTGTAGGCAGGAATTCGCAACCACAATGTCATGAGGTTTCAGAAGTTTCAAAGCAGATGCCAGCTCTGTAAACAAGGCGTCAGCAGAGATCATCACTGCACCACTGGAAAGGGACAATTCCATGTGTGGTATTTGTGGCGTGCTTTGCCTTTCCAGGTCATCTTGTTCAGCCATCAAAGGAAGGACAGAAGATGACCTCGTCAGACTGTCGCAAAGTTCTCAAGATGCATTGCCGTCATCCCTCATAGATAGAAGCATCTCAATCATTCATACTATGGATCCAAATCGAGTCTTCTTTAAATGGCTCAGACCAGTAACTGTAGAAACCGAATCACAATTTCAAAGTCATTTGAAATATTGGCACAAAGGAATTTAAAGATAAAGAAGATCAGGACTCATCATGTTCACCTATAAAAGAGAATCAGATGGGAGTGGTGTCTGCACTCCAAGTGACCCATATTGGACTTTTGTTTTTAATTGGTAAACACATAAATTTGGATCTCATGAAGACAAAGGACACATGATGAAACGATAAGGAATATTTTTCTCCCCACTAATCATAGAACTATGGGGCTGGTTTAGCACAGGGCTAAAGAGCTGGCTTTTAAAGCAGACCAAGGCAGGCTAGCAGCACGGTTCAATTCCCGTACCAGCCTCCCCGAACAGGTGCCAGAATGTGGTGACTAGGGGCTTTTCACAGTAACTTCATTTGAAGCCTACTTGTGACAATAAGCGATTTTCATTTCATTTCATTCAATTAATCTCCAGCAATTTGTTTGCAACAGAGCCAGGCATGATCTGAGGAAAACCCAAATGGACGGTTTTGGCAATTATATTTCCAAAGTCAGTTTTCTCTCCACACTCCCCTCCTCCCCCACTTACACTTACTGCATGTCATGTCTCAAATGTGCTCGGTTATTATTATAAAACCTGTAATAATGTTAGTTTGCTGATGTTAACTGGTCTGTGTGTGATGTATGATTCCTGCTTTGATTTCCTGTAAAGGAATAAAGTCTGCACAATAAGGGCAAAGTTAGCATTGGGATAGCTTGCATCCAATCTGTACATGAGTTAGGGATACTACTAAATTTGTCAAGTCTTTTTTTAAGGCATTCCTGGCAGCTACTTGAAACAGGTGTTGGGCCCCCTCTTGCTTATTTTTGTGTGCAGGTTTATCACCTGTTTTAAAATGCTTTTTCCCCCTATTGGGCTACCTTGAAAAGTCTGTTTCCTACAGCACTCCCGAAGACTGTTGCTGACTCATGATTGTATGCCTCTTTCTTGCGATGGCTGAAGATTCATCCTGCTGAAGTGGGCAAGTTGCATTTGAAGGCACGACAATGCCGGCCGCTCATACACAAACGATTGAAATGAGGGCTAAGACCCAATTACAGGCCGGCCTTGTGCCTTCGAGCTTGGGTGCATGTTCTGTGCCTGAAAACAGGGCATAACCAAATCCAGTCGCAAAGTTTATCATTTTAAACTTGCTCGGAAACATTTATCACTATACTAGGTTTCTCCAGTTCATAAATGAGATGTATCAGGTCACTCAACCATTTAATATTCAATTAAATCATGTTTCAAAAGAATCAATGTTGATTATATTATGGACAAAACAAGCAATAGCAAACACTCATTGAGCTGCACTGCAAGCAAGTCACATGTCTGTCGACAAACGTTTCTCTGGAGTGCAGAACGCCATTTTTCTCTTTCTCCTTGGCATACATGATATAGTTGCACAGTATAGAATCTCTTGACAATGTAATACCTATTTGCATTAATACAATAATTGAGGAAAATAAAATTATATTTAATGTTTATCATAGGACAGTTGTTATTTTCCGTAAATAGTTAAATGTATTCCTGGAATTGAAAAATAAACCAGCAGTTGCAGCCATGCTGTCAGTGTGCTTGGCCGGAATTCTCCGACCGTTGGCTGACAGTGGTTCTGCCAGCAGTGCATCCCCACCTGTTGGTATCCCAGCAGCGTGGGGTGGCTTCAAAGGTAATTCCCATTGACAGCGGTGGGAGCAGAGAATCCCACCACCAGTGAACAGTGCACCACCGAGAAACATGCGTCTGGGAGGACGGAGAATCCTGCCCAAATATGTATGATTTTGGGAATGAAACATTCTTTACATTGTGTAGATGATTTGAAGTGAAGGAGGCAATGCAACTAAACACAATGGATCTGTGTTCCCATGAGTACATAAAAAAATTAGCAAACCTGAACGTTTATATTCTATTAGGGTCAATTGTCACACAATGCTGTATTAAAAAAGAGAAAGTGATGGAAACAGTCAGCAGGTCAGGCAGCATGTGTGGAGAGAGAAACAGAGTTAATAGCCGGGATTCTCCATTCCCCGCCGCTGCGATCGGGAATGCCAATCGGACGGAGAATGGATTGTTGTCTGAAAAATTAGATCAGCTGCGAGCGCGAGACTCGTTGCCATTCTCCACTATCCTGCTGTCAGCTGTAGCACATTACCTGTCCTGCACCGGCAAGAAAATGCAAAGTAATGATAAAATGCTGATGCATGCAATTAACGGACTGAAACCCGAATCCCAAATTTTTATAATGCTTTCTGAAAGCACTTAACTGCTTTGATGTGGTGAGGAGCTATAAATAATAGCAAGGATGTTCATAACTATTGTGATAGCATCAAAGCAGAATACTTGCGATACATTCAAGCATGAAGGGAAAGGGAAATAAACAATCCCTAAAAGCAGCTGTGTCTAAACCATTAAACTTTCAATCACAGGCTAGTGAAAGGTATTGCACTGTGAAATTGAATGGAGGTTTTGCATTTCAAAAGGATGTCAGGGAATTTGAAAACTTTTCATGTGATGTGGGCTTTCCAGGAAGCCTCTAACACTTATTACAACTGATGATTCAAAGGCTTTTGTCTGAGGGAGCAGATGTTAGGAAAGATAAAGTTGTTTCTGCATTAATTCTTCACTGGACTGTTTGAACTGCTCTTCAGCTATCAGGCAGAGAAGTTGAGGCTGAGGAGGCCACATCATAATTAAAAAACACAGACCAGCAGGGCACTGTTGAGAAAAGGGCTGCCTGAAATCAGCATGCCAAGGGCAATCTACAGGTTCCCCAGGGCTGGAAGGGGTAGGCCAGACACACAACTGTGTGAAGGGAGGGGGGAGGAATCAAGCCCTCATTCACAAAGTGAGCCCACCCAAACCCCACATCTCTTGGGGGACACCCCTCCAGAACCAGGACGGGAAAGAGGGGCACATTACCTGTGGACTGACTCCCTTGACCCCTTTGGGGTCCACTATGCCAGTCACTGATGTTACTGCCATGGTGGTGCTATGGTATCAGGGGGTGGTGCACCATTGGCAATGCCAGGGGAAGGGGACTGAAGAATGGCTGACATTGGGATCGGGCTGCCCGCACAATATGGCATTCCAACACCGGAATTTTGAGGGAATCTGACAAGCTCTCCACCATCCACTGTGACTCACATCTGGATGCCGCTCCTAGCACCAGCAGAGACCAGTCCCAATTCTCCATTGGTGGGAGCAGAAAAGGAGAATCGCGGCCAATGTTTCAAGTTGATGACCTTTCATCAGAACTGGGAAAAGTTAGAGGTGTTAAAATTTTTAAGCAGGTGAAATGGGACAAGGACATGTGGGAAGAAATAGAAAAGGGAAGGCCTAAGATAGGCTAGAAGGCACAAGAGACTAAATGCCAAAAGGATTGGTAAGGCAAGACAAAAAGAGATGGCAATGGGGAAGTAAAGAAGGGAAAGATGTGCCTAAAGGTGATGTGAATGACAAAAATACGAAAAACATCCATTCAAAAATAAAACCAAGATTAAAGCAAAAAAAGTAATACCAAAACTAGCAAAGATGAAGGAAACAAAACAGGAGCAGAGTTTACAAGCTGGAATTGTGGAACTCACTGTTGAGTCCAGAAAACTGCAAAGTGTCAAACTTAAAGATGAAATGCTATTTGTCCAGGCTGTGTTGAGCTCCATTGGAACACTGCAGGAGGCCGAGGACAAGTGGTGTACTGGGAAAGTTTGAGGTGCAAATGTGTTGACTCAGATCATTTCTAAATCTGTTATTACGTTGCTTTCCCATGTATCAAATCATTTTAGTCCCAAAACATCAGTAAAACTATGCTTTTTGCATGAAAAATATTCGTGCTGGTCAGCATTATATATCGAATCAGGTGATATTTTGAATCATTAGTCTTTAGTATAGCTAGAATTTCATTATGCAAAGGGTCAATTATTTAATTCAATCAGATTAAAAACATGAATTACAGAAGACTCCATTTACTTCTGACTGTGGGATGGTGTATGGAGGGGTCATTGCTTTCTTTGATTTAAATTGATAATCTAAACCTGGGTGTACAGGGTATAATTTCAAAATTTGAAGATGATGCAAGACTTGGAAGTATTGTAAACTGATAGAGTTCAAGAGGATAGGGCAGGCTGATGGAATGGAGAGACATGGACAGATGAAATTTAATGCAGAGAAGGATGAAATGATACCCTTTGGTCATAAATATGAGGAGAGCTGACGTAAAAGAAAGGATACAATCCTGAAGGAAACGCAGGAGCAGAGGGGCCTGGGTGCAGATGGGAATAAATAATTGAAGCTGGCAGGACAGGTTGAGAAAGCAGTTAATAAATACAAAAGCAATAAGTTATGAACCTTCATAAAACACTGGGTCAGCCTCAATGGGAAGGATGTGAAGGATTTAGAAATGGTGCAGAAACTATTTACAAAAAATCGTTCCAAAAATGAGAGACTTCAGTTATGCGGATAGATGGATGAAATTGGGGCTGTTCTTCTTGAAGTAGAGAAGGTTGAGGGGAGATTTGTTAGGCGTGTTCAAAATCACGAGAGGCCTGGGGAGTGTAAATGGGGAGAAACTGTTCCCATCAGCAGAAGGTCCAGAACGCAAAGGTGATTAATAAAAGAGCCAGAGCCAACATGAGGACCCATCTCATTATATACCAAGTGGTGTGGATTTGGAATGCACTGCCTGAGCGTGTGGAGGAGACAATTTCAATTGCAGGTTTCAAAAGGGACTTGGGTAATTATCTTCCGAATTTTTTTTTTTACTGGGCTACAGGGTAAGGTGGAGGAGTGGGACTAGCTGAGTTGCTGCTGCAGAGAACTGACACAAAGACAATTGGCTAAAAGGCCTCCTTCTGTGCTGTAACCATTCTATGATTGTAGTATAAGTACATTCAAAGAAGTTGATAAACACACGAGGGAGAAAGAAGCTGAAGGTTACCCTGATTGGGTGATCAAGAAGGGTGCAAGGATACTTGTGTTGAACATGAACACCAACATAGCTAGGGTGAGCCAAATGGTCTGTTTCTGTTCTGTGAATATCAAGTTAAGCTATCAACAGGCAATACAAACAATGTATCATGTCTCACATTCAAAGGCCATCACAGCCAACAATTAATGTGAATCAATCTCTCTCCTCGCCTGCCTCCCCACACACACGTACCCCCCAACACACAACCTCTTCCCTCCACATTCTCTCATCCAACATTATCTCCCCCAACACTCTCCCTCCCCATCCCCTCAGCATCTCTCTTCCCACTCCCACACACTCTCTCTCCTCCCCCATTCCCTCACACTCTCCTCCCCCACTCCCTCACACTCTCTCTCCCCCCCACTCCCTCACACTCTCTCTCCCCCCCACTCTCTCTCCCCCCCACTCCCTCACACTCTCATCCCCCTACTCCCTCACACTCTCTCACCTCATTCCATCACACTCCCTCCTCCCCCTACTCCCTCACACTCTCCTCCCACTACTCCCTCACACTCTCTCTCCCCCCACTCCCTCACACTCTCTCTCCTCCCCCCACTCCCTCACACTCTCTCCACCCCCCACTCCCTCTCCTCCCCCCACTCCCTCACACTCTCCTCCCCCCACTCCCACACACACTCTCATCCCCCCACCCCCTCACTGTGGTAGTCACCACTAGTGGCATATTATATGTATTACGGCACAGCCCGTATATTAACGGTACAACGGTAAATCCCTGCCTGCTGGCTCCGCCCAGTAGGCGGTGTATAAAAGTGTGTGCTCTCCGATGCTGCAGCCATTCTAGTTCCAGCTACAGGAGGCACAACATCTTGCTCAATAAAGCCTCGATTGTTACACCATTCTCGTCTTGTGGTAATTAACGGTGCATCAATTTATTGAGCAAGATTTTTTAAACGATGAATCTCCGCATCAAGCCTGATCGCCTGCAGCTGAGCCCTCACGCAGCCAACGCTATGTCTGCCTTTGACCACTGGCTAGCCTGCTTCGAAAGCTACCTCAGAACAGCCACTGAAGAACCCTCAGACCCGCAGAAGCTCCAAGTCCTCTATTCACGGATGAGCCCTGACATTTTTCCCCTCATCCGGGATGCGCCCACCTACTCGGAAGCGATGGAGCTCCTGAAGGGACATGACATTCGACCAGTGAATGAAGTGTACGCCAGGCGCCTCCTGGCCATGGGACAGCAACTCCCCGGGGAGTCTCTGGACAATTTGTGGCGTGCCCTGCACATCCTAGGTAGGAACTGTGACTGCCAGGCAGTTTCGGCAGTCCAGTACACCGTACTTTTAATTAGAGATGCTTACATCACAGGCATGAAGTCTGCGTACATCCGCCAGCGGCTACTGGAAGGGAACTAGGCAGGGAAGCTGGATCTTGCGGGAACTAGGCAGCTCGCTAATTCGTTAGAAGTGGCCTCCCGTAACGTTCAGTCCTACGCCCCATCGTGGGCCCCACCAGCTGCCGACTCCAGCTCACCGCAAGCCTGCGCCGCGCGGCAGCCAGCCAACTCTGGGAAGCCCAACTGTTATTTTTGCAGGCAAAACAAACACCCCAAGCAGCGCTGCCCAGCGCAGAGCGCGACCTGCAACGGATGTGGGAAGAAGGGACACTTTGTTTCTGTTTGCCAGGCCCGGTTGGTCGCCGCTGTTTCCAGGCCCGGCTTTCCTACACCCCCCACGTGCGACCCAGGGGCGCCGCCATTTTCTTCTTCGCAAGCCACATGTGGCCCTTGGGCGCCGCCATCTTCCTCACCGCAAGCCACGTGAGCGCCAACATATTCAGCGCCATTTTGGACGGCGCCTCAGGATCCCTGCTCGTCTGGCCATTCATTGCCTCCCGCTACCTCTGCCACCACTGACCAGCCTGGGACATCCCAGCATCTGCCGCAGCTCGCCTCTATCACCCTGGATCAGTCCCGGCCCCGCAACCTTGCGATGACGACAGTGAAGATCAATGGGCACGAGACAACCAGCCTCTTTAACTCCGGGAGCACCGAGAGCTTCATCCACCCCACTACGGTAAGGCGCTGCTCCCTCCCAGTACACCCCGTCACCCAGAAAATCTCCCTGGCTTCCGGATCCCATTCCGTAGAAATCCGGGGGTACCGCATCGCGACCCTCACCGTCCAGGGCGTAGAGTTCAGCAACTTCCGACTCTACATCCTCCCGCACCTCTGCGCTGCCCTGTTACACGGCCTGGATTTTCAGTGCCATCTCCAAAGCCTAACTTTAAAATTCGGCGGGCCCCTACCTCCCCTCGCCGTCTGCGGCCTCACGAGCCTTAAGGTCGATCCACCTTCCCTGTTTGCGAACCTCTCCCCGGATTGCAAACCCGTCGCCACTAGGAGCAGACGGTACATTGCCGGTACAGGACAGGACCTTCATCAGGTCGGAGGTCCAACGTCTTCTGCGGGAAGGGGTCATTGAGGCCAGCAACAGCCTCTGGAGAGCTCAAGTGGTGGTAGTGAAGATTGGGGATGAGCACAGGATGGTCATTGACTACAGTCAGACCATCAATCTGTACATGCAGCTCGACGCGTATCCCCTCCCACGCATAGCTGATATGGTCAATCAGATTGCACAGTATCGGGTCTTTTCCACAGTGGACTTGAAGTCCGCCTACCACCAGCTCTCCATCCGCCCGGAGGACGTCCAATACACTGCGTTTGAAGCAGATGGCCGCTTCTATCACTTCCTTAGGGTTCCCTTCGGCGTCACTAATGGTGTCTCGGTCTTCCAGCAAGAGATGTACCGAATGGTTGACCGGTTCGGACTGCGGGCCACCTTCTAGTACCTAGATAACGTCACCATCTGCGGCCACGAGCAGCAGGACCACAACGCAAACCTCCAAAAATTCCTCCAGACCGCCAAACTCCTTAATCTCACGTACAATAAGGAGAAATGCGTGTTCCGCACCAACCGCTTAGCCATCCTTGACTATGTCGTGTAAAATGGAGTCCTAGGGCCCGACCCCGACCGCATGCGCCCCCTCCTGGAATTCCCTCTCCCCCACTGCCCCAAGGCCCTGAAACGATGCCTGGGGTTTTTCTCCTATTACGCCCAGTGGGTCCCTAATTATGCGGACAAGGCCCGGCCACTCATTCAGTCCACAGCTTTTCCCCTGACGGCTGAGGCCCGCCAGGCCTTCAAACGCATCAAGGCAGACATCGCCAAGGCCACAATGCACGCGGTCGACGAGTCCCTCCCCTTTCAGGTGGAGAGCGATGCATCGGACATAGCCCTGGCCGCCACCCTCAACCAGGCGGGCCGGCTTGTGGCCTTTTCCCGCACCCTCCATGCCTCCGAAATTTGGCACTCCTCTGTCGAAAAGGAGGCCCAAGCCATTGTGGAAGCTGTGCGACATTGGAGGCATTACCTGGCTGGCAGAAGATTCACCCTCCTCACTGATAAACGGTCGGTTGCCTTTATGTTTAATAATACACAGCGGGGCAAGAACAAAAATGACAAGATCTTGAGGTGGAGGATCGAGCTCTCCACCTATAATTATGAGATCTTGTATCTCCCGGGTAAGCTCAATGAGCCCCCTGATGCCCTATCCCGCGGTACATGTGCCAGCACACAAGTGGACCGACTCCGGGCTCTCCACTATGACCTCTGCCACCCGGGGGTCACGCCGTTCTTCCATGTTAGCAAGGCCCGCAACCTGCACAACTCCATTGAGGAGGTCAGGAGTGGGGGAGGAGAGAGTGTGAGGGAGTGGGGGGGGGGGGGGGGGAGAGTGTGAGGGAGGGGGGGAGGTGAGGGAGTGGGGGGAGGAGACAGTGTGTGAGGGAGTGGGGGAGGAGAGAGTGTGAGGGAGGAGAGAGAGTGTGAGGGAGTGGGGGGTGAAGAGACAGTGTGTGTGATGCACCGTCAATTACCACGAGACGAGAATGGTGGAACAATCGAGGCTTTATTGAGCAAGACGTTGTGTCTCCTGTAGCTGGACCAGAGTGGCTGCAGCATCGGAGAGCACACACTTTTATACGCCCCCACTCCCTCACACTCTCCTCCCCCCACTCCCTCACACTCTCTCTCCACCCCCACTCCCTCACACACTCTCTCCTCCCCCCACTCCCTCACATTCTCTCTCCACCCCTACTCCCTCACACTCTCTCTCCACCCCCACTCTCTCACACTCTCCTCCCCACTCACTCACACTCTCTCTCCTCCCCCCACTCCCTCACACTCTCTCTCCTCCCCCCACTCCCTCACACCCTCTCTCCACCCCCACTCCCTCACACTCTCTCTCCACCCCCACTCTCTCACACTCTCTT
The DNA here is from genome assembly GCF_047496885.1 of Scyliorhinus torazame. NCBI lineage: Eukaryota > Metazoa > Chordata > Chondrichthyes > Carcharhiniformes > Scyliorhinidae > Scyliorhinus > Scyliorhinus torazame. The sequence continues at coordinate 132,018,540 of NC_092721.1, forward strand.
TCCCCCAGTCTCTCACACTCTCTCCTCCCCCCACTCCCTCACACTATCTCTCCACCCCCACTCTCTCACACTCTCCTCCCCCACTCTCTCACACTCTCTCTCCTCCCCCCACTCTCTCACACTCTCCCCCCCCACTCCCTCACACTCTCTCTACTCCCCCCACTCTCTCACTCTCTCCTCCCCCCACTCCCTCACACTCTCTCTCCTCCCCCCACTCCCTCACACTCTCTCTCCTCCCTCACACTCTCTCCTCCCCCCACTCTCTCACTCTCTCCTCCCCCCACTCCCCTCCCCCCCAGTCCCTCACACTCTCTCGCCTCCCCCCACTCACTCACACTCTCTCTCCACCCCCACTCTCTCACACTCTCCTCCCCCCACTCTCTCACACTCTCTCCTCCCCCCACTCCCTCACACTCTCTCTCCACCCCCACTCTCTCCTCCCCCCACTCTCTCACACTCTCTCTCCTCCCCCACTCCCTCACACTCTCTCTCCCCCCATTCCCTCACGCTCTCTCTCCCCCCCAGTCCCTCACACTCTCTCTCCTCCCCCTACTCCCTCACACTCTCTCTCCTCCCCCCACTCCCTCACACTCACCTCCCCCCTACTCCTCACACTCTCTCTCCTCCCCCACTCCCTCACACTCTCCTCCCCCTACTCCTCACACTCTCTCTCCTCACCCCACTCCCTCACACTCTCTCCTCCCCCCACTCCCTCACTCTCTCGCCTCCCCGACTCCCTCACACCCTCTCTCCTCCCCCACTCCCTCACACTCTCTCCTCCCCCCACTCCCTCACACTCTCTCCCACTCCCTCACACTATCCTCCCCCGACTCCCACACACTCTCCTCCCCCGCTCCCTCACACTCTCTCTCCTCCCCCAATCCCTCACACTCTTTCTCCTCCCCCACTCCCTCACACTCTCTCTCCTCCCTCACTCCCTCACACTCTCTCTCCTCTCTCACTCCCTCACACTCTCTCTCCTCCCCCACTCCCTCACACTCTCTCCCCCACTCCCTCACACTATCTCTCCTCCCCGACTCCCACACACCCTCCTCCCCCGATCCCTCGCACTCTCTCCTCCCCACTCCCTCACACTCTCTCTCCTCCCCGACTCCCACCACTCTCTCTCCTCCCCTCACTCCCTCACACTCTCTCTCCTCCACCACTCCCTCACACTCTCTCTCCTCCCCCCACTCCCTCACACTTTCTCCTCCCCGCACTCCCTCACACTCTCCCCCCACTCCCTCACACTCTCTCTCCCCCCACTCCCTCACACTCTCTCCTCCCCACTCCCTCACACTCTCTCTCCTCCCTCTACTCCCTCACCCTCTCTCTCCCCCCACCCCCTCACCCTCTCTCTCCCCCACTCCCTCACCCTCTCTCTCCTCCCCACCCCCTCACACTCTCGCTCCTCCCCTAAACCCTCACACTCTTTCACCTTCCCCAGCCCCTCACACTCTCTCTCCTCTCCCAACCCTCACACTCTCTCCCCCCACTCACTCACTCTCTCCCCACACCTCTCATACTCTCTCCCCTTCCTTCGCTCTCTCTCTTTCCCCGCATCCTCACACTCTCTCTTTCCGCACCCATTCTCTCCCCATCCCCTCACCATCTCTCTCCCCACCCAACTCAACACTCTCTCTCCCCACTCCTCACACACTCTCTCTCCCCACATCCTCACACTCTCTCTCTCCCCATATCCTCATACTCAGTCTCTCACCCCACACCCACTCTCTCCTCATCCCCTCACCATCACTCTCCCCCAACCCCTCACACCCTCTCCTCGGATTCACTCTCATTATCTCACCTCAGAAGCCCTCACAATCTCTCCTCACTCCCTCGCACTCTCCCCCACACCCCCTCACTCTCTACCCACATTCCCTCACACTCTCTATCCTCACCCCCTCACGCTGTCTCCCCACACCCCCTCACACACTCTGTACCCACTGATGCACGATCAATTACCACAAAGACGAGAGTAGTGGAATAATCGAGGCTTCATTGCGCAAAGATGTTGTGCCTCCTGTAGCTGGTACCAGAATGGCTGCAGCACCGGCGACCACACACATTTATACACCGCCTACTGGGCGGAGCCAGCAGGCAGGGATTTACCCATGTACCTCTACTATATGTGTCTGTGGTGAACGTATTGCCGCTACAATTCACCACTATTGTATTGTATTAGTTTGATGCCCTTGTGGGTTCTGCCTGTGGCTCCGCCCCTCAGGGGTGGTATATAGATCTGCAGCCTGTAGGCGGCACTCAGTACAGAGCAGTCGCAGGCAGGCACAGATCTAGCTTATTAAAACCACTGTTCACTTCTACTAATCGTCTCGTGTGAATTGATAGTCACATCAATTTAATAAACTAAGACATCACAATGGAAGCCGCCCTCAAACCTGATCGACTGGAACTCGACCCACAGGCAGCTGAAGCAAAAGGAATCTTTTCACACTGGCTCTGTTGCTTTGAGGCCTACCCCGCCGCCTCCTCGCCATCCGGGACACCTATGTGGCTGGAGTCCGGTCCAACTATGTCAGACAGCGCCTGCTCGGAAAGGGCACCCTTGCACTAGAAGAGACGGTGAAACTATCCACCTCATTAGAGCCTTCCGGAGCCTAAATGCTTTCCCCTCCGACCACGCGATTTCCTCGTGGGCGCCAGAGGCGCGACCATCACCCGACCCGAGGGTGTCCCAGGCCTGGGCTGCGCGGCTGCCGTTCCAACCCGGGGGGCCGCCTTGCTATTTCTGCGGTCAGAACCAGCACCCCAGGCAGCATTGCCCAGCTTGGAACGCGACCTGCAGAGACTGCAGCAAGAAAGGACATTTTGCCAAAGTTTGCTTGGCCCGACCCAAAGTTCCAAAATCGCAGGCCCGACTCACAGGCCTGCAGACCCCGCAGCGTGGGTATGTGCCTGCCGGTAACGCCCCCTTCTGACGCATCATCTGCCTCGTGCTATCCGTGGGGGCTGCCATCTTTAACCCTCCCCGACACGTGCGACCGATGGGGGCTGCCATCTTGGCTGCCATCTTCAACGCCGCCCGACACGTGCGACCGATGGGAGCCGCCATCTTGGGACCACCCCGCTACCACCGACCACGCCGGCTACCCGCAGCTTGGTGCTGTCACTCTAGACCAGTCATGGCCCAAGCACCTCAAGGACTCCATGATGACCATCCGGGTCAATGGGCACGAAACGCCCTGTCTGTTTGACTCTGGGAGCAGGGAGAGCTTCATCCATCCGGACACATTAAGGCGCTGTTCCCTCCAGATTTCCCCTGCATCCCAAACAATCTCCCTCGCTTCCGGATCACATTCAGTGCAGATCCAGGGGTACGGTGTCGCGAACCTCGCGATACAGGGCGCCGAGTACGCCGATTTTAAACTCTATATCCTCCCCCATCTCTGCGCTCCTCTCATGTTAGGACTGGATTTCCAGTGCAGCCTCAGAAGCCTGCCCCTGAAGTTCAGCGGACCCCTACCCCCTCTCACCGTATGTAGCCTCGCGACCCTTAAGGTCGCCCCTCCCTCGCTCTTCGCAAACCTCACCTCCGACTGTAAACCCATCACCACCATGAGCAGGCGGTACAGTGCCCAGGAAAGGACTTTTATCAAGTCGGAGGTCCAACGGCTCTTGAGGGAGGGGATCATCGAGGCCAGTAATAGCCCCTGGAGAGCCCAAGTGGTGGTCGTCAGGACCGGGGAAAAGAACCGGATGGTTGTAGACTACAGCCAGACCATAAGTTGTTACACACAACCCGATGTGTACCCCCTTCCCCGGATAGCGGACATGGGAATCAGATTGCACACTACCGGGTTTTCTCCACGGTAGATCTGAAGTCCGCATACCACCAGCTTCCGATCCGCCCGGAAGACCGCCACTACACTGCCTTTGAGGCAGACGGCCACCTCTTCCACTTCCTCAGAGTCCCCTTCGGCGTCACCAATGGGGTCTCGGTATTCCAAAGAACGATGAACCGAATGGTTGACCAGTACAGGCTGCAGGCCACGTTCCTGTACTTGGATAACGTCACCATCTGTGACCATGATCAGCAGGACCACGACGCTAACCTTCAGAAGTTCCTCCAAACCGCCCAATCCCTCAATCTCACCTACAACAAGGAGAAATGCGTTTTCTGCACAACCCGGCTAGCCATCCTCGGCTATGTCAGGGAAAACGGAATCCTAGGGCCCGACCCCGACCGCATGCGCCCCACCTGCAACTTCCCCGTCCCCACTGCCCCAAGGCCCTTAAAAGATGCCTGGTGTTCTTCTCATATTATGCCCAGTGGGTCCCCAACTATGCGGACAAAGCCCGCCTACTTATCAAAGCCACCAACCCTCCCCTGACGACTGAGGCCCGCCTGGCCTTCAGCCACATCAAGGCAGACATTACCAAGGCCGCGATGCACGTGGTGGACGAGTCCATCCCCTTCCAGGTGGAGAGCGACGTGTCGGATGTCGTCCTGACCGCTACCCTTAACCAGGCAGGCAGGCCCGTGGCCTTCTTTTCCCGTACCCTCAAAGGCTCTGAGGTTCGTCACTGTCGAAAAGGAAGCTCAAGCCATTGTGGAAGCTGTGCGGCACTGGAGGCACTACCTGGCCGGTAGGAGGTTCATCCTCGTCACCGACCAACGATCGGTAGCCTTTATGTTCAACAACACACAGCGGGGCAAGATCAAGAATGATGAAACCTTGAGGTGGAGAATCAAACTCTCCACCTATAATTACGATATTGTATATCGTCCTGGGAAGCTCAATGAGCCCCCAGATGCCCTGTCCCCGTGGCACATGTGCCAGCGCGCAAGATGACCGACTTCGGGCCATCCACAATGACCTCTGTCACCCGGGGGTCACTCAGCTTCTCCACTTCATCAAGGCCCGCAACCTGCCCTACTCCACCGAGGAGGTCAGGGCCATGACCAGGGACTGCCAAGTCTGTGCGGAGTGCAAGCCGCACTTCTGTCGCCAGACAAGGCCCACCTGGTGAAGGCATCCCGCCCCTTTGAGCACCTCAGCGTCGATTTCAAAGGGCCCCTCCCCTCCACACATGACCGCGGCCACTGTCATTAAGGCCCTGCATAGCATCTTCACCCTGTTCGGTTTCCCCACTTACGTCCACAGTGACCGGGGCTCCTCGTTTATGAGCGATGAGCTGCGTCAGTACCTGCTCGGGAAGGGCATTGCCTCGAGCAGGTCTAGCAGCTACAACGCCCGGGGAAACAGACAGGTGAGAGGGAGAACGCGACGGTATGGAAGGCCGTCCTTCTGGCCCTACGGTCTAGAAGTCTCCCAGTTTCCCGCTGGCAGGAGGTCCTCCCCGCGCACTCCACTCAATTAGGTCGCTCCTCTGCACAGCCACGAACGAGACCCCTCACGACCGTCTATTTGTCTTCCCCAGAAGATTCACCTCCGGGGTCTCGCTTCCGTCCTGGCTGACAACACCGGGGCTTGTCCTCCTCTGGAAGCACGTGAAGAGCCATAAGTCTGGCCCTCTGGTCGAGAGGGTCCAGTTCCTACATGCCAACCCTCAGTATGCCTACGTGGCGCACCACGAGGCCGACAAGATACAATCTCCCTCCGGGATCTGGCACCCGCCAGTTCCCCAGCGACCATCACCTACGCCCCCCCCCCCTTACACCGAACACCGCCTCCTCCCCTACGTGGCCTACACCCCCCCTCCCCCCATCGCTGGCCTACCGTGATGAAGCTCCAGACAACACGCTCCCGGAGTCAACGAGCCCAACACCCGTGCCCCCCAACGAAGCCGGAGCTCAGGCGATCACAGAGAACGATCAAGGCGCCAGACAGACTCGATCTGTGAGCCCACTTCACCCCCGCTGGACTTCAATTTTTTAACAAGGGGTGAATGTGGTGAACGTATTGCCGCTACAATTCACCACTGTATTGTATTATGTTGATGCCCTTGTGGGCTCCGCCTGTGGCTCCGCCCCCTCAGGGGCAGTATATAGATCTGCAGCCTGTAGGCGGCACTCAGTACAGAGCAGTCGCAGGCAGGCACAGATCTAGCTTAGTAAAACCACTGTTCACGTCTACTAATCGTCTCGTGTGAATTGATGGTCGCATCAGTGTCTTACCCTAATACATATAATACAGCTAGTGGTGACTACCACATTCACCCCCTGTTAAAAAAAGAGTCCGGTGGGGGTGGTGGAAATTTTTTTTTACAAATTCAGTCTGTCGGGAGCCTTGAGCCTCCTCTGTGATCACCTCGGTCCTGGTGGTGATGTGGGCACCGACTTGGTCACCTGTGACTCCGGGAGCGTGTTGTCCTCGTCTTCGTCACCCCTGAGTGGAACCAGTGGGAGGACAGATCCTCCTGGGGAGGGGGCTGTGGTGAGGTTCGCTGGGGGGGAGGGTGAGTGGTGCAGGGGTGAATGAGGCAACCGGAGGGGGGGGGGGGGGGGGGGGGTGGGTCGGGTCGGGGGCCGTGGGTGGGGATCCAGCGGGTGCCAGGTCTCGGAGGGAGACTGTGTCGTGGTGCCCGCCGGGGTGCGCCACGTAGGCGTACTGCGGGTTCGCGTGTAGGAGGTGGACCCTTTCGATGAAAGGGTCCGACTTATGGGTCTGCACATGCTTGCGAAGGAGGACGGGTCCAGGAACTGTCAGCCATGTTGGGAGCGAGACCCCGAGGTGGACTTCCTGGGGAAGGTCATGGGGTGTTTCGTTAGTTGCGGTGCAGAGGAGCGATCGGATGGAGTGGAGCGTGTCGGGGAGGACCTCCTGCCAGCAGGAGACCGGGATATTTTTAGACCGCAGGGCCAGCAGGACGGCCTTCCAGACTGTCACGTTCTCCCTTTCCACCTTCCCGTTTCCCCGGGGGTTGTAGCTGGTCGTCCTGCTCGAGGTGATGCTCTTGCTGAGCAGGAACTTACGCAGCTCATCACTCATAAAGGAGGATCCCCGATCGCTGTGGATGTCGGTGTGGAAACCGAACAGAGTGAAGATACTGTGGAGGGCTACAATGACCGTGGCAAAAGTCATATCAGGGCATGGGATAGTGAAAGGGAGCCGGGAGTACTCATCGATCACGTTCAGAAAGTACGTGTTGCGGTCGGTGGAGGGGAGGGGCCCCTTGAAGTCCATGCTGAGGCGCTCAAAGGGGCGGGAAGCCTTCACCAGGTGAAGGCATTATCTGGCCGGTAGAAGTGCGGCTTGCATTCTGCGCAGACCTGGCGGACTCTGGTGACAGTCTTGACCTCCTCAATGGAGTAGAGCAGGTTGCGGGCCTTGATGAAATGGAGGAACCGGGTGACCCCCGGGTGGCCATCATGGAGAGCCCGGAGTCGGTCCACTTGTGCGCTGGCACATGTACCGCGGGATAGGGCGTCAGGGGGCTCATTGAGCTTCCCGGGGCGATACAGAATCTCGTAATTATAGGTGGAGAGCTCAATCCTCCACCTCAAGATCTTATCGTTTTTGATCTTGGTATATTATTGAACATCAAGGCAACCGACCGTTGGTCAGTGAGAAGAGGAATCTCCTGCCAGCCAGGTAATGCCTCCAATGCCGCACAGCTTCCACAATGGCTTGGGCCTCCTTTTCGACAGAGGAGTGCCGAATTTTGGAGGCATGGAGGGTGCAGGAAAAGAAGGCCATGGGCCCGCCCGCCTGGTTGAGGGTGGCGGCCAGAGCTACATCTGATGCATCGCTCTCCACCTGGAAGGGGAGAGACTCGTCGACCGCGTGCATCGTGGCCTTGGCGATGTCTGCCTTGATGCGGTTGAAGGGCTGGCGGGCCTCAGCTATCAGTGGAAAATCTGTGGACTGAATGAGTGGGAGGGCCTTGTCCGCATAGTTAGGGACCCACTGGGCACGGTAGGAGAAAAACCCCAGGCATCGTTTCAGGGCCTTGGGGCAGTGGGGGAGGGGGAGTTCCATGAGGGGGCGCATGCGGTCAGAGACGGGCCCTAGAACTCCATTTCCCACGACATAGCCAAGGATGGCTAAGTGGTTGGTGCGGAACACGCATTTCTCCTTATTGTACGTGAGATTAAGGAGCTTGGCGGTATGGAGGAATTTTAGGAGGTTAGCGTCGTGCTCCTGCTGATCGTGGCCGCAGATGGTGATGTTGTCTAGGTACGGGAAGGTAGCCCGCAGCCCGTACCAGTCAACCATTTGGTACATCTCATGTTGGAAGACCGAGACCCCATTAGTGACGCCGAAGGGAGCCCTAAGGAAGTGATAGAGGTGGCCACCTGCTTCGAACGCAGTGTATTGGCGGTCCTCCGGGCGGATGGGGAGCTGGTGGTAGGCGGACTTCAGGTCCACTGTGTAAAAGACCCAATACTGTGCAATCTGATTGACCATGTCACATATGCGTGGGAGGGGTTCGAGCTGCGTGTACCGATTGATGGTCTGACTGCAGTCAATGACCATCCTGTGCTTCTCCCCAGTCTTTACTACTACCACTTGGGCTCTCCAGGGCTGTTGCTGGCCTCAATGATGCCTTCCCGCAGGAGCCATTGGACCTCCGACCTGATGAAGGTCCTGTCCTGGGCACTGTCCCGTCTGCTCTTAGTGGCGACGGGTTTGCAATCCAGGGTGAAGTTCGCAAACAAGCAAGGTGGATCGACCTTAAGGGTCGTGAGGCCGCATACGGTGAGGGGGGTAGGTGTCCGCCGAATTTTAAGATTAACCTTTGAAGGTGGCACTGGAAGTCCAGGCCGAGTAACAGCGCAGAGGTGGGGGAGGATGTAGAGCCGGAAGTTGCTAAACTCTACGCCTTGCACGGTGTGGGTCACGATGCAGTACCCCTGGATTTCCACGGAATGGGATCCGGAGGCCAGGGAAATTTTCTGGGTAACAGGGTGTACTGTGACGGAGCAGCGCCTTACCGTCATGGGGTGGATGAAGCTCTCTGTGCTCCGCAGAGTCAAAAAGGTAGGACGTCTCGTGCCCATCGAGTTTCACCGTTGTTGCGGTCGCGAGATTGCGGGGCCGGGACTGGTCCAGGGTGATCAAGGCGATCTGCGGAAGATGCTGGGAGGCCCCGGGCTGGTCAGCGGTGGTTGGGGTAGCTGTAGGCGATGAACGGCCAGACGAACTTCCAGACAAGCAGGGGTCCTGATGCGCCGCCCAAAATGGCGCCGAAGGTGGCAGCGCCCATGGGGCGCACATGGCGGACAGCATTAAAGATTGCGGCGCCCACGGGCCGCACGTGGCCTGCGGGGAAGAAGATGGCGGCGCCCACGGGCCGTACGTGGGGGTGTGGGAACGCTGGGCCAAGAAACAGCGGCGACCGACCGGGCCTGGCACGCAGCAGCAAAATCTTCCTTCTTTCTGCATCCGTTGCAGGTTGCGCTCCGCGCCGGACAGCGCTGCCGGGGGTGTTTGTTCTGCCCTCAAAAATAGCATTTGGGCACCGCGGGGTTGGCTGGATGCCGCACGGCGCAGGCTTGCGGTGAGCTGGAGTCGGTAGCTGGTTGGGCCCACGATGCCCATGAGGGTGCCGTGTGGTCGGGGGCGTACAACTGGACGTTACGGGAGGCCACTGTTAATGAGTTCACGAGCTGCCTGGTTCCCGCAAGATCAAGCGTACCCCCTTCCAATAGGCGCTGGCGGACGCACACAGACCTGATGCCCGTAACGAAGGCGTCTCGGATTAAAAGTGTGTGCTGGATTGCCGAAACTGCCTGGCAGTCACGGTTCCTCCCCAGGATGTGCAGGGCACGCCAGAAATCGTCTAGGGACTCACTGGGGAGTTGCTGTCTCATGGACAGGAGATGCCTGGCGTATAGTTGATTGACTGGCCGAACGTAATGTCCTTTCAGGGGCTCCATTGCTTCGGAGTAAGTGGGCGCATTCCAGATGAGAGGAAAAATGTCAGAGCTCACCCGTGAATAAAGGACTTGGAGCTTCTGCACGTCCGAGGGTTCCTCGGCAGATGTTCGGAGGTAGCTTTCGAAGCAGGCTAGCCAGTGGTCAAAAGCGGACGTAGCGTTGGCTGCTTGAGAGCTCAGCTGCAGGCGAACAGGCTTGATGCGAAGATCCATCGTTTTAAAATCTTTGCTCAATAAATTGATGCACTATCAATTACCACAAAGACGAGAGTAGTGAATAATCGAGGCTTTATTGAGCAAAGATGTGTGGCCTCCTCTAGCAGCTACCAGAATGGCTGCCGCACCGGCGAGCACACACATTTATACGCCGCCTACTGGGCGGAGCCAGCAGGCAGGGATTTACCCAGGTACCTCTAGTACAGGTGTCTTACCGTACTACATATAATACTGCTAGTGGTGACTACCACACCCACATCCCCTCACATTCTCTCCCCTCACCCATTCACACTTTCTCCACCCCCTCACACACTTTCTCTCCACACCCCCTAACACTCTCATGGCTGATCTGATCGTAATCACAGATCTGCATCTTTGGTCTCCCCGATAATTTGTCACCACCTTGCTTCCCAAGAAACTATCCACCCCACCTTATACAAAGACTCTGATTCCACTGCATTTTAACAAGAGAGTTCCAAAGACATGACACTCATAGAATCATAGAATTTACAGTGCAGAAAGAGGCCATTCGGCCCATCGAGCCTGCACCGGACCCTTGGAAAGAGCACCCTACTTAAACCCTTGCCTCCACTCTATCCCCGTTACCCCATAACCTCACCTAACCTTTTAGACACTAAGGAGCAATTTATCATGGCCAATCCACCTAACCTGCCCGTCTTTGGACTGTGGGAGGAAACCAGAGCACCCGGAGGAAACCCACACAGACACGGGGAGAAATTGCAAAAGCTACACAGACAATCACCCGAGGCTGGAATTGAACCTGGGACGCTGAAGCTGTGAGGCAGCAGTGGTAACCACTGTGTCACCGTGCCACACCCCACTCTGAGTGAAAAATGTCCTACTGTCTTAATGTTTCAAACAATGGCCCCTAGTTCTCGATTCTCTCACAAGAGTAAACACCCTCTCCACATCCACCCTATCAAATACCCTCAGGTGCTCCGGCTGCCTCACCTGTACCCACACTACCACTCAGGCTGCCTCACCTGTAACCACAGAGCCGCTCCGGCTGCCTCACCTGTACCCCACACTGCCGCTCTGGCTATCTCACCTATACCCCACACTGCCACTCCGGCTGCCTCACCTGTACGCCACACTGCCTCACCTGTATTCCACACTGCCATTCCGGCTGCCTCACCTGTACCCACACTGCCGCTCCGGCTGCCGCACCTGTACCCACACTGCCACTTCAGCTGCCTCACCTGTACCCACACTGCCACTCTGGCTGCCTCACCGGTATCCCACACTGCCATTCCACCTGCCTCACTTGTACCTTACACTGCCTCACCTGTACCCCACACTGCCACTCTGGCTGCCTCACCTGTAGCCCACACTGCGTATGGCTGCCTCACCTGTACCTCACACTGCCTCACCTGTACCCCACACTGCCACTCTGGCTGCCTCACCTGTACCTCACACTGGCTCACCTGTACCCCACACTGCCATCTGGCTGCCTCACCTGTACCTCACACTGCCACTTTGGCTGCCTCACCTGTACCCCACACTGTGTATGACTGCCTCACCTGTACCCGACACTGCCTCACCTGTACCCCACACTGCCACTCTGGCTGCCTCACCTGGAGCCCACACTGCGTCTGGCTGCCTCACCTGTACCGCACACTGCCTCACCTGGACCCCACACTACCGCTCCGGCAGCCTCACCTGTACCCCACACTGCCACCCTGGCTGCCTCACCTGTATGCCACACTGCTGTCTGGCTGCCTCACCTGTACCTCACACTGGCGTCTGGCTGCCTCACCTGTACCTCACACTGCCATCTGGCTGCCTCACCTGTACCCCACACTGTCGGCTGGCTGCCTCGCATGTACCTCACACTGCCATCTGGCTGCCTCACCTGTACCCCACACTGCCATCTGGCTGCCTCACCTGTACTCCACACTGCCGTCTGGCTGCCTCACCTGTACCCCACACTGCCATCTGGCTGCCTCACCTGTACCCCACACTGCAGTCTGGCTGCCTCACCTGTACCCCACACTGCCGTCTGGCTTTCTCACCTGTACCTCACACTGCAGTCTGGCTGCCTCACCTGTACCCCACACTGCCACCCTGGCTGCCTCACCTGTAGCCCACACTGCCGCCTGGCTGCCTCACCTGTACCTCACACTGCAGGCTGGCTGCCTTACCTGTACCTCACACTGCCGCCTGGCTGCCTTACCTGTACCCCACACTGCAGTCTGGCTGCCTCACCTGTACCCCACACTGCCATCTGGCATTCTCACCTATACCCCACACTGTCGGCTGGCTGCCTCACCTGTACCTCACACTGCCATCTGGCTGCCTCACCTCTACCCCACACTGCCGTCTGGCTGCCTCACCTGTACCCCACACTGCCGTCTGGCTGCCTCACCTGTACCCCACACTGCTGTCTGGCTGCCTCACCTGTACCCCACACTCCCGCCTGGCTGCCTCACCTGTACCCCACACTGCCACTCTGGCTTTCTCAACTGTACCCCACAATGCCGTCCGGCTGCCTCACCTGTACCCCACACTGCCGTCTGGCTGCCTCACCTGTACCCCACACTGCCGTCCGGCTGCCTCACCTGGACCCCACACTGCCGTCCGGCTGCCTCACCTGTACCTCACACTGCCGTCTGGCTGCCTCACCTGTACCCCACAATGCCGTCCGGCTGCCTCACCTGGACCCCACACTGCCGTCTGGCTGCCTCACCTGTACCCCACACTGCTGCTCCGGCTGTCTTATACGGATGCACCATAGAATGCATCCTCTCGGGCTGCATCACAGCCTGTAATGGCAAGTGCACGGCCCAGGACCGCAAGAAACTTCAGAGAGTCGTGAACACCGCCCAGTCCATCACACGAACCTGCCTCCCATCCATTGACTCCATCTACACCTCCCGCTGCCTGGGGAAAGCGGGCAGTATAATCAAAGATCCCTCCCACCCGGCTTACTCACTCTTCCAACTTCTTCCATCGGGCAGGAGATACAGAAGTCTGAGAACACGCACGAACAGACTGAAAAACAGCTTCTTCCCCACTGTCACCAGACTCCTAAATGACCCTCTTATGGACTGACCTCATTAACACTACACCCTGTATGCTTGATCCGATGCCAGTGCTTATGTAATTGCATTGTATATGTTGTGTTGCCCTATAATGTATTTTCTTTTATTTCCTTTTCATGTATTTAATGATCTGTTGAGCTGCTCGCAAAAAAATACTTTTCACTGTACCTCGGTACACGTGACAATAAACAAATCCAATCCAACCCCACACTGCCGTCTGGCTGCCTCACCTGTACTCCACACTACCGCTCCGGCTGCCTCACCTGTACCGCACACTGCCACTCCGGCTGCCTCACCTGTACTCCACACTACCTCACCTGGATCCCACACCGCCACTCCATCTGCCTTGAGCTTGAGGCCATGAAACGTAACTACAATATTTACCTTCCCACTCTTCGCTTCTTGTCCAATCAGAGGCTGGTTTCTCTCTGATTTCTCCCTGATTATTAGTGAGCCTATCATCAGAAAATGCATGGAGGCGCCCACTTGTGATTGGATCTGAACAGTTTTACAGCATTTTGCAAATATCAGTCACTTGAATTTCCAGGTTTGGTGGGCCGCAGTGAGTTTACAAGTCTGCTTGAAATCAAAGGTGTCAGAAAGACATTTTGGTGTACTCCGCCGACACTATACCACTGCTGAGGATAAAGGTCTCTGGGACCCAGAGGGCCTACAGCAAATATTCATTGATAACCCTTCAATATTTTTGTGTAATGCTTAGTTGGTCACCATTGTGCTTGGCCAAATCAATAGATAGCATTTTAATTTGTTACTACATTCACCTATAATGCAGCTGCTTTATTCGTAGAAGAATAGATTACTCAGGAGGCCAGATTTATTTTCACTTTTAGTCCTGCAGTATCATGTAAATATTTTAAATATAAGAAAGTAACAGTTTTCTACTGATGTTGTTTGGGAAAATATTCATGAAACATGACGCTGATTCCACTTCCAGTTTTCTTTTCACTAAAGGTCAGATATGAATAATGAACGTGAAGGTCTCATTAGACACAGCAAAAAAAAGGTTTTACAATCTATCATTTGCTGAGAAGTAAATGAATAAAACATTTCAGGGCTGACTGAAGCATAGGTAGTTTAACTTTTCAAACAGATGAATGACAGGCTGATGGGAGAGGATGAAGCCTCTCAAGGTGGGATCGTTTCAGACAAAAAGTACCTCCAGTTATTTGTCCTTGAAATGTGGTAATCACCAATGAAATGAAGAAGCAATTGAGGACCTAGGCAATGGATCATATTGAACATGTTTCTTTCAGGAGTGTAACAGGTGACTAAAAGTTTAATATGCCAAGTGATGCATGTGTGCCCATTCCTTGCCAAAGGCCTGGCACCTGCCAAATTGAATCTGCCACACACTCAAATTATTTAGGAACCTCATTGTAGTATTAAAATAAGGGCCCTGTGCCGGCTATAGGACCCTTTGTAAAAATGGTCTCCCTCGGCACATAAATCCTTACATGGAAACATGCCCAGGAGATCATGGCATGAACTGTTGGGATTGGTCAGCAAGAGCATTATATCAAGGGTTATAGAACATAGAACTGTACAGCACAGTACAGACCCTTTGGCCCACGATGTTGTGCCGAACTAGTCTGAAACTAAGATCAAATCAACCTACTCCCAATCATTCTAGTGCACTCCATGGGCGTCATTCTCCGACCCCCCGCCGGGTCGGAGAATGGCCGTTGGCCGCCGTGAATCCCGCCCCCGCCCCCGCCGAAGTCTCCGGTACCGGAGATTGGGCGGGTGCGGGAATCGGGCCGCGCCGGTTGGCGGGACCCCCCGCTGGATTCTCCGGCCCGAATGGGCCGAAGTCCTGCCCAGGAATTGCCTGTCCCGCCGACGTAAATCAAACCTGGTATTTACCGGCGGAACCAGGCGGCGTGGGCGGGGTCCTGGGGGGGGCGCGGGGCGATCTGACCCCGGGGGGTGCCCCCACGGTGGCCTGGCCCGCGATCGGGGCCCACCGATCCGCGGGCGGGCCTGTGCCATGGGGGCACGCTTTCCCTTCCACCTCCGCTACGGCCTCCACCATGGCGGAGGCGGAAGAGACTCTCCCCACTGCGCATGCGCGGGAAACTGACAGCGGCCGCTGACGCTCCCGCGCACGCGCCGCATTTCCGCGCCAGCTGGCGGGGCAACAAACGCCATTTCCGCCAGCTGGCGGGGCGGAAATCCCTCCGGCGTCGGCCTAGCCCCTCAATGTTGGGGCTAGGCCGCCAAAGATGCGGAGCATTCCGCACCTTTGGGCCGGCGCGATGCCCGTCTGACTGGCGCCGTCTTTGGCGCCAGTCGGCGGACATCCCGCCGTTGGGGGAGAATTTCGCCCCATATGCCTATCCAATAACCGCTTGAAAGTTCCTAAAGTGTCCCACTCCACTACCATAGCTGGGAGTGTGTTCCACACCCCAACCACTCTCTGAGTAAAGAACCTACCTCTGACATCCCTCCTCTATCTTCCACCATGAACCTTATAGTTATGGCCCCTTGTAACAGCTACATCCACCCGAGGAAAAAGTCGCTGAACGTCCACTTTATCTACCCCTCTCCTCACCTTATACACCTCAATTAAGTCACCTCTCATTCTCCTTCGCTCCAATGAGAAAAGCCTTAGCTCCCGCAACCTTTCCTCATAAGACCTACCCTCCAATCCAGGCAGCATCCTGGTAAATCTCCTTTGCACCCTTTCCAATGCTTCCACATCCTTCCTATAATGAGTTGACCAGAACTGCACACAATACTCCAAATGTGATCTAACCAAGGTCTTGTACAGTTGCAGCATAACCTCACGGCTCTTAAACCCAATCCCCCTGTTAATAAATGCTAACACACTATATAGGCTTTCTTCACGGCTCTACCCATTTGGGTGGCAACTTTCAGAGATCTATGGACATGAACTCTGAGATCTCTCTGCTCCTCCACATTCTTCAGAACCCTGCCGTTAACCCTATAATCCGCATTCAAATTTGTCCTATCAAAATGAATCACCTCACACTTATCAGGGTTAAACTCCATCTGCCACTTTTCAGCCCAGCTCTGCATCCTATCAATGTCTCTTTGCAGCCTACAACAGTCCTCCACATTATCCACTACTCCACCAATCTTGGTGTCATCAGCAAATTTACTAACCCAACCGTCAACTCCATCATCCAAGTCACTGATAAAAATCACAAATAGCAGAGGACCCAGCACTGATCCCTGTGGTACACCGCTGGTGACTGGGCTCCAGGATGAAAATTTACCATCTACCACCACCTCTGTCTTCTATGTGATAGCCAGTTACTGATCCAATCAGCCAAATTTCCCTCTATGCCATGCCTCCTTACTTTCTGCATGAGCTGACCATGGGGCACCTTATCAAACGCCTTACTAAAATACATGTATATGACATCAACTGCTCTACCTTCATCTGTGTACTTAGTTACCTCCTCAAAGGATACAATCAAACTTGTGAGGCAAGACTTACCCCTCACAAATCCGTGCTGACTATCCTGGATTAAGCTGTATCTTTCCAAATGATCATAAATCCTATCCCTCAGGACCCTTTCCAATAATTTACCTATAAACGAAGTGAGACTAACTGGCCTATAATTCCCAGAGTTATACCTATTCCCTTTCTTGAACAAAGGGACAACATTCGCCTCTCTCCAGTCTTCTGGCACTATTCCTCTAGACAGTGAGGACATAAAGATCAAAGCCAAAGGCTCTGCAATCTCATCCCTCGCCTCCCACAGAATCCTAGGATATATCCCATCAGGCCAGGGGACTTATCTATCCTCAGGCTTCTCTAAATTTCTAACACATCTTCCTTCCGAATATCTACTTCCTCCAGCCTACCAGCCTATCGCTCTATCCTCCTCAACAGCATGGCCCCTCTCCTTTGTGAACACTGAAGAAAAGTATTCATTTAGGGCCTCTCCTATATCTTCAGACTCCATGCACACGTTCCCACTACTGTCCTTGACCGGCCCTAACTTCACCTTGGTCATTCTTTTATTCCTCACATAAGTGTAAAAAGCCTTGGCGTTTTCCTTGATCCTACCCGTCAAGGACTTCTCATGCCCCCTCCTAACTCTCCTAAGCCCTTTCTTGAGCTCCTTCCCAGCTATCTTGTATCCCTCAAGTGCCCTAACTGAACCTTGTTTTCTCATCCTTACATAAGCCCCCTTCTTCCTCTTGACAAGACATTCAACCTCTTTTGTAAACCATGGTTCCCTCACTCGACCATTTCTTCCCTGCCTGACAGGGACATACATATCAAGGACACACAGTATTTGCTCCTTGAACAAGTTCCACATCTCAATTGTGCCTAATCCTGACAGTTCCTGTTTCCATCTTATGCTCCCCAATTCTTGCCTAATCGCATCGTAATTACCCTTCCCCCAGTTATAAACCTTGCCCTGCAGTATGTTCTCCTATCCCTCTCCATTGCTCTAGTGAAAGTCACCAAATTGTGGTCACTATCTCCAAAGTGCTCTCCCACAACCAAATCTAACACTTGGCCTGGTTCATTACCCAGTACCAAATCCAATGTGGCCACGCCTCTTGTTGGTCTATCCACATATTGTGTGAGGAAACCCTCCTGCACACACTGGATAAAAACAGCCCCATCCAAACTATTCGAGGGGCTGTTTAGCACAGGGCTAAATCGCTGGCTTTGAAAGCAGACCAAGGCAGGCCAGCAGCACGGTTCAATTCCCGTACCAGCCTCCCCGAACAGGCGCCGGAATGTGGCGACTAGGGGCTTTTCACAGTAACTTCATTTGAAGCCTACTTGTGACAATAAGCGATTTTCATTTCATTCATTTCATAATTATAGAGTCTACAATAACTAATGCTTTCTGCTCTCCCCCCTTCCCTTCTGAGCCACAGGGCCAGACTCAGTGCCAGAGACCTGGTCACCGTGGCTTACCTCTGATAGGCCCCCCCCCCAACAGTATCCAAAACGGTATACCAGTTATTGAGGGGAACAACCACAGGGGATCCCTGCACTGACTGCTTCTTCCCCCTCTTAAACGTCACCCAGGTACCTTCATTCTTAGGAGTAACTCCATCCCTGTAGCTTCTATCTATAACCGACTCCCGAATGATCCTCAGTTCATCCAGCTCCAGCTCCAGTTCCCTAACTCGGTCTTTGAGGAGCTGGAGATGGGTGCACTTCCTGCAGGCGAACTCAGCAGGGCCACTGAGGGTGTCCCTCACCTCGAACATCCTGCAGGAGGAACAGTGCACTACCCTCTCAGCCATCCCTTCCATTTATCCACTTGACAATTACAGAGAGAAAAAAAAGCTTACCTGATTTTCACACTCCCCGCAGGTTAGAGGTGGTGGAAGGGTGGAGAGAGGAAAAGGAAAGAAAAGCTTACCTCACCAACTCACCACACAGTCTTTTTTTTGGTTAGAGGGAGACACTACCTGTGTGGGGTTCAACCCTTTCATACGGTTTCACTACCTTTAAGCTCTTTTCTCCATTTTATTATTGATTTTGAAAGTTGTGGGAACAACTTTGTACGAGTGTTAGGTTGGGTGACCCAGATTTACATGCCTCCGCCTGTGTCAGAATGAAAATGGGATGGATTGTAAAAAATGGCGGGAGATCTAGATTCAAGGATGTTCCCCCTCCCTCTCCATTCCGGTCATGTAAGATTCCTATGGTCCTGCGATAAGGGTGCAGCTAGCAAGACAGCATTCCCACCTCTCCCTGCTCCATTGTGGGGTGGGTATTTTTGAACCACCCCCTCAGCCAACTCTCTCCACGGGGCTGGTTCTATTTTGTTTGGAGACATGGGGTGGGATTCTCCGACTCCACCGGGTCAGAGAATTGCCGGGGGGGGGGGGGGAGGTTGGCTTGAATCCCGCCCCGCCGCTCTGACGTCGGCTGCCGAATTCTCCAGCACCGTTTTTTTTGGCGGGGGCGGGGATCGTGCCAGTCGGGGGCCGTTGGCAGTGCCCCCCCCCCGGCGATTCTCCGGTCCCTGATGGACCAAGCGGTCGCCCGTTTTCGGCCAGTCCCGCCGGCATGGATTAGACCAGGTCTGTACCGGCGGGACCTGGCTTGGAGTGCGGCCTGCAAAGTCTTCGGAGGGGGCACGGGGGTGGGGGGGGGGGCGGCACGGTGGCCTGGCCCGCGATCGGGGCCCACCGATCTGCTGGGGGGGCACTCTTTCCCTCCGCGCCGGCCTGTGTAAAGCTCTGCCATGGTCGGCGCGGAGAAAAACCCCCCTGTGCATACGCAGGAAACACGCCAGTGGTTCTGGGAACACGCTGCCGCTCCTGCGCATGCGCCAACTCGCGCCGGCCAGCAGAGGCCCTTCGGTGCCGATTGGCACGGCGCCAACCACTCCTGCTCCGACCTAGCCCCCGAAGGTGCGGAGGACTCCGCACCTTCCATGCAGTCTGACGCTGGTGTGGTTCATGCCACTCCTTGGCGCCGGTACGGCCCGCCCCGCCGGATACTGAAGAAACCCGGCCACGGTTCAGGGCACCTCAGAGGAGTCATGAACCTTGAGGGGATTCGGTTGTTGAGTCAGGAACCTTTTGTCAGGCAGGTTTAAAGGTCTTGCCAACTTCAACTCTCATAATTAGATGTTATATGATAAGTTAAATATGTTTTTAATGCAAAGATTGATCATAGGGCTCTGTACAAAGAAAGTGACAATAAATTAAACAACATTGCGATAAGAGTTCAGATGCATTAGAGTACTTTCCTACTTGATAAAGTCTTCTGCATTCAACATTGTTGAGAATCTGATTTTGACGTGTCATCTGGATACTTCACTTTCATATTTACATTGATTTAATTCCATAGATCTGTAGAGCCTTTGAAGCATTTTTTCCAGTGTCCACTAAGGGCAGAACTCATAAGCCCTATAATAACACTGCTACATCTTTGAAATGTTCATAAAACTGTCAAAATAACAAATATCTGTTCAAACTCCCCTTTGAAAAAGGTTTAATCCTACTTAGTGCTCAGAAAATTGTCAAAATAAACAAACAGGCATTGTAAACCAGTCCAAAGATACATAACCTCAACTATTAATAAACTGTCAATCAAACAAAGCATTGATCATCCTTATTGTAGCGACAGTTGAGAGGTACTGGTCTGCCTTTAAGTAGCATCAGGTATTCAATTGCTTCACCTCCCCCCTCTTCCCGACCCACTGCACTAAACAGGCTCAGCTTGACCTGTTTTTGGCTCCGGTTGAATTATTGATGTCAGGATCACAACTTCTGTGGCATGGGTTGGCCTCAGAATGCTGATGCGCACCCATTTTCATGTCTTGTCTGTGTAATTTTGTTGCCATCTGATCAGGAGAGGCCTTGGTTTAATAAAATCAAGAGACTTGGAAGTTTTTGAAACACAGCAATTTTATGATTTTAGTTAATTAGAAAAACAACAGAAATAAATTGGAATTATAGAGGAACAGAATAGAGGCGAATGTCCTTTCAGATCAAACTATGGGATGTTTTCAGTGATGAATGAATGGCTGCATATTTTATTGGCATTTGTTTGATGTGAAGTGTGCACACAATTTTGTCAAGAGGTCTCTAATTGGCTCATTTATAATAGGCAAAATAATTGTCGAATTGAATCCCGTGTCAGGGTACAAAATGGTGAATTTTGCACTCTTTTCGATAAAATAATGATAAGAAATGTTATAATTAGGCCTCCAGTCTAACACCGGTAAATTAAATTATTGGCAGACCTTGAAACAAGATCTAGCTTCCTGGGACCATCTGTAAAATCCACAACTGAGGCATGGGTTTGAGTTGGCCTGAGGACCTTTCCTTGTTCTGCGTCAGCGATGCCGGTGTCATGCCAGGAGAAATGGCTTGCAATGTGAATGATCCTGCTCAGAATTTTTAATAGGTGCGGGTTTGAAGACTCGTGTTTATTTTTGCTTTGAGCTGATCAGTGTCCATTTCAACTTGCCTCTCTACGTTGCTTGATATTAAAATGCACAGGGATGACCAGAGAGCTAAACTACATGTTTGTCATGTTGAGATGGAGATCTGTGCAGCGATTGGATGTTGTAGGCAAGAAATGTGGCAGCATGCTTGCTGAGAATTTAGCAATTAGTTTTTTAATTGTAATCTGCAAGCTTCGAGGTAAACAATCTGGCTGACACAATGAAGGATCGTGACAAATTTAAGGTCCAATTATATGGGTCTGATGTAAAATCACTTTTGTGAAAACTACAATTACATTCGGATTAAAAAGAATGTTTAATTGTGGATGGGAGAACTGGAGGTTGCAGTATTTGGATAAATCTAATGCAACTAATGGGATGGAAATCTACTGTGTGATGATTATCAGGTTCCAAAATGAAGAGTTTGTTCCCGGTGGGTGTACAAAACGGCTTCTCACTGGTATTAAATTGGTTGTCCCCCCTCAAACGAGGCCATATGGATGATTAGCATGAGAAATAAAAACTGTTGCACAAGGTTCAGTTTGCGAGGTTGGGTTCAAAGACTTGTTGGAGGAAATAGGACTTTGGGCAACGACATAAAATGAGTGCAATATATCGGCCGCCCCACTATCAGCCCTCCCAAATGTTATTCCCATTGGACTGAGGTAAAACGGTCGATTTGCTACCACCCAATTCTATCCTGTTACATGAAGTCCAAATTACATTAAAAAGAGCTAACCCCTGCAAGTTGCTTGCGTTAAAGCGGATCTGGGAATGCTTGATTCTCACAATGGCTAATAAATGACAAAATTAATGTCCCTTACATCAATGAGCACAAAGCAAACACAAATATTCTTTTCAGTGGTGGCCTTAATGAAGTTGAAGGTGGCTGCAAAAATGAATATTTGAACAATCCGTGAAAGCAGTAAGAGTACATCTCCAAAATACCTCCACCTTTTCAATAGCTAAATAATTAAAATCATCAGATTAATCGCTTACTAAACAATAATGGGAAAGTATTTTTTTAAAGACTGCAAATGCATAAGCACAAACTAGATTCAGAAAATGCACTCTAATGGATAACACCTGCTATTTTCACCCATCTTCTTTCTTTCCAAATGTATTTTGCATCTCCTGAAATGCGACCTTGGGTTCATTAAAAGAGATGATGACTCACCTGTTTAAAGCTGATGGTATCCACATTAGGTTTCTTCCCTCATTTTACAAAACATAAGCCATGTTGCTGTTAATCCTGTTCTCCTAGTGTGCAGTCTCAGCTTTACACTTGATACTGTTGTCAAAAACAGAGTTGTAACTACACAAAATCTGTCTGGGAAAGCAATATCAGTCAACAATATAGTCTAAATGCAAACAAATAAATGAATGCCAGTGAATTTTGATCTAAAGGCATTAATAGATATGTTAGATAGTTAGTGCAATGTTCAGTGTGGTACTGGTCCACACAGCTGAGGAAGACTCCAACTTGGATTCTTGGCGTTTGCTGAGTCAGCAAATATCAAATAAGGTGGCAATGCTCAAAGTCCATGGTGTAGCGAGGGACTTTTGTCTATTATCCAGTGATCGTTGATAGGATGCAGACATGCAGACATCTGATGAGAATAATATTGGCCGCGATATCCCATATGATCAAATAACCTGTTGAGATGCAGCAAAGTGGAGTTAAGACTGAGAGGAATTCAGCCATGATCGTATTGAATGGTGGAGTGGGCTCGAGAGGCTGAATAGCCTACTGCTGCTCCTAATACGTATATTCCTATGCCAGCTCCATACTTGGGTTTAGTGCTGTTGGGTTGCTGTGACACCCACAGGACTGAACTCCAGCAAAGCCATCAGACAAGGAGAGGAGAAGAGCAACCTGTAGGAAACAGAATTAAATATTTGATATATTTTTGTCGTATGTTTGAGAATAAAATATCCAGCCCTGAATGTTGGTCTTCAGTATAGTGACAGACCTTAAAACGATGAATGAATTTCATTGCAATATATCCCTTATTCTTAATTTTCTTTTCAAGCAAATGCCTCAATGGAAGAATAAACCTTGTGTGTTATTATCTTTATTAATATATTCATTAGGCGTGTGTACACCAATTCTAAGTAATATTGTACTCAGAACATGGAGATGTAAATGACTCTAATTATTACTATTTCATCAGTAGATTAATTAAAGGGTGTGTAAATTTTCCACTAAACAGCACTTAGAAAATGCTGATGTGAGTAAATATGATTACAATCATGATTTATTCTTTTCTTTTCCAGTCTGCTCTCAGTATTCCAGGGGAGTATTTGCCATCTTTGGCATGTATGACAAGAGGTCTGTGCATACGCTGACATCCTTCTGCGGAGCGCTGCACATATCTTTGATCACCCCGAGCTTCCCGACGGAAGGGGAGAGTCAGTTTGTGCTCCAACTGCGGCCATCATTGAGGGGGGCATTGCTCAGCCTGCTTGACCACTATGAGTGGACTAAATTTGTCTTCTTATATGACACTGACAGAGGTGAGTTTGACCTTCAGAGTTCCTGAAATGTTACCTCCATTTGGCCTTGAACCTGTCAATCTTTGAAATATTCAGCTAATACCTCAGTCAAAAAAGGATGTACAACATTTTGACTATAAGGGTGTTAGCTTTTACACTGTAATATGTGTTGGGAGTTTCTATGTAAATATTATCAACAATGTTTTACTGGACCCGGGTTTTGATCTGTACACTTGGTACAATTAAAGCGTCATTTGAATAGTGATAAGTCTACTGCCCGGCATAACAGATAGGGCAGGATTGGGGAGGTTTAAGGTGGCCTCAAGACTTGAATTTTGAAATTGGCTTTGTTGTCATAAAGATTCATTGATAATTAATGAATACAAATAATTAGCATCTTTACATCATAAAACGGTGCCAGATATATTGGTGCCTGGTTACATTTTTAGAAAGTTTCAATTCACAGTTGACTGGAACTCTTCTTATCAGCAAATTGCAATATTTATTTAATTAACCTTTATTCAGTCAGTTAAGTCAATTGAGAACTGATAATGACCTGATGAGGTTAATGCCGCAGCAACAGAAATTACACAATATAGTTCATTTAAACACGAAAATGAATAAAATAAATTAGCAGTGAAAGAGAACTGAGGGGTTAACAAGTACAAGTATCAGTTAATGAAGCATAACCCTTTGGCGAAAGGCATCCGTGATAATAAAGTGAGTTACCCTCAGCTTTAGTTGAACCTCGTTCCAGTCATTGGCAGCTTTAAACTGAAATGAATTACGATCGAAGACTGTGCTCACTCCTGGAGTAACCAATTTGATCAATTTGCATAACCTCAGATTATAAAATGAGATAATAAAATGTAACACCCTTTCCAAATAGCCAGATGTTTTCCCTAGCAAGGTGCGATAAATTAACAGAAGCCAGTGGAGTCAGCGCCTTGTGTGCAATAAGGGCCAGTTAATGAGGGGCTACAGGTCACAGTGATGGGTGGGAACAGGGACACCAGTCACAAATCTAATTTAGTGTGAAAGAGGACATCTAACGTACCAAGAGAGTTAAGACATCTTTGTGTGCAGGAGGGGAAACAGGAAAGTTGAGTCTTTGTATATTTGTCTTCTTCAAGTCTTCTTCTTTTGAATTTATCTCATTATTGCCTGCACTTTTTTTTAAGTAGCGTACAAATTGCTTACCTACAGTTGAAGAAAATTGTTCAAGGTGTTCTGACTTTGTGAGTTTCTTAGCCCCAAAATGACTGACAATATTCCTCCAGCTCATAGTTCTCATGAAGAGTATGTGACAGTCAGCTCAACAATTAATCCAAATCGAGATCCTGATGCAAATTGTAGGATGACAGTGCCACCTGCTGGCTGTAAATCTGCCTATTGAGATGGAAATAGACGACACATTTTGCTTTGTGACAACACTCACAACTAGACCAAAATTGCAATTCTTCTTGTCTTTCCTCCTCCGCTCAATAAATTAACATTAATTATTTCCATGTGGTCAACAGAAACTGTCTTGGGGAAAATGCTTTTTCCAGGAGCTCTTTGATTAACCAAAAACAAATGATAATAGCACATTGTCCTCAAATTGGTATGTAAATTATTCCAGAGGGAGGAAAGGCCATCCAATAAAGGATCTGGTATCAATAACGTGTCTTTTATTTCCTAGCATTTGTAATATCTTGACTGAAGCTATTTAGCAAATCTTGTGTTCCCAAGTGTGTTAAGAGCCATTGATGGTTCAAATCCTGTTCTATGTGTAATGTCACAACAATTCCATTGGTTTTGACATTAGAATAATCATTGATCCCTGCAACTGTTTGTGCTGGTGTCTAATGCACCAGGTTAGACATTGAATCTTGAATTATTGTAATTGATTTTATGATTCTCTGCAATGCCATGCAGTTTCAGTGCTAAAGGGCAATTTAACATCAGTTTGACCAAAAGCTGCATAAAGCCCATATTTACATTGAATAAACCAAACAAAACATGCAAATTATATGGTTAACAAAAGATTTTCCATGGGCCCGATTAAACGGGAAAACACAGAGTCCCATTTTGGGCGTGAATAACAGAGTGTTTCTCGATGCCTGCAGCACAGAGAACAACCCCACTATCAATCGGGACTCTTTTTTTGGCCTCTGCAAAGAACGCCCCTCAGAGGCCGCACTTTTCCTCCATTTAGCTCAGCTTGTCAGTGCAGGAAGAGATCGAGCGCCATTTTTCAATGCCGCCCCTGCCCCAATCTCCCTAATCTCTAGAACCCCCACCACTGCCCCGTTCCTCCCAATGTCAAAATTTATCTGTTAGGTAGTCCTCGAGCCTCCCTTCACCCCACCTCATCAGGGCAGGCACCCCAAGGCCCGATCCCTGGCAGTGCTAACCTGGCACCTGGCATCTTGGCAGGGCCCCTGCCAGCCAGTGCCACCTGGGCACCTGGCAATGCAAGGGTGGCACAGCCATGGTTCCCAGGCTGGCAGTGCCAAGGTGCCCAGGTGGCAGTGGGGGTGCCAGGGTACCACCCTGCCCTGGGCTCAACTATCAGGAAGTCTCTGATGGCCTGGGAGACTCCCTCTCAGGTATCGTTATGGCTGGTTCATGTTTGTGTGGGCCAGTGCTAAATGGCGCAATGGCGAAGTCTCCCAGGCATGGGTGTTCGATTCCAGGTGCTGGGAGAATCTGGCGCAGACATATTTAAGTGTGCAGTTAAATATCTAAATCTCGATCCTGCCCAGTGAGGGTCAGATCTAGATCACAAGATCTCATTAGATCTCACTAGGAGGCCCAAGCAGGTAACTTGCAAAATTTAACTGCCTCGTCACATCCCAAGTCGGGCACGACGATGCCGTTTGAGTGGGCCCCATGTACACTTTGAGCCCCTGGCACTTAAATGACATCCCATCTTTTGAACGGTAAGTGAAAATATCCAAAATATTGAACCTGATCAGTGATTTTGGAACAGTTTCCTTTATTTTTGTGCATTTGACCCTAGCTTTTAGCAGCAGAATAACTTCATGCTGTGCCTTCTCTTATTTCTTTGTGAGAATAGAGATCGCGAGTGACTTGTATCTCAAAATTAATAGCAAATTCAACTGAGTGTTAGTGTCCGGTGCTGTATTCACACAACAACTGCTGTGTTAGATTTTAATTCCGTTCAAACTCGGTTATTCCAATGCTCCCCTGCACAGGACCCTCAATAAAAGCCCATCCAAAACTGCTGCCCATGTCCTAATTTGCACATAGCCCTCAGTAACCCCAATCCTGACCTCACGTCTCCTTATCTCTGTAACCTCCTCCAGCTTGACATCCCTTCAAGAAATTTGCTTTTATCTATTTTTAACTTCAAGTGTATGTCCCACTTCATTTGTCCGCCATTGGTGGCCATGTCCATTAGAGCTGAAATGCTGGTGATGTAGAAAGTGATTGTATTTGAGAATATGGGAACGTAAGCAAGCAGGCAGTCTCCTCGTTCACTGCTACTGAAGCTGTAATTGACTGACAAGAGTCCTTGGTGTGGTGGGGGTCAAACTATTACATTTTAGTTGAATTAAAGTGCCAGCAAACAAAATAAAACATGAGGCAAGATCTTAGCCATCCAATGTGCTTCACCCGCTGGATAACAATCAATAATAGGCTATAAAGTGGCATAACTACCCTTCCAATGCAGTTCATGTGTCCCGACTGTGAACGTATGACACATTATCCCTTGTGAATAGTGGTCAGCTTTGCATATTTTACTTAGAAAGCTGTTAGCTGGTGTTTATGAACCCTGGGGTCAATTTTCAAGTGAATAGTTACATTGGCATTGTAGCACAATGGGTAGCACTGTTGCTTCACAGTTCCAGGGTCCCAGGTTCGATTCCCAGCTTGGGTCTCTGTCTGTGTGGAGTCTGCACGTTCTCCCTGTGTCTGCATGGGTTTCCTCCAGGTGCTCCGGTTTCCTCCCACAAGTCCCAAAAGACGCGCTGTTAGATAATTTGGACATTCTGAATTCTCCATCTGTGTACCCGAACAGGTGCCGGAGTG
Source organism: Scyliorhinus torazame (assembly GCF_047496885.1). Classification (NCBI taxonomy): domain Eukaryota; kingdom Metazoa; phylum Chordata; class Chondrichthyes; order Carcharhiniformes; family Scyliorhinidae; genus Scyliorhinus; species Scyliorhinus torazame. The sequence goes on from NC_092721.1 coordinate 132,046,085, forward strand.
TGGCGACTAGGGGCTTTTCACAGTAACTTCATTGTTAATGTAAGCCTACTTGTGACAATGAAGATTCTTATTATTATTACTTGGCAGTGGCTGTTTAAACCTACCAATAGATTTGGTCCAAGGCCCACTGAATAGGTCAATTTTCACGGCTTGACCTCATTTCCATTCAGTTGGTGAAATGCGTGTGTATTTCGAGCAGCTTTGCTGTTGGGAGAAGGTCAAAGAGCTGGAAGTTAAGGAAAGCACAATGGCGCAGTGGTTAGCACTGTTGCCTGATGGCATTGAAGTCCCAGGTTCCATCCCGGCTCTGGGTCACTGTCCATGTTAAGTTTGCACATTCTCCCCGTGTTCGCGTGTGTTTTGTCCCCACAACCCAAAGATGTGCAGACTAGGTGGATTGGCGACGCTAAATTGCCCCTTAATTGGAAAAATGAATTGGGTGCTCTAAAATAAAATAAAAAGAGTTGGAAGTTCGACTGCAGATTTGTAGGATCTCTTATTTTCTAGCAAGAGTCGAAGGTTTAGATTGAGTTGATTGCAAAATGAGTTGGTACAAATTCAGATAGAAAGAATAAACAAAGGAACAAAGAAAAACCCACAGCGCACTGAAGGCCGTGGTTTCCTAAACATGCACATTTTTGGGAATACCCCCCTTTGCTCACCATTGGCTGAGTAATCCTGAGTTGTAACTCCTGATTGGCGCTCTATCACTGCATTTTATAGCAGCATTTTATGCCAGCATTTTATACCTGCATTTCCACTTACTGGCATGCTGGCTTACATTGTTACATTGTCACATTTGTGGTTTGGCTTTTAAAAAACTGATGTGTCACTCTGAAGATTCAATATTTTCCCACAATCCCCCCTTTGATTCTTCTGAAAGTAAAAAGAGAATGAATCACTAAGAGCAAACAAGCAGAAAATAGCACAGAGGAACACATTCACCGATGCCTTTGGTCTCTTTGTTTAGGAACAGCTTTCAACACTGGAATGGGGGAAGCCGATTTACTGTTAACTTGGCATCTTGAGGTCCTTTATGTATTTTCTTCACGTAAACCCAAACTCTAGGGACAAATTGTGTCCCCCTTGGATCTCCCTAGGCTGCTGATACCTGTTGGGAAGCAGAATGAAAAGTATTTGATAGATTCTGACAATATCCTAATGACGTATCACTCATCAAGTGACAATCAGCTTTTTGCAAATCAATGGTTCCTGACAGAGACATGGGTCTCCCTGTTCTAATTTCAAACAGACTTAGACCCGTAGTTCTATTCTTAGTTGCCCTAATACGGCATAGGACTATTGGTTGTGCCTGGGACCATGGTACTCCTTCCTAATGATATTTGGCAAGTCATTGTTTCAGAGTTTGGTTCGGTATTTCCACTTGCCCTGGGGTGTTGTCGATTCTGGGCAGCATTCTGCAGTGCTTACACATGTCAGGTCCGCCTTTTGGACGCCTAGACCTGGCTCGGTAAACCAATCTCTGGGGATCTCTGTCCCCCACCGGGTTGAGTGATTACCATTTCATGTCTGTCTTGGTGGACAAATTAAATTTGTACAGGGAGACCAATAAATGTTGGGGAATAATCCTGAATCTTTAATCCTCGATGTCTGAATGAACACCCACTCGCAGCTCTCGGGCTCAGTTAGTAATTTCATTCTTTGATTCCTGTGTGGATGTCATATCAACTTCTGAGTCACATATTATAAGGTTCCCGTTTTCACAGGGTGAGATCTTACTCTTTACACCTTATCTCATTATTATTCTTGGTCACTTTCTTTTTCTAGCCCTTCAGTGGGGTGATCTGTACAGGGAGAAATTCACTTTGTTTTTGTTTTAAATTCCAGTTTTCTCTTCTTATAACTTATGTTAAATTCCAGTTTATTCCATAATCTATTGTAACTTAAATGTGATTCCTGAATAATTAGATTGATACCCCTTTCTCTATGACACTCCCCACTTGGAGATCAGTATCATTCAGTATCATTCAAAATAACATCATGGATGGACTTAAAATATTCTCCAGCTCTCCAATCTTTGGTATCCATCTCGTAGATACTCCTCACCAGGCTTACTTGCTATCAGGCCCTTACTTGTTCCTATCCAAATAATTTGCCCTGTCCCTTCAATTGTGCTCATTTTGACAGGTATCAGTTTGATTCTATCCCAATTATTTTAAAGTCAGTTTCTCTATGGAGTATATGTCAGTGCCTTGATCACTTAATGGTGTTGTTTCTATTGGCCCCATTGACCATTCCTGCCATGCTGTTTGTCAAGTAGTGCATGCATGGCACTTGCTCTTCAATGCATAATGGCAAGGAGTTTCAAACCCTTGAAAAGGTCTATTTTGAACTGGCTTCCTGCCTATTAGTTACTTCACATGTAACTCATCTGCACACGTATACAGTGACAAAATGTCATGTCACACATTGTTGAACCTTTTGTGATCTTATCAAATATCTCAAAGTTTGTTGCTTATTTCTCCACGTATGGTCCAGATGCCTTGGCCGGCGGCTAGAGTATCAAACTTTGTTCTCCTAAATAAAGAGTAACAGACTACAGGTTAAAACATAGAACATACAGTGCAGAAGGAGGCCATTCGGCCTATCGAATCTGCACCAACCCATTTAAGCCCTCACTTCCACTCTATCCCCGTAACCCAATAACCTCTTCTAACCTTTTTTGGTCACTAAGGGCAATTTATCATGGCCAATCCACCTAACTTATAATCACCATATTGTTGGGTCAGTACGGCAATGTAGTAATTCCCATTATATTGGCCATTTATGTGGAAGGGGGGCAAGTAAATTCTGGTAATCCTATTGCCGACGCTGTTGCTAAGACTGATGAATGTGACCTTGAACTTCTCCATCTATTCTGTCTTTTACAATTTCTCACTGCAAGCCCACCCCTCTTTCACTGGATTTTAAATTGGGCCGGCTATTGCTGCACCTAGCAAATTCCCAGCATTTTATACCAGGCATTTACGCTTGTATCTAATTTACTGGCAGCTGTGCTTACATTGTTACATTGTCACGTTTGTGGTTTGGCTTTTAAAAAGCTGATGTGTCACTCTGCAAATTCAATATTTTCCCACAAGAGCCCAGCGGGTACCTGCAGGGTACAGGCAAGAGGGGAGAGAATCCAGGGAAAGGGCTATAGAGTGGAATGGGGCTTGTGAGGGGTGGGCGAGGAGTGGAGTAATCAGGCACCATAAGCTCACAAAAATCAACTCCAAAACCTAAAATTTCCTTTTCTGGAGCAGCCTGAGCTGATCCTTCTAAATGCCACTAATTAGAGCTAATTCCACTGAGAGGATCTGGCCATATGTGCATGAAATAGTCCCCCACCAGATCAGCCAAAGACAAAATTCTCTTCAACAGAGAGGAGGGTGGTGCCAAGGGGAAAAGTCTTGCACAAACAATACTAACCAGTGTGCCACCGTGCCGCCCTAGTTGAAATTTCTCCAACATCTCCTTAAAGCTGGCAAATCTTTCCTCCACAAATAGCTCCCCAAATCTCTCCAAGCTCTTCCCCTCCTATGACCTAAAAGTAGAGTCTAAACCCGCTGACACAAAAAGGTGATTATTGCAGATGGGGGCCAGCAGAGACATGTAACTAAGTTTAAAGTGCTGCCTGAACGACTTCCAGATTCTCTGGGTGTACACCACTGCCAGTTTCAGGGAAAATCTTACCGGAGAGAAAGGCAACAATGCGGTTACTATTACACCAAGGCTAGTACCCATGCAGGAACTCGCCTTCATCTGTCCCCCGTAAGGAACTCAGACCACTGAACCACAACAGTGCCTTCTGAATATTGGATGCCCAGGAGTAAAATAATGGATAACTCCGGGGTTCAGGCAAGTGAGTACTGGTGGTCTCAAGAACGGAGTCCACCAGCCTCTGTCACTTTGCCCTCATTGTCTTTGCCATGTGCACTTTGTAGGAAATTATCTCCCCTGATGACACCTTAAGGGCTTCCCACATTGTAGAAGGTGAGATTGACTCACTTTTATTAAATTTAATGTATTTCCCAATGGCAGTAGACATGCGTTCAGACAATCTCTTGTCCGCTAATAATGCCAGATACACTCTCCATGGCGGACACTGGGAGGGACCTGATACTCTTGCCATATCAACAAAATGTGGGCATAATCTAAAATCACAATCGCCGAGTAACCCGCCATCTCCACATAAAGGGAGGAGACACCTATCAACCACAAAAGTTTATGGGCGAGATTCTCCGACCCCCCGCCGGGTCGGAGAATCGGCGGGGGCTGGCATGAATCCCGCACCCGCCGGTTGCCGAAGTCTCCGGCACCGGAGATTCGGCGGGGGCGGGAATCGCGCCGCGCCGGTTGGCGGGCCCTCCCGCGCGATTCTACGGCCACCAGGTGACCAAATGAATAGGAACTTCCCACCCCCCTCAGAGTCAGACATTTCCACCAAGAGGGATTACCCAACAGTTACATAGAAAGCACAGCAACCAGTCCCACCCAAGAGGGCCGCCAAACTCACTAACAGGATTAAACAAAGAAAAATCTGCAGTCACCACCAGAACACTACCCCTCCCTCCTCATCCTCACCCTCAGACACTATTACACCTAAATATGCAAAGAGAAAACAGCAAAGCAAACATTAACAACTAAAACCCCCTTAAAACATAGTACTGCAACAGGGAGCTATTATTTTCACAACAGTTGGAATAAAATCCCATATAAAACTAAACATCAGACCTAAGTCCAACATGCAAAACATTCAACCCCAACAAGAACAGAAAAATGCAAACATGAGTAAGGATCCCCAACAATTCAACATGCCCATCCCCAATATCCAGCTCGCACCCAGCCCATGCTTCTTTACAAAGGAATCTGCCTCTCCTGGCGCATCAAAATAATAGTCTGTGCCTTCAAAAGTCACTCTTAGCTGTGCCGGGTACACCTGCCCAAACCAAACGTCATTGTATAGGGATGCCTTGGCTTTGTTGAACGCAGCCATATGCTTTTCTGGCTGCACTCCCACATCCTGGAATTCAGGGGCAATCTGGTCAATATGCCTCGAAAGGTCCACCTTCATTCCTTGCATTGTGGCCCCATGTGCCTTTACCATTTCATTGGTCGCCTCCAACGGCAAGCGAATAGGAGCCATGACCTCTTCAATCGATCTGTGGAGGTCCCCCGTCACAACCTTTCAGTGTTTGTCAAATTCTGATACCAAGGTGCTCACAAGCATCTCGGCCATCAGTAGAGTGGCTGGAGCCCCAGCGGCTGCCTCCGCCATATTTTCCACCCACGAGCCCCAGGAGAGCTCCGACTCTGTCGACAAACTTCTAATTTCTGTCTTTTTTCCCCAGCTTTTCTGGGCATTTCACCTATGTAGGTTCCTTGTCTCATTAAATATATGGGTTTACAAACAAAAATACCCCTGAAACTAAGCAAAAAGTGTAATATTCTAGTGGGAGCCGCCTCATACACGTATTCCCCCTATATAACGCCACTGGACGTCCTGAGCCATCCATTTCAAAGATCTTAATCAAAATGCTGACAGTCCAAGAGGCCATGGGTACAGAATGGTAAGTACAGCACTCAATTTTCATCATTCTACCACCTGTCCCTGTTTGGTGTCCAAGATGAAAATGATCTGTCATAACTCATGCTAACTTAATAAAGATTTGAAATTCACTTTTATTCTTTCACAGATCCCATCTCTTTGTGGGAGCTGTTGGTTTTAACAGTAACATTTGTTGGACATTGCGGAAATTCAGCTCTCAGATTTTATGCTTACAATGCTCTTTCATTGGTAATTTAGGGCAAGCCAGCTTATTAAACTCAGTCACTGGAATAGAACATCCTTAAAATCACTCTGTTAGACTCCTCAACATGATTTCCTTTAGTGTATATAGCATAGTAACTTCAGTCATGTTTAGTACAAATAACCACTACGATTTGTTTTTATGGTCACACATGTTGACCCTGGATAGGTTTAGTAATGGGAATTGTCTTTACCGCCTGAGTGGTAATTCGGTAGAGTGAATTGGCGCCAATAATAGAACCTGCCAATCTTTGTTTCATTTCCATTTGTGAACTTACATTTATGTAGCACCTTTCATGATTTCAGTATGTCCTACAGCACTTGACAGCCGGTGAGGGAATCTTGAAATACAGTATCTGTTTTAATATTGGCAGCACAGCAAGTTCCCACAAATGCAAGGGAATTATTGGCCAGATTGCTTAGTAATTTTGGTTGAGTGCTAAATATTGACCACAGGGGAGAATGCCTCCGTTCTTCGTCCAATAATGCTATGGTACCTTTTACAAGCACCATTGATGTTCAGGAAAGTTTCTGTCGATTATTTACTGATTTATGTGGGGTGGGGAGGAGAATGAATGGTGGCCTCATCAAAATATTGCCCCCCACCAAAAAAAAAAACACCAAGATTTGGATGTGATCTGAGTCGGAGCTGCTTTACTTCATGCTCGGCCTCAGGAAATGTGTTTGTGCTTTTATATCAAGGCAATCTGCAAGCCAGCATCGGAACTATTTGATTTGTGTTCCTCACAAGAACTGCAATGTGTTGTTCAAGTATACTGTGAATCATTCTGAGCTGTGAAAATAATCAGATTTACAGAGTTAGGAATAGTCCAAGATGATAGTGAATTAAAACTGTAACAGGGACATTGTTTTAATTGAATTCTGGAACAGCTCCTAAAATAATCCAACTGTGGAAAAGAACTTCCACCAATTTCACAGTTACTGATATATGTTATGGGGAAAAATGCTCTCTGACTTCAAATGACCACATATCTGCCCACATGGGAGTAGTAAAAGCCTAAATGGATTGGCACACATCTATCACCGGGATAGAGAGCATGTGCTTGGTGATAGTCAAATGTAAGATCTTACTAGGTCTCTGATCTCTGCTGGCTGAGCTGATTTCAATAACATCAATCATGGAGAACAACTGGATCAATACGCCAGGGATGGATGGAGAAGAGGGAGGTATTAAACAGGAGCAGAACCCTGTCTGATAAACTTCCTAAATCTTAGGATGTTGAGCCATTGATGCTGTAATAATATGACTATCAGATAGTATGTTGTCATGTACTCAGTACCTGATTGCGGGACCTAGCATTGGGAGGAGGGTCCGCTGAGAGCTACATTGCTACCCTTGGATTGGATAGGGTGGACAGTGAGAGCCTTTTTCCTCGGCTGGTGATGTCTAGCACGAGGGGACATAGCTTTAAATTGAGGGGAGATAGATAAAGGACAGATGTCAGAGGTAGGTTCTTTACTCAGAGGGTAGTAAGGGTGTGGAATGCCCTGCCTGCAACAGTAGTGGACTCGCCAGCACTAAGGGCATTCAAATGGTCATTGGATAGACATATGGACAATAAGGGAATAGTGTAGATGGGCTTTAGAGTGGTTTCACAGGTCGGCGCAACATCGAGGGCCGAAGGGCCTGTACTGCGCTGTAATGTTCTATGTTCTATCTCTTGATCCTCTGACATCACAGCCAGCAACTCGCTCCTTGCAAACCCCAGCCCACCCTTACCCAAGACCTGAGTCCTGCGCTAATACTGGGCGTCTAGTCCTGTGACCTGGGTCCCGCGCTGACACTGGGCCTCTCGGCCTGAGACCTGGGTCCCGTCCTGATACTGGGCCTCTGGTCCTGTGACCTGGGTCCCGCGTTGATACTGGGCCTCTGGTCCTGTGACCTGGGTCCCGCGCTGACACTGGGCCTCTCGGCCTGTGACCTGGGTCCCGCGCTGACACTGGGCCTCTCGGCCTGTGACCTGGGTCTTGCGCTGATACTGGGCCTCTGGTCCTGTGACCTGGATCCCGCGCTGATACTGGGCCTCTCGGCCTGTGACCTGGGTCCCGCGCTGACACTGGGCCTCTCGGCCTGTGACCTGGGTCCCGCGCTGATACTGGGCCTCTGGTCCTGTGACCTGGGTCCCGCGCTGATACTGGGCCTCCCGGCCTGTGACCTGGGTCCCACACTGACACTGGGCCTCTCGGCCTGTGACCTGGGTCCCGCGCTGACACTGGGCCTCTCGGCCTGTGCCCTGTGTCCCACACTGATACTGGGTCTCTGGTCCTGTGACCTGGGTCCCGCGCTGATACTGGGCCTCTGGTCCTGTGACCTGGGTCCCGCGCTGACACTGGGCCTCCCGGCCTGTGACCTGGGTCCCGTGCTGACTCTGGGCCTCTCGGCCTGTGACCTGGGTCTCACACATACTGGGCCTCTGGTCCTGTGACCTGGGTCCCGCGCTGATACTGGGCCTCTGGTCCTGTGATTTGGGACCCGCGCTGATACTGGGCCTCTGGTCCTGTGACCTGGGTCCCACGCTGACACTGGGCCTCTCGGCCTGTGACCTGGGCCACGCGCTGACACTGGGCCTCTCGGCCTGTGCCCTGGGTCCCACACTGATACTGGGCCTCTGGTCTTGTGACCTGGGTCCTGCGCTGATACTGGGCCTCTGGTCCTGTGACCTGGGTCCCGCGCTGACACTGGGCCTCCCGGCCTGTGACCTGGGTCCCGTGCTGACTCTGGGCCTCTCGGCCTGTGACCTGGGTCTCACACATACTGGGCCTCTGGTCCTGTGACCTGGGTCCCGCGCTGATACTGGGCCTCTGGTCCTGTGATTTGGGACCCGCGCTGATACTGGGCCTCTGGTCCTGTGACCTGGGTCCCACGCTGACACTGGGCCTCTCGGCCTGTGACCTGGGCCACGCGCTGACACTGGGCCTCTCGGCCTGTGCCCTGGGTCCCACACTGATACTGGGCCTCTGGTCTTGTGACCTGGGTCCTGCGCTGATACTGGGCCTCTGGTCCTGTGCACTGGGTCCCACACTGGGCCTCTGGTGAGTGCCAGCGTGTGCTGGCATCATCCCAGCACATGCGCAGAGGGTGTTTTCTCCGCACCAGCCATGGTCGACCGCTACATCCGCCGGCGAGGAGGAATAGAGTGCCCCCACGGCACAGGCCTGCCCACGGATCGGTGGGCCCCGATCGCAGGCCAGGCCACCATGGGGGCACCTCCCAGGGCCAGATCCCCCCCCCCCCACCCCCGAGGAACCCGGAGGCCGGTAAGTACCTACTCTAATTTATGCCGGAGAATTCGGCAGCCGGCGGGGGCGGGATTCACGCTGCCCCCTGGCGATTCTCTGACCCGGCGGGGGGTCGGAGAATCCCGCCCTCTTTAGAGGTGCTGGGGGATAAAATTCAACGTCAGTGGCAGTGAACCCATCACCCGTTATAAACATCACCTGATTTACTAGGCTGATACTGGTGTTGGCGGGAGTGTCCTACGAGGCGAGATTGGTTAGACAAGGCCCGTATTCACTGACGTTTAGGAGGAAGAGAGGAGATCTGATTGAAACGTATTATTATCTAACAGACTGGACAGACGAGATGAAGGTGGGATGTTTTCCCTGGATGGGGAATCTAGAACCGGGGACACAGTCTCAGGATATGGACTAGACCATTTAGAACTGAGATGAGGAAAAATATCTTCACTCAAAGGATCGTGAACCTGTGGAATTCTCTACCACAGAAGGCTGTGGAGGCCAAGTCACTGAATGTATTCAAGAAATCGATAATGTTTTAGATTTTAAGCAGGAATATGGCATCGAGATAGACAATCAACCATGATCATGTTGAATGGTGGAGCAGGCTCGAAGGGCCGAATGGCCTAGTCTTGCTCCTAGTTTCTATATTTCTATGTTTCTCTTTCTCATTGTCTTGAATTGAATGGGTGCATAACAGGCCAACGATCTGCCATCATTGTCTTTGAAATAAGATTGTCAATTGGTTGTTTCATTTATCTGTTCAGAACGATCCCATGACATCTGAAACAAGATCAGGAGTTCTTCTGATAACTTGGTCAATGTTCCTCCTTGAACCAACACTAATATTTGTGGGACTCTGCTGCTGAGGAATAACTGATGTAGTGCAATAAATGGTCATTGCAATTCCAAAAAAACCCATAAATATTATTTGCACACCCTGAAAAATGTTGGCAACTTGATAAGGCACTAAATAAACATAAATAGGTATGATTCAATGGCCACACTGCATCTGAAAAGTAGCTCACCACTGCTCAGCGTGGGCAATAAAGACCGGGAGGCCCTGCTCCCGGGTCTACCCGGCTTGTAATGCCTCACGAAATCCAACGCGATCTCATGAGACATTGTGCAATCACGTTTTGACAAATCTGCTAGTCTCACTCTAATGTGCAGATTCCCAAGGTATCTGAGGCCTTGGGATTCATCCCCTTGGCCTCAGAGACCTTGGATGAGTGCTGTTCAGCACTGGGCCCCACAAACGGGGACCAGATGGAATGGCACTCATGGGGGTCTCCTAGGGGATCAGAGGCCCCAGCTGCATGCCCTTTGGGCAGGGTGGTGCTCTGGCACTGCTGATGCCACCTGGGCATCCTGGCAGTGCCACCTAGGTTCCAGCCTGATGTTGCCAAGGTGCCAAGCTGGCATTTATTTGCGCATGTACGATCGGGCCGAGGGTTCCCTGCATGGGGGGGGGGGGGGGGGGGGGGTGCAGGGACCATCCAATAGTGCATTTGGGATGGGGGGGGGAGATTGGGATGCCATTTAAAACTGGTATCCTGATCTCTTGCTACACTGGGGAGTTCCGGCGCGCCGAGCTCCCCAGTGTACAAAACGGGACTATGTGCGTCCTTGGCCACACATTCCCCGCTGAGTTCCCTTATACAATGCGCGTCTCGTCGTATAGCCATGTGTTTCTCGCCGCTGCGAGCGCCGGGAAATACGTGGCTAAACACATTCGCTATGGGACTTTGTTCCCAATTAGTTGAATCAACACCAAATGAGTCTTTCCCATTCTCCACGTTTGAGCCAGCTGGGGGAAGAGGAAGAGACAAAGATACAGGAGATAAAAATGGTTAATTTTACTAAGAGTTTTGTGAACTGACTTGACAAGTTGGTCATTGAGTCCTGAATTTCAGCCCTTGACATCCCTTTTGTTCTGCCGTAGTCAGATAAGATGGAACTTGACAAATAATTGATTTCTCACCTGTCTTAGGATGGTCGCATGTTTGAAAATTATTTCACCCACTGGTTCTGTGAGATTAATTTGAAGTGACGTTTTGTAATTTTCCAACACAGAAGTGAAATGTAGCAGTGGAAAATTGCAGTAGTATTGCAGAAAGCAGCATTAATCCATTGACATAAACTCCATCTATTTATCTTCTTCAAGTACCTTAATCTCAGTATAATGACACTGAGAACATATTGACAAGAAATTATTCGGAGCTTAATGTTTCCAAACCCCTCCTTCTGGTGGTCAGTGACTATATTGTTTTAATCAGCAAGGGGTGGATACACAAGCAAAATAGCGATTGACAGAATTTGAATAGATATTTTTAGGTTCACTGGAGGAGTCAGTGAAGTAAATATTTGATTGTTCCCTTTAAAATCTGAGACAATTGTGGTTTTCTTTTGTGTACAAAAAATGTCTATGCGTTGGATGCAATCATTGAGATAAATAAATTGGAATTCAAATTTCTAGTAAGGGAACAATTTGAGACAGCCACTTGCTTAGAGCAATGTTGCATTGGCACGCACAAGTTACACTCGCAGTGCTGCTAACTCTACTCTGTCCCGTGGCATCCAAATGGCGGTTACATTTGTTAACGCTAATTAAATGCTGAAGAGGCTGTCACTGCCTTGCCATATTATACTATTTCAACACTTCCTTGGTGGCTACCAATCAACCACCTGGGGATTTTGTAAAATTGGCTTCACACTGGTTTCAGTTCCAATGCAGAGACTACCTCCTGGAGGGGATTCACACTGCTTGCTATAATGCAATCAAGCTCACTTCACTCCTAAGTTCCACAATGACATAGCACCATTTTGCTTCAAGGTGAGTTGTGCAGTATAATTGGACTATAATATATATAAATGTATCATTTATTTACAAAAGATACATAATCCTCTATTGATTGAGCAGTGGAATAAATCCTGTGAAATCTCATGGTTCTCTGGTGAAATGTTCTCCGCATTCTTGTCTGCTACTTTACTGACAGAAGCTGACTCAAGCTAACTACCCTCTAACCCCTATCATTATATATTTTAAAGAAACTATCGTCAATTATATGTTATAATATGACATCCTGCGTAATCTTTGACATGTTTAATCAAACTAAATTTTCAAGGTATATGTGAACACACAAAAGACCCTGGGCGCGATTTTCCACTCCCACGCCGGTTGGGAGAATCGCCTGGGCCGCCAAAATTACCCACGACGCCGGTCCGACGCCCTCCCGCGATTCTCCTCAGCGGCGGGAACGGCACGGTCAGGTTTCGCGGGCCGCAGGCCGGAGAATCGCCCGAGACACCCAAAACGGCGATTCTCTGGCAGGTGGGAGAGGGGTGAGGGAGAGTGTGCAGGTGGGAGGGGGGCGGGAGAGTGTGCAGGTGGGAGGGGGGAGGCGGGAGAGTGTGCAGGTGGGGGGGGGCGGGGGAGTGTGCAGGTGGGGGGGGGGGCGGGAGAGTGTGCAGGTGGGGGGCGGGAGAGTGTGCAGGTGGGGGGGGGCGGGAGAGTGTGCAGGTGGGGGGGGCGGGGGAGTGTGCAGGTGGGAGGGGGGGGCGGGAGAGTGTGCAGGTGGGGGGTGGGAGAGTGTGCAGGTGGGAGGGGGGGGCGGGAGAGTGTGCAGGTGGGGGGGGCGGGAGAGTGTGCAGGGGGGGCGGGAGAGTGCAGGTGGGAGGGGGGTGCGGGAGAGTGTGCCGGTGGGAGGCGGGGGTGGGAGAGTGTGCAGGTGGGAGGTGGGGGCGGGAGAGTGTGCAGGTGGGAGGGGGGTGAGGGAGAGTGTGCAGGTGGGAGGGGGGGTGAGGGAGAGTGTGCAGGTGGGAGGGGGGATGAGGGAGAGTGTGCAGGTGGGAGGGGGATGAGGGAGAGTGTGCAGGTGGGAGGTGGGGGCGGGAGAGTGTGCAGGTGGGAGGGGGGGCGGGAGAGTGTGCAGGTGGGGGGGGGGCGGGAGAGTGTGCAGGTGGGAGGGGGGGTGAGGGAGAGTGTGCAGGTGGGAGGGGGGTGAGGGAGAGTGTGTAGGTGGGAGGGGGGTGAGGGAGAGTGTGCAGGTGGGAGGGGGGGGCGGGAGAGTGTGCAGGTGGGAGGGGGGGTGAGGGAGAGTGTGCAGGTGGGAGGGGGGTGAGGGAGAGTGTGGATGGTATCGTCCATCCGCGGATGCCACATGTCAGCCGTCCTGATATGGCAGGATGGTGACGAGGACACGGCCGCAGGGTGCGTGTGGCTGATGGGCACAGTCGACTGGCACACTGGTGAGGAGGACGGTGTGAAGTGACCGTTGGGCACAGACAGTGACCAGGTGTTTGGCTGGCTGCGTGTCTGCAGCGCGACCAGGCCACCGGGACACACAGGTATCCCATGCAGCCCGGCTGACAAGGTGTGGAAGAACCTTGGTGTAACATGTCGTTTCTCTGCCCCACACCACCCTCCTGCAGGTCACCATGTATGCCAACCAGACAGCGATGTTCACTGCCGTAGTTGGAGCCGCAGTTCTGGAGTTTGCCATCCGGCAGCATAGAGTCGGACGGCCCACAGTGGCTGCAGATGCAGCGGTCGCCAGTGCAGCAGAGGGGATGGCCGCGGAGTGGCCCGTCGTCGACACGCAGGCCACAGGCGCTCAGGACCCGAATGTACAGGGGGATGCCGAGGGGAACATTGACCGCCAGACGGCGAGGAATGCAGAGGAAGTGCTTGGGGGGAGCAGGAGGAGGAGCAGGTGGATCCACTGATGGTGGTGCCACAGGCGTCCAGCAAGGCCGAGGGTGTACCGTGACAGAATGTCGTTCGAGGCCCTACCGGACATCACATGCAGGAGGAGACTACGGTTCAGCAAGAAGACGGTCGCACATATATGCCAGCTCGTGGCGCACCTCGCACCACGTGGAATGGGAGGAGGACACGCGATACCAGTCTCCGTCAAGGTGATGGTGGCCCTAAACTTTTATGCGACCGGTTTCTTCCAGGCGCCGGTCCACAGGTGCATCAGGGCCGTCACCGACGCCTTGTACGCCATCGCGGACAGGTACATTCAATTCCCCGAGGACCGAGCACAGCAGGAAGCACGGGCACGTGGATTCGCCAAGGTGGCCGGGATACCGATGGTCCAGGGTGTCATCGATGGTGTGCACGTCCCCATGCGCCCACCTGCAGACAACAGGGACGTGTTCATGAACAGGAAGGGTGAGTTGTGAGGTGTGCGACCCCCACATGAAGATCATGCACGTGTGTGCAAAGTACCCCGGCAGTGTGCATGACGCCTACATTCTGGCACAGTCGTTCATCCCCGCAATGTTCGATGGATGCCCCCCCCCGGCTGAGGGGCTGGTTGCTGGGCGACAAGGGCTATCCATTGAGGTCATAACTGCTGCCGCCAATACGGAGGCCTCAGACCAGCGCGGAGAGCCTATACAACGAGGCCCATGCAGCAACCAGGGGTGTGGTGGAGCGGTGCTTCGGCCTGCTGAAGATGCGCTTCAGATGCCTGGACCGCTCCGGAGGGGCCCTGCAGTACCGGCCCGACAGGGTCGGTCGCATAGTTGTGGTCTGCTGTGCGCTGCACAACATTGCCATGCAGAGGGGAGATGCCCTGGTGGAGGAGCCGGAGGGAGGACCCGATGGCACCGGAGCCAATGCAAACGAGGGGGATGGGGAAGAGGAGGATGCGGAGGATGAGGATGATGGGGCGCATCAGGGTGGGGGGAGGGGCAGGACGCAGACACTGCCCGGCTGCTCGTTACTCCCAGGAGGCTGCGCGACGGCACCGCCGGGGACAGCGGGCACGCAACGCGTTGGTGGCCGCACGGTTCACGCACTACGGGGGTGGGATTCGCTGAACACTGCCATTTGCACCATCACTGCTGCACACGGGCACCACACAGCACCCCCACCCCACCCCCCCCCCCACCCCGCTGCACACGGGCACCACACAGCGCACCCCATCCCCCCCCCACCCCCGCACCGCGTTCACGGCAACATTTCCACATCACCTTACCACTGCGGCACTACGGGATTGCACAACATTGCTGATTGGGTAAGCGGGTGTGATCAATGCCATGTTGAATGATGACAGCCCGCTCTCCGATGAGCTGTGTGCTCAGATTCGCCAACCAAGGTCTGACTATAGCTGAACCATGCACTCGGGTGGTCACAGCCTTCGTGACGGATATTTCACCACATGCCCGTGGGGTGGCTGGCGTCGGTGTACCGAGGACAACGGTGTCCGATTATGGGGGGGCGGGGGAGGGGGGGGGGATAAAGGGTCACCACATCCGGAACAGACCTTGAACGGCTCGTATACCACGACGCCAATCGGGCACGTGGTACAGCAGGAGTGGAGGTGGACTGCTGTGAATCACGCCCTTCGACATGGCTCCCCGTCGGCACTCCTTTCCTGGGGCGGCCCGGCTTCGATGGGCCAGGCTGCTCTGCGGGCGTGCTGGATGGCGTGGTGCCACCCTAACCTGCCCGCTCCCCACCAGATGCGCCAGGGACAGAACGGGGGGAGGCCGAGTGTACCGGGACGTCCCTTGGTGGAGCTACCGGGACGGGCCCCAGAACCTCCTCCTCCCTCGGGGAGCCCGGTGGCCCCCGGGCCTCACTGTGGGACGGAGATGCGCTCGTAGACCTGCCCCGTCGCACCACCGACACCTGGCGCTGCCAGTCCTGGAGGCCTGCAGCGGTATCGACCACGGTCCGAATGTTCGCCGAGGCAGGGCCCAGGGAGTGCCACATTCCTGCCAAGGTCTGTGCGATCTCGACTTGTGAGTGCATGATGCCATCCATCACGTGTGCCAGGCGGTCTATGCTCTCCGCGACTGACTGCTGGGACTGAGCCATCGCTTGCTGGGACTGGGCCATGGCATGGTGAGACTCCGCCAGGGCCCGGAGAGTGGCGGCAATGTCGTGTTGGCTCTGTGAGATGGCTGCCTGTGAGAGGGCAGCCCGCTCCTGGGCCATGGATGACGCGTGCACGTGAAGCCCAGCGCCTTGCAGAACCTGACCCATGGCCAAAACCCCTTCACCCATTGCCTCCACCGCGGACGCCACCCGTGCGGTGTCGGCCTGGGTGGCTGCGATGAGCGGCACCACTCCCTGTTCCTGGACGCGGATAGACGCCTCCAGCTGCGTGTGCGGGTCCTGGAAGATGGCCCTCATCCCGTTACTCAGTCCCTGGGTGTCCATACGCATCGGTTGTCCGGGTGGGTCAATTACATCCGGGAACCGTCTGGGTGGCAGCTGGTTGCTGGGCCTGGGCTGCCCTCCGACCGTCCAGCCCCTCGGCTGCTCCAAACTCCACCTGCTGTACCGGCTCGGCTGTGTGGTGCGCACCAGACTGTGACCCGGGAGCCTCATCACTTATCTGCCCAACCGAGGTGAGTGTCTCTGCGATGGTGAACGGTGTGAGAGACAGCAGTGCCGCAAGCTCGAGGTCATCATCCGTCAAGAGGTCTGGTGTGTACTGGTCCCCCTCATGGCCCGGCGCAAGCTCCATGCGGGCCATGTCGTCTTGACCTCCAGTTCGATCCAGCGGGTGTGTGGCCGTGATGTGGGCTTCGGCATGACTGTCCACCCTGTGCCCCTGACTAATGTCTGTCCCGGAGGTCTCAGCGTCCCGGTCCTGTGTCCCAGGCTGTGAGGTCTGCCCTCCTGTCCGACCAACTGCTAACCTCTGGCGTGCGTCCCTGGGTGCCGTTGCGGTGGGTGGCGTTGCGCTGCTTCCTGGGCGAGACGTCCCTGAAGGTTCGGCCGATGGCCCTGGGGAACATAAAAGATTTGGGGTTCGTTAGACACGGTGGCCCGGGTGAATGGTGGTGGTGGGTGCACAGTGTGAGGGGGGAGGGGATCTGGGGTGCAGTGGCCAGAGTGTGAGGGGGGATGGGATCTGGGGTGCAGTGGCCAGAGTGTGAGGGGGGATGGGATCTGGGGTGCAGTGGCCAGAGTGTGAGGGGGGATGGGATCTGGGGTGCAGTGGCCAGAGTGTGAGGGGGATGGGATCTGGGGTGCAGTGGCCAGAGTGTGAGGGGGGATGGGATCTGGGGTGCAGTGGCCAGAGTGTGAGGGGGGATGGGATCTGGGGTGCAGTGGCCAGAGTGTGATGGGGGATGGGATCGGGGGTGCAGTGGCCAGAGTGTGAGGGGGGATGGGATCGGGGGTGTAGTGGCCAGAGTGTGAGGGGGGATGGGATCTGGGGTGCAGTGGCCAGAGTGTGAGGGGGGGATGGGATCTGGGGTGCAGTGGCCAGAGTGTGAGGGGGATGGGATCTGGGGTGCAGTGGCCAGAGTGTGAGGGGGGATGGGATCTGGGGTGCAGTGGCCAGAGTGTGAGGGGGGATGGGATCTGGGGTGCAGTGGCCAGAGTGTGATGGGGGATGGGATCTGGGGTGCAGTGGCCAGAGTGTGAGGGGGGATGGGATCGGGGGTGTAGTGGCCAGAGTGTGAGGGGGGCGATGGCGGG
The DNA here is from genome assembly GCF_047496885.1 of Scyliorhinus torazame. Classification (NCBI taxonomy): domain Eukaryota; kingdom Metazoa; phylum Chordata; class Chondrichthyes; order Carcharhiniformes; family Scyliorhinidae; genus Scyliorhinus; species Scyliorhinus torazame. Next base: position 132,063,607 of record NC_092721.1, read on the forward strand.
TTGGGGGTGGAGAAAACATGCAGGGTTCTCTCACTTGCTTCTGCGCCTCCGACCTGGCATGGCGCGATCTCCCGGGTGGCGGATCCCCCAGCGAGGTCCAGGGCCCTCTGCTCGTGAATAGTTAGGGGGTGCAGGACCGGAGAACCCCTTCCGGTTCTCATGCGCTCCCGCTGGTTATGCGCTGTCTTGTCCTGGGGGGTGGGGGGGGGGGGGGTTCGGATAAAGCATCACCATTAGGCGGGTATCATCAGGGCATGCAGATATTGACAACATTGTTGCTGGTTCAGGAGACAGCACGCCATGGGTTCGCTCCAGGGGGGTCCCATGGCTCATGTGGGTCGAGTAGATAGTTGGGCACCGTGACCCCCCCAAACCCCAGACCCCCCCAACATCGCCCCTGATGCCCCAGTCCCCCCCAACACTCCCGACGCCCCCACCCCCCAACCCTCGTGACCCCCCCAAAATGCCTGACCCCCCCAACATCGCCCCTGATGCCCCAATCCCCCCCAACACTCCCAACGCCCCTCCCCCCCAACCCCACTTCCCCCCCCGGCACGGGTGCCTGGGGGCACCTTCATGGCACTTACCCTGGCAGCCCGGGTGAGGTTGTGCAGCTTCTTGCGGCACTGCTCCCCCGTCCGGGGGGTCTGCCCCACAGCACTGACTGCAGTGCCCACCTCCCGCCAGCTGCGCCTCACCGCGCTGGATGGCTGGCGATGCCCACGTCTTGGGCAGAGGGTGTCCCTTCTCCGCTCCACCTCATCCACCAGGGTGTCCAGGTCCGTATCCCGGAACCTCGGTGCGGCTCTTCGGGGCTCAGCCATCTCCTCAGTTCTCCTCCGGGTCCTCTGTGCGCGGTTCGCGCAATTTGTGACGCAGCAGTGCGTCATTCGGGCGTCGCACGGTGACGACGCGGCCTTCGCGGAACGCCCCCCCCGAGGTTCTCGCGGCCCCGATCTAGCCCTTTTTTGGGCCCTGAATCGGTCGGGATTGGGGCCGTTCCGCGCCGTCGTGAACCTCGACAGCGTTCACGACGGCGCGGCCACTTCGGCGTGGGAGTGGAGAATCCCGCCCCCTGAATCTATTTTTTTTAATAACAGGACTTTGAAAATGTCTTTCTGAATAATGAGTGATCTATCGCGTCCAATGCTTGTCTTTGGATGGCAGATGGAATATTGGTACACAGTTGTCCCATGAGTTTGTAATGCAGAGAAAAGAAAGAGCAACAATATGCAGCAATGGCAAAGAATAGCTTCATGAAAGGGAAGAAATATTCAAAAACTTTGAATATATTCAGCTTAGACACACCACTGATATTTCAGGAAAGCGAACAAGAAACAAAGAACAATACAGCACAGGAACAGGCCCTTCAGCCCTCCAAGCCTGCGCCAACTATAGTACCTGCCTAAACTAAAACCGTATCCACTTACTCCATATCCTTCCATTCTCACCCTATTCATATATTTGTCTGGATGCCCCTTAAATGCTGCCATCTCCCCAGGCAGTGCATTCCATATATATATTCACCACCCTCTCTGTAATAAAACTTACCTCGCACATCAGTTCTAAACTTTCGCCCACGCACTTTAAACCTGATGTGTTGGGTGTTCTGGATCACAAACAGGTCACCAACACTTGAAGTGGTACAACTCTATTTTATTACAAGGTTAACTATTTAAACATACTTGAACTGTGGGTAAATACGATACCAGCTATTAACTATAGACCTTTGCCTAGTCCTAACCAGGTGATGCACTCAGCACATGGTGAATGACTGTGCTGCAGGCTGCGAGCTCTGTGCTCCTTGCTGGCTGCTACTCGAATGAGCGGGAACTCTGATGTCCCCTGTCTTTATCGTGTGTGTGCTCTCTCTGGTGATTGGCTGTGGTGTTGTGTATGTTGATTGGTCCCACTGTGTGTCCATCAGTGTGTGTCTGCACCATGATATACTGGTGTATATTATGACATCCCCCCTTTTATATCAAAAATTGTGCCTGCGTGACAATAAATTGTGTGTGGTGAATGTTCCTGACTATGTGTGTGCGAAGTATTTACAGGACTATGTACAAAAAACTAAGCTATTTACATGGGAAAGTGCCTGGTGCAGAAAAGCAGTGTGTCACACCAATAACGAGATGAACATCATATACAATCCACTTGAACGATTAAACAGAAGAACAGAGCCAGGGAGTCCATTAATGCAAAGTTCACAAATTAAGTCTCTGAGGTGGGCGACGAATTCTGGTTGACCGCCTCAAGGGTGGGTCATGAGCCACTGGCTGAGGAGCGGGCTGGACTGCGTCAGAGTGAGGAGGATGCAGAGTAACCGGAATCTCTGCGTAGTCCAGGTCAGGGGCAACAGGAGGGTGTGGCACTGGCGGAGGATCACGTAGCGAGCACGGAACGAGACGAAGGGCACGCCGATTGCGGCGCCGAATGGAACCATCTGGTGACGAACCAGGAACGAGCGGGGAGCCACCTGCCGAAGAACCACAGCAGTTGCAGACCAGCCACCATCCGGAGGATGGATGCGGACGTTGTCATCTGGAGATCAGAGCAGGGAGATCAGCTGCACGGGAGTCATGAGCCGTCTTGTGTTGTGCACGAGACAATTGCATTCGTTGAAGGACCGGAACGTGGTCGAGGTCTGGGACGTGAATGGACGGCACCGTCGTCCTCAGGGTGCGACCCATGAGCAGCTGGGCTGGCGACAGGCCAGTGGACAGTGGGGCAGAGCGATAGGCCAGCAGGGCGAGGTAGAAGTTGGATCCCGCATCGGCAGCCTTGCAGAGGAGCCGTTTGACTATGTGGATGCCCTTTTCTGCCTTGCCATTAGATTGGGGGTACAAGGGACTGAATGTCACATGCACAAAGTTGCACCTCCTGGCAAAGTTGGACCATTCCTGGCTTGCGAAGCAGGGGACATTGTCCAACATCACAGTGAGTGGGATGCCGTGACGAGCAAAGGTGTCCTTACAGGCACGGATGATCGCAGACGATGTGATGTCGTGCAATCGTACCACCTCCGGGTAGTTCGAAAAATAGTCTACAATCAGAACATAGTCACTGCCGAGCGCGTGGAACAGGTCGATGCCGACCTTGGACCAAGGTGACGTGACCAACTCATGGGGCTGTCGGGTCTCACGTGGTTGGGCCGGCTGGAACTGCTGACAGGTGGGGCAGTTGAGCACTGTATTGGCGATGTCGTCATTGATGCCGGGCCAGTACACTGCCTCTCGGGCCCGTCGGCGGCACTTCTCCACGCCAAGGTGGCCCTCGTGTAGCTGTTCCAAGACGAGCTGGCGCATGCTATGCGGGTGACGATGCGGTCCAGCTTCAGGAGGACACCATCGACTACCGCCAGATTGTCTCTGATGTTGTAGAACTGCGGGCATTGGCCCTTGAGCCACCCGTCCGTCAGGTGGCGCATGACACGCTGTAGCAGGGGGTCAGCCGCAGTCTCGCGGCGAATTTGGAGGAGGCGTTCATCCGTGGCCGGTAGATTGGAGACCACGAAGGCCACATGGGCGTCAACCTGGCAGACGAATCCTGCTGTGTCACACGGGGTCTTGACTGCCCTGGACAGAGTGTCGGCTATGATCAGGTCTTTGCCCGGGGTATATACGAACTAAAAGTCGTATCGTCGGAGTTTGAGCAGAATGCGCTGGAGGCGAGGCGTCATGTTGTTCAAGTCTTTTTGTAATATATTGATCAGTGGGCGATGGTCGGTCTCGACGGTGAATTGGGGAAGACCGTACACATAATCATGAAATTTGCCGGCACCGGTCAACAGGCCTAGGCACTCCTTTTCTATCTGCGCGTAGCGCTGTTCCGTGGGGGTTATGGCGCGTGACGCATATGCAACGGGGGCCCATGATGAGGCCTCATCGCGTTGCAGGAGCACTGCCCCAATGCCAGATTGGCTGGCATCGATCAAAGTTTTTGTGTCCTTCGCTGGATCGAAAAAGGCCAATACCGGGGCCGTGGTAAGTTTGGTTTTAAGTTCTCTCTATTCACGCTCGTGGACAGGAAGCCATTGGAAGTCTGCCGTCTTCCTGACCGGGTTCTGGAGAGCTGCGGTATGGGAGGCGAGGTTAGGGATGAACTTCCCTAGGAAGTTGACCATGCCCAGTAATCGGAGGACCGCCTTCTTGTCCTCTGGCTTTTTCATGGTTGTGATGGCAGCCACCTTGTCCGCATCCGGCCGCACACCCAACTGGGAGATGTGGTCCCCTAGGAACTTGAGTTCCGTCTGGCCGAAGGAGCATTTAGCTCTGTTGAGGCATAGGCTCTGCTCCCGTATGCGTTTGAAAACGCGCTGGAGTCGACCCAATGACTATGTCGTCAACATAGACGCGAACACCTTCAATGCCCTCCATCATTTGTTCCATGATCCTGTGGAATACTTCTGACGCCAATATGATCCCAAACGGCATCCTGTTGTAACAATATCTGCCAAAAGGGGTGTTAAAGGTACACAGTTTCCTGCTGGATCTGTCTAGTTGAATTTGCCAGAATCCTTTTGAGGCGTCAAGTTTGGTGAAGATCTCGGCCCGAGCCATCTCGCATGTGATCTCTTCCCGCTTGGGGATTGGGTAATGCTCCCTCATTATGTTGCGATTCAGATCCTTTGGATCAATGCAGATTCTGAGCTCGCCAGAAGGCTTCTTGACGCACACCATGGAACTGACCCAGTCGGTTGGTTCCGTGACTCTGGAGATCACTCCTTGGTCTTGGAGGTCCTGCAGCTGCTGCTTGAGGTGGTCCTTAAGGGGTGCTGGGACTCTGCGAGGTGCATATACCACAGGCGTGGCGTTTTGTTTCAGTATGATCTTTTAAGTGTATGGAAGCGTGCCCATGCCTTCGAAGATGTCGGGGTGCTGGTCGATGATGGCATTGAGTTGCGCCCTGAAGTCCGCATCCTGGAAGGAGGACGTGTCATCGGGAGAGAGAGAGTGTACTCTTTGAACGAGGTTTAGCAATTTGCACGCCTGTGCGCGAAGCAGAGAGTCCTTCGAGGAGCCCACGATCTCGAAAGGAAGGATGGCTTTTCGTGAGTTGTGCGTCACTTCGAGTTGGCATGAGCCGGTAGCAGGAATGATGTTGCCATTGTAGTCCAATAGCTGGCAGGCCGATGGAAGAATGGTTGGTTTAACCCGAAGGCTTTGGAAAGCAGACCACGCAATGAGATTGGCGGAGGCACCAGTGTCCAGGCGGAATCGTATTTGGGACCAGTTGATCGTGAGGGTGGCACACCACTCATCGTCTGGATCAATGCTGTACACCGTCAGCGGCTGGTATCTTTGATTCGGGGACACCGACTCGAAAAGGCGCCTTCGGGTCCTCGGTGTCACTGCTGTGTGGGAGGTTGGAATCGGACTCGGTGACCATGGGTTGAATTGCCCGAACATTCCTGCGAGGCTGGCTGAAGCGATGTGAATTGGAAAGCTGAGCTGCTCGACAGCAGGCAGCATAGTGGCCAAGTCTGCCACATCGTAGGCATTGTCGAGCTTTTGCGGGGCAGTGCTGCTTTAAATGGGCGGAGCCACAGTTGCCGCACGTCGTGACATCAGCATGTTCGCTGCGCCACCGCACATGCGCGGTGCGGTCCTGCGTGGTGCGTGCCTGCGCATTACGTTCCTCCACGTCGCCATCCCCTCGTTTGGTACGTACAAGCGCGGGAGTCCGCGAAAAGCGCGCAAAATGGCCGCCTTCATCCAGGCTGAGGCCCTGGAGGTGTTCAATTACTTGGATCTGTTCCGCCTCGTGGGGACCTTGGCGTGCCGTTTCAGCCGCTTGTATATGGGAGTACCGACTGGTGGCATTTTCATGCAGGACATAGGTCTCGATGGCGGTCGCTAGGGTGAGTTGCTTAACTTTGAGGAGCTGCTGACGTAGGGGGTCCGACTGAACACTGAAAACAATCTGGTCGCGTATCATGGAGTCGGAGGTGGGCCCATAGCTGCAAGATTGCGCAAGGATGCGGAGGTGCATTAAAAAGGATTGGTCGTCCTTACCCTGCAAACGCTACTGGAACACGTAGCGTTCAAAACTTTCCACGCTGAAGTGAGTGTCAAATTTGAGGAGAACCGTCTTCAACGTTGTCTTGTCTTCGTCATCTGCAAAGGTGAGAGAGTTGAAAATGTGGGTGGCATGGTACCCGGCTGTGGAGAGGAGAAGAGCAATCTTTCTGGTGTCCGAGGCACTCTCCCTGTCCGTGGCTTCGAGGAAGAGCTGGAAGCGCTGTTTGAAAATCTTCCAGTTGGCCCCGAGGTTGCCGGCGATGCTGAGCGGTGGTGGCGGGCTGATGTTGTCCATGTTGCAGAATGATGGAATGCTGGCGGAAGGCAGATCAGTTGCAGGTAGATTTAAGAAGTGCTAGTACGCAACCACTCGTGGTATCATGATGTGTTGGGTGTTCTGGATCACAAACAGGTCACCAACACTTGAAGTGGTGCAACTCTATTTTATTACAAGGTTAACTATTTAAACATACTTGAATTGTGGGTAAATGCGATACCAGCTTTGAACTATAGACCTTTGCCTAGTCCGAACCAGTGTTGCTAACTTTTGGTTGCCTCTTAATTCGTAATTTGCTCTGTTTGTTTAACCTTTGCTCGAGAGTCGCCAGGTATCTTTATGATACCGCCATGAGGCTCAAGTTCAAGTAATGATCAATAACTCAACACACCAATTAGTAAGATTCAAATCAAAACACATTTATTATACACAGTAAATCACTACTCATGCATAAATCTACTTTCTAGACTATTCCTATCACTAAAAGGCCTATACTTAGCTTCGGAATTGGCCCACCACGTCAGGGGAACAAATGGCCTTTCGTACAGGTCCTGAGTCTGCAAGATTCGAAAGCTGGTAGGGACTTGTAGCTAGGAGCGCCTATCTCGTAGCGAACGTTGACTGGAGACTTACTTGGTTGATGCGGCAGCTTGGACAGGTCACTCTCATGGGTTGATTCGCGTTGTTGAGTGACCCTGCCAAGAAGGACGATTTGAACTTGGGGGCTTTACTTTATAGTCTCCAGGGGCTTCCCGCCCTTCGGGGCGGACCCCGTACCTGGTTCCAAATTATTGGACTGCGTTCCGATCATTTGGATCGATTTCTCCAGTACTGGAGTACAAACAACATTTAACACTAACAGTAACAAACAACATTGAACAACATGCTGCAGGTTCCATCAGAAAGGATACCGTTTTTCCCAAGCGGTTCCTTTTTAAAACATCATCTGGACACCTCAGTTATCAGTTGCGAACAGAGTCGCAAAGGGGTTCTCGCTTTTGGAGTCAGACTCAAAGTCATCATCTTCTCCCGGATGCCATACTCTCGAATGTATCAGGGCTGATAGGGCTGCATGGTGCGATTTGGGGTCCATCTCATCGTTCCGGACGAGCCTGAATGAATTATCGCGGTGCCAAAAGGTGGTGTCTAGTTCTGTGGGGACGGAATCGTCATCGTAGGGCGGTGGTGTTTGGTGGGGTTTGTTGAGGAATGTGATGAAGAAGGGATCACTCGAATCGTGGTCAGATTCGCTGGGTGTGGGTCCTGTTGCCTGGGGATAGTAGGGAGGCGTGCTGTGGCTATTGTCTGAGTCACAGTCGCTGTCGCTGCTGTCTGTGGGCATTCCGGGGCGGAGTCTAGAGGTCGGGGGTGGAGTCGAGGGCGAGTCCGTGGATGAGGTGGGCGTGTTGGGAGAGGGTAGGGATACTTTGGCTGTGGGCGGGGCGTGGTCTGATGCGTCGAGCATGACGTGGTGTGTGTGGTTAGACTGTGTTCCATATGCCTTAAGCTGGTTAATATGGAACCAACAGTCTTTCCGTTGGGGTACTTAATTTTATAGACGGAGGGGCTTACTTTGTCCGCAATGGAGTACGGACCCGAATATTTAGGTGACAGGAATGTATTGGGGTTGTAAATGGAGAGCATGACCTGCTGTCCTACCTCAATCTCAGTTGCATACACTGTCTTGTCAAAACAGGCCTTGCTCTGTTTCCTCCTTGTGCCTAATCTTACTGCGGCTGCTAGCTGAGCCGTTTTCACATTTTCAACGAACTGTTTGACTGCAGTCTCGTGTGTGAGGGCCGTCACTCCGGGGCTGGTCAAGTCCAATCCTAATAAAAATTCTGTGCCTTTCATGGGGCGTCCTGTCATGAGAGTGTGTGAGGTCTAATCTGTGGAAGTTGAGATAGTATTTCTCAAAAACATCAGCGCAAAAGGGAGGACTGAATCCCAAGTGGTGTTGTTTTGTTGGACCATTTTTCTGAGGGTGGCTTTTAGGGTCCAATTCATGCGCTCCACGATACCACTTGACTGGGGGTGGGATGCGATGTGGAATTTTTGGGTAATGCCAAATATCGTGAGGACGTTCTTCATGACACGTCCCGTAAAATGGGAACCTTGGTCGGATTCAATGCTGCGGAGGAGTCCCCATCTCGTAAAGATGTGGTGGGTTAGGATCTTGGCTGTGGTCTTTGCCGTGTTCGTTCTGGATGGGAATGTCTCTACCCATTTTGTAAAAGTGTCTCTGACGAATAATACGTACTTGTATCCATTCCTGCAAGGGGGCAATGGTCCTATAAAATCAATCTGGAGGTTAGTCCAGGGGCCATTAATGGGGCGGGTGTGACTAAGCTGAGCCTTCTTTGCGTATCTGTCCAGATTGTTCTGGGCACAGATAAGGCAATTCTCAACGTAGTGCGGTACATTTTCTTTTAAACTTGGCCACCAACAGAGCTGCCTGAGGTGGGCTGTAGTGGGATCAATTCCCTGATTTCCATGACTGTCATGGAATAAACAAATAAGTTGATTCCTGTCCTGTTCAGGAACCACATAAAGGGTGTCTTTTAACACCACACCGTCATGTGTGGTCAGTGCATTTTTAAATCTAACGTAAGGTGCTGGAAATTGTCCTTTCAAAATCTTCCTGAGATTGCTGTCCTGCTTCTGGGCCTGCACTAAATCCTCGATATTAGTCTGCGAGACCTGAACTGCATTCACTGGTGTGTTTTCGGGGGGGGGGGGTGTCCAAAAATATCCATTCCTGGAACCTGCTTTTGCCAGTGCGTCGGCCTTTACATTTCCAGGGGGGGAGGAACGGTGGTGACTTAGAACTTTAACAATTCCGAATGTCCTATTCTGTGCTTTTTCTAAAATGTGGCGGAGCAATGGGGCTGAAGGAAGGGGTTTTCCGTCTGCGGAAACAAATCCCCTTGCTTTCCACAGGGGTAGGAATTCCATAAGGCTGTTGCAGACATAGAGGCTGTCCGAGTATATGTCTGCTGGGCTGAGGAAGGAATCTAGGTGATCCACAATGTACGCAACGGCTGCTAGTTCTGCCACCTGCGCACCTAAGTGTCCTGGTAGCTTTAAGGAGATTTCTTCTAGGGCGCGTCCCTTCACATCATCGACATATATGCCGCATCCTGTAATGCGCTTCCCTTCTAATACTGTGGAAGAACCATCCACATAAATCCTTAAAGGTGCGCACGTGTCTGTGTGCTGGGGTCTCTGGGGTGAACTACCTATCTTTCTGGGGGGCGTTTTCGCAATAAAGGGTCCTGTGTTGTGCGGTGAGATGATTTCACATTCGTGGGGGGTGCCTGGGTACTGAAGGTTATCGACTAAGAAAGTGTGGGTCTTGGTCCTTTTAACGGTGATGTCCTGTCCCTGCAAAAGAAGGGTCCATCTAGCTGCTCTAATTTGGCTAACTGTACCGTCCTTAAGTCGTCCGTCAAGTAAAGGCTGGGTGGGGGTGTGCTCTGTGAGGATTGTGATGGGGTTTAGTCCGGTTATGTCGGAAAAATACTGAACTGCCCAGAAAACTGCGAGCAGGTGCCTTTCACAGCCCGAAAATCCCTGCTCCACAGGATCTAAAAGTCTGGAGGCGTAAGCCACGGGTCTTAACTGTTCGTGCCGTTCCTGGATGAGCACGGCCGAAAGGATGCGGTCTGTGCTAGCTATCTCTATAGCGTAGGGGGAAAGTGGGTCTGGAACCTGTAGTGCGGGGGCTGCAATGAGGGCTCTTTTCAAAGCATCCACAGCATCTGTATGCTGCGGAAGCCATTCCCAAGGGGCTCCTTTCTTTAGGAGGTCTGAGAGGGGCGCTGCCTTGCTGGCTAAACCATCAATGTGGTTTCGGCAGTAGCCAACCAGTCCTAAAAACGACCGGAGGGCTGAAACATTCTGGGGAAGGGGCAATTTGGCAATCGAGTCAATTCTTTGTCCTCGATCTTGCGTTGACCGTGCGTGATAATCGTACCCAAATATATCACTTTGTTTTCCAAAATCTGGGCCTTTTTGGGGTTTACTTTGCAACCAATTTTCTGTAGGAGTTCCAGGAGTTCGGACAGAAGCTCGATGTGCGCCGCTCTGGTGTCTGTCTGCAGTAAGAGGTCGTCCACATACTGGACCAGACATTCGGGGCGAGAAAATTTTGATAATCCATTTGCCAGCTGTCGGTGGAAAATGGAGGGGGAGTTGTGGAATCCTTGTGGAAGGCATGTCCACGTGTACTGCTGATTTTTAAAAGTGAAGACAAATTTGTATTGGCACGCTTTTGCCAATGAATGGACCAGAATACATTACTGATGTCCAAAACCGTAAAATATCGTGAGTTGAGTCCCTGTTTGAGCATGGTCTCGGGACTTGTGTCTACCGTGGGGGCTGCTGCGGGGGTGACTTTGTTGAGTTCGTGGTTATCGATGGTCAGTGGCTTTCTCACTGGCCAAATCGGGGCATTATTAGTGGAGGCTACTGAACTGAGTACGCCCTGCTCTAATAAGCTGTCGATAACTTTTGCGATTTCTCCCTCTGCCTCTTGGGGAAATCCGTATTGCTTTTGGGGTCTAGGGTCAGGTCCTGTGATTTGAACGGAACCAGTCATCCAGCCACAGTCGTGTTTGTGGGTCGCGAATGCTGTCCTGTGCTTCTGCAGAACTGCCCTAACCTGCTTGTCTGTGCTAATTGTGGCCGGGTCAAACCAGAAATCGCCGACTGCGCTAATCTTGTTTGCGTATTCACCTATTGTGAGCGTCGCGGGGGCTCTTGCGGATTTTGCCATTCTCCAAACACATTGGATGACTGGATCAAAGGACAGGTTGTGGGAATTCATAAAATCGATTCCCAAAATGTGTTCTGCTGTGTGGGGTAGATCAACTAAAACTATGGTGTGCTTGGTCATTATATTGCCAATTTGAATGGGTACAGGGACTATGATGTGTCCCTGCTGTGAGTGGGCTGTGAAGCCACTGAGGGTGATGGTGGCTGTAGTGGGCCACGTGTCTTTCTGGAATATGATGGAGGAATTGATTGTGGTGCGGGACCCTCCTGTGTCCTAGAGAAATTCGATGGGCTGTCCCCGTATCTTTGCTGCAACTACTGGTCGGCCGGACCTATCCCAAAGGGTATCGCAGACCCAACTGGGGGAGCCCGAACACTGTCAGTCTGTTCCGTTCAGGTCCGTCTGGTCTGAACGGGTGCTCACACTATGTATGGGCTCTGTCCTATTCTTATTCAGAGTGCCTGCCTGCTGTGCTCTCTGTGGCTTTCGTGGGGCATTGCATTCTCTTGCAAAGTGTCCTAACTGTCCACAGTTGTAACACTCCTGTGGCTTTTGTGGGGGGCTGTTCCTGCCTTCGTTCACCCATGCAGGGTTCTGGTGCGTTTTCACCGCTTGGATGTCTGCTTCTGCCTGCTGTTCCTCGGGTTTCCTAACTGCGGGTTTGTTTTGTACAGATTGCTCCCAGGCGTGGGACAATCTTTTTAAAACCCATTTCTCATTGTGGGCTTCCTCTGAGGGGTCATAATTCGTACAGGCTTTTTGTCCTGCCTCTGTGGCATGGGAGATAAGGGTGCGGGTCCATTTGGCCATACCATCTTTGGACAAATGGGCGCGGTCTAGATTGCCGAAAACAGCTGTGAAATGGATCCACAGGAGTCCAGCAAATGCTGTGGGGTGTTCTGTCTTTTTCTGCCTGCACTTATTCAGGCCTTCTACGGGGTCACCTGTGTTGTAGCCGATCGCGTCTAGGATCGTTGCGTGCATTTCCTCAAGGGTGCCCCCTCCTACCTTCTGTGGGTCGGGAAGGGCTGCTACGACCAAAGGGTCTACACTCAAAACTGTGAGCTTCACGTGCTCACGCTCATCCAGGCCGTACATGGTCGCCTGCTGCTTTATTCTAGCAACATACTTCTTCATTCACCTGAGGAAGGAGTAGCGCTCCGAAAGCTAGTGATATCGAAACAAACCTGTTGGACTTTAATCTGGTGTTGTAAGACTTCTAACTGTGCTCACCCCAGTCCAACGCCGGCATCTCCACATCATTACTCTAGCAAAGTCTGAGGTGGGGAGGAACGGTGTGATTGTCTCGCACGCGTCCCGTAATTGGGTCACGGTTAAGGGGGTTGTGTACTGGAATTCCGTGTCTCCTTCCGATGTGACTGTGTGGTGGGTGGTTACCGGATTTATTGGTGCCTGAATTATCTGCTCTGTGGGGAGTTGGGGCACTTTTCTCTTCTGGGGCTTTCCTTGCGCACATGTTCCCTGAACATATCTATGAACGGTCTAATTTAATTCTTCCCAATCCGTGCCGTCTTCTGTATCTAACTGGGATCCAAAGGTGCTCTGGAACCCATTCTGAACTGAAAGCAAAGACTGCAGTTCTGCAATCTGCTTCTGGCACTTTGATGATCTAGTGAGCTTTGTCTGTGCTCCGTGGTGGCAGCATGGAGTGCTCTTAATGCTGCTTTCAGGTCGCTACACTGCCTTTGCAATGCCTCTACCTGTTTCTCTGTTTCCTCTCTTACCAGGACTGCACGTTGCATGTCCTGATAGGCCTTATCGTACTGTGTCTGGAAGCTGCTTAGGTGCGTCAGACAAGAGTGGTGTGCCCTCTTGGCATCATCCACCTCTCCGTTCTTTGCTGCTAACTTCCTTCTCAACTCTATGTTCTCTTTCTCAACCTCACTTACATCGACCTTGCTCATTCGATGTACTCCTTCTATCTCTTTACGGAGCGTCCGAACGACCTCTTCTGTGCCTTGCAATTTTGCCAGACAGGACACGATTGCCATCGGCTTGCAAGCTTTTCCCAAGCTTTTCTTATGAATCTCTGACAGGTTCTCCCACCAAGTATGTCCTATACTCCCGGGTCCTGTTTCCTCATTGTCACATAATTCACTCCAAAGGGGCCATCCTTTCCCTTTGAGATATTTCCTGATCTCTTCTTCCCAAATGAGACACTGACCTACTCTGCTGCTCGTCGCTGCGACCACAAATTCTTCAGGGTTCATGAGGCGTTGCATTGCCTGCATTGCCACCTTTCCTCTCTAAATACTCTCTTAAATTTGGAACGACGGGTACTAAGGCGGTGCTGTAATTATGGGTACAGCTTTCGCTATTTTCCGGAATACAAACTCCCGACAGTTTTTCGCAACAAGAATCTATCAGTATTACTTTATAGCCCTGTTAGTTACACATGCATTAACACACTTCCGAATTATGAGGATTAATCAGAACTGCTTGAACACTTGTGGTTTTCTGTTCCCAATTGGATTTCTAATTCAAATTTTGGGTTCTCCCGGAGTGGTTAAGCCACTTCTAAGTCGGGTCCCATCAGGATGTCATCAGTAATATGTTGCTAACTTTTGGTTGGCTCTTAATTTGTAATTTGCTCTGTTTGTTTAACCTTTGCTCTAGAGTCGCCAGGTATCTTTATGATACCGCCACGAGGTTCAAGTTCAAGTAATGATCAATAACTCAACACACCAATTAGTAAGATTCAAATCAAAACACATTTATTATACACAGTAAATCACTACTCATGCATAAACTCTACTTTCTACACTATTCCCATCACTAAAAGGCCTATACTTAGCTTCGGAAATGGCCCACCAGGTCAGGGGAACAAATGGCCTTTCGTTCAGGTCCTGAGTCTGCAGGATTCAAAAGCTGGTATGGACTTGTAGCTAGGAGCGCCTATCTCGTAGCGAGCATTGACTGGAGACTTACTTGATTGATGCGGCAGCTTGGACAGGTCACTCTCACGGGTTGATTCGCGTTGTTGAGTGACCCTGCCAAGAAGGACGATTTGAACTTGGGGGCTTTACTTTATAGTCCCCAGGGGCTTCCCACCCTTTGGGGCGGACCCCGTACCTGGTTCCAAATGATTGGACTGCATTCCGATGATTTGGCTCAATTTCTCCAATACTGGAGTTATTCCCTGATCGCTGGGCGGTCCCTAAATGTCCGTTGGCCTTCCTTTGTCTTGGCTCCTGCTGGTGCTGAGGAGTCTGGCTTGGCTTTATTCACCTTAACTGTTGCAATTGTGCCTTGGAATTGCTCATTACTATGCAGATGGCTGCTGGTTTCAGTGCTGTCTGGTTTCTTACATGTTTCAATACACATGATTTCTGTATTTGCTAGTCTTTGCCTGTGTTGGCTGAATTTCCCTTCAGCCTTTGCGGTTCTCCATTGTAAGTCGGGAAATGGCCAACCCAGGTGACTACACCAGGTGATGCACTCAGCACATGGTGAATGTCTGTGTTGCAGGCTGCGAGCTCTGTGCTCCTTGCTGGCTGCTACTCGAATGAGCGGGAACTCTGATGTCCCCTGTCTATATAGTGCGTGTACTCTCACTGGTGATTGGCTGCGGTGTTGTGTATGTTGATTGGTCCCACTGTGTGTCCATTAGTGTGTGTCTGCACTGGTGTATATTATGACAAAACCTATGTCTGCTAGTACTTGGCTCTCCTACCCTAAGAAAGAGCGTCTGACTATCCACTCTGTCCATGACACTCATAATATGGATAAAACTTACCCTGCCCCCTTTCCAATGGAGCTCGTACTCCAAGAGGGACATGGGAAAGACAATTATCCCCACCCAGCAGTCCCGTGCAGCCGGTTATGACAAATATTCTCATGCTTGTGTTCAGAATTCTGGGCAGCACAGTGGCGCAGTGGTTAGCACTGCTGCCTCACAGCGCCGAGGTCCCAGGTTCGATCCCGGCCCTGGGTCACTGTCCGTGTGGAGTTTACACATTCTCCCCGTGTTTGTGTGGGTCTCACCCCCACAACCCAAAGATGTGCAAGGTAGGTGAATTCTTCATTGCCTTACCCTCCCATAACTCTGTAAACTCTTCCAGCCCTTCAACCCTAAAGCTCTCTGTGAATGCTACGTTCCTCCAATTCTGGATTATTCTGCGTACATCGCTGTGTCTTCTGCAGTGTAGATCCTGGTATTCCCTCTGTTGAAGTTTCCATCTCACTCCTTTAAGAGCCTCCTTACAACCTCTCTCCTTGGCTAAGCTTTTTGTCACCTGTCCTAATACCTTAATCTTTGACTCAGTGACAGTTGTTTTCTGATTACCCTCCTGTGAGGCACTTTGATCATTTTCCTACATTAAAGATGTGTAGTGTCAACCACGGATCTGCTGGTGGCACGCTTGCCTCAGATGTGTGTGGGTTCAGATCCCTCTCCAGAGACTTGGGCACAATTCCAGGTTGACAGTGCACTGTCAGAGGTACTGGACGGGATTCTCCGTCCCCCAGACCCGATTTCTGGCGTGGCGCGCCTCCGCCGGCAGTGGGATACTCCTTCCCGGCAGCTGGCCAATGGGATTTCCCATTGTGGCTACCCCCACACGCTGCCTGTGAAGTGGAGGATCCCGCCTACAGAGCATCCTGCCCACTGTATTTTGGACGAGATGTTAACCCTCTCAGGTGGTCATAAAAAAATCCCATGGCACTATTGCGAAGAAAAGCAGGAGTTATTGTTGGTGATCTGTCCAATATTTATCCCTCAATCAATATCATTAAAATCAGATTATCTGGTCATTGTCATGTTGTTTGTGGGAGCTTCTGTGCATTAATTGGCTACCACATTTCCTGTATAACAACAGTGCCCACATTTTCAAAGTACCTTATTGGATGTACAGTGTTTGAGAAATCTTGAGGTCATGAATAGAATGATTTAAACGCAAGTCATTTCCTTTTGATACAATTAAAAGTTATTGTTTGTTCAGGCTTCAGTTATTTGCCATATTTAATACCAACTTAGATAATAGAATCTTAGAATCCCTACAATGGAGAAGGAGGCCATTTGGCCCATCGCGTCTGCACTGACCCTCCGCTGCCCTATCCCCATAACACCAGCCAACCTTTGGACACTAAGGGGCAATTTTAGAATGGCCAATCCACCTAACTGGCACATCTTTGGACTGTAGGAGCAAACCCATGCAGACATGGGGAGAACGTGCAATCTCCATCGAGTCAGTCACCCAAGGTGCGAACCACTGTGCCATCGTGCCACCCTAGTTGGTATTGAAATCCAAGGATGCGAGTGACACAAAAAAAGATGACATTGCATAATATTTTGGTGGAAGCATGAAATTACAAAGAGATACTTGCCTGGATTTTGCATTCAGCAGTAATGTCACTTGTCACTGACTTTGAAGAAAGCTCTGAAGCTTAGAAATCTAGAAACATCTCATTCAAGGTACAACAAAGTGATTTCACAGTAAGACAAACAGTGTAGCAACTGGATAAAAGCAAATTACCGCGGATGCTGGAATCTGAAAACAAAAGAGAAAATGCTGGAAAATCTCAGCAGGTCTGGCAGCATCTGTAGGGACAGAAAAGAGCCAACCTTTCGAGTCCAGATAACCCTTTGTCAAAGCAGTGCAGCAGTTGATGTCCATTGATTTTTAAAGTTCTGTCCGGGATGTGGGCATTGCTGACTTATTTTATTACCCATCCCTAATTGCCCTTGAATGCAGTCTGTGGATTGGGAGGGGGGGTGCAAGAGGGCAGGTGGGGGGTGGGGGGGGGGGCGGCTGGGGGGCTGCCTCAACAACACACTTTCTGGAGAAATGTAGATTAATTTTACTGACAACAACTTCTGGATTTCCACATCCTTGTGTGCATGTGTGGTCTCCTGAAGGTACTGTCAATTTCAGTGGCGGAATGTCAGAGAATACTGCCAGTTACACCATCATTATCTCCACAGAATCCAGGCCAATAATAGATTAATTAAATGAGCAAATGGATTTCAAAGTAGGCAAATGTGAGGTCATCCATCTAAAATAGATAGAGCAGAATACTTTCTAAATGGTGAAAAGCTAGAAACTGTGTAGATCCAAAGAAATCTGAGGGACTTATGTATTTAAAATGACTGGAATAGGTACAGAAAATATTCGCAACGGCTAACAGAATACTGGCCTTTATTTATAGAGGACTCAAATACGAGATGTATAAATTATTAAGCCATTGAAGCCCAGTGCAAGCTGGAGAAGCACCTCGTCTTCCGATGGGCACTGCGGACTCAACTTTGAGTTTGGCATTTTTAGACGTTGACCTTTCTCCTCTATCTTAAACCCTTTTTTTCATTATCACATCCATGTATTGCCTCAATGCAAACCGCACCTCCCCCCCCCCAACACCAGGCCATTTGTCATTTATTCTTAAAGTTGTTACTTTTTATTGCAGTTTCGACAGCTTGAACACACTCTCCCTCCCTTCAGTTCTGACGAAGAGTCAAAGGACTCAAAATGTTAACTCTGTTTCTCTCCTAAATAATGCTGGCAGACCTGCTAAGTTTCTCTAACGTCCTCTGTTCTTATTTCAGATTCCAGCGTCTGCAGTATTTTGCTTATTTTTGAGGTACAAATTATGTTGGGCGGTGGGGGGGGGGGGGGGGGTGGGGGGGGGGGGGGGGGGTGGGGGGTGGTCAGTTATCTCAATTGGCTAGATGGCCAGCAGGTGATTTGGAATAACCCCAACAGTGTGGGTTTGATTCCCGTTCTGGCTGAGGTGGATTTGAAACCTGCCAGCTCACCCTAACCTTGAGAGTGGAAGGCAGTGGCAACGTACCACTGACAAAATCTGTCAAGGACTTGCCTTTGGGAAGAGCACACATGACATATAGCTACAGCTATACAAAGTCCTAGTTAGAATACTGGTAGCAGTTCTGGGCACAAGAACTGTGGGGGCGATTCTCCGAGCCCCGAGCCGGGCCGGAGAATTGGCACAACCGCGCCACGATGCCCCGATGCCGGCGCGCAATTCTCCGAGGTGCGGAGAATCGCCGCCACTTGCGCCAGCACATTTGATGCGGCGCCGGCCGCGGGCAGCTGGAATCGGCGGGGCTGCCGATTCTCCATCCACGATGGGCCGAGTGGCCGCGCGGATACGACACAGTCCCGCCGGCGCCGTTCACCCCTGGTCGCTGCCGGCGGGAACTCTGCGCGAAGGGTCGGGGGGCGGCCTGTGGGGCGGGGAAAAGCAGTCCTTCACTGGTGAGGGGCTCCGATGGGGTCTGGCCCGCGATCGGGTCCCACCAATTGGCAGGCCGACCTCTTCCCCCCCCCCCCCCCCCCGGGCCTACTTTCCTGCGCCGCCGGCCCCTGAACACCAACGCCATGTTGAGTCGGGGCCGGTGCGCTGTAGAAGCCCCCCGCGCATGTGCAGGTTGGCGCGGCCCAACTGCGCATGAGTGGGTTGGCGCGGCGCCCATTTGGCGGCAGGAATGGTGGCTGGAGCGGCGTGAACCGCTCCAGCGCCGTTCTGGTCCCCTGTGGGGGACAGAATCGGTCATCCCCGTGCCCGTTCGCGACAACGCGAACACTTGGCCTCCATTTTGGAGAATCGCCTCCTGTATTTCTATTGCACCTTTCACACAATATATTTTCCTCAGGTATTTCACTGGAGCATTATAAAACAAAATTTGATACCTGGCCACATGAAGGATTATGAGGGCAGATGGCAAAAACCTATTCAAAGAGGTAGATTTTGGTGAGTGGCTTGAAAGAGAAAAGAGAGGTAGAGAGGTGGTGCGGTTTCAGGAGGGAATTTCAGAGTTTATGGCCTAAGCAGCTAATGGCACAGCCACCAATGGTGGAGTGATTAAAATCAGGGATGCCTGAAAGGTTAGATGAACCCAAAGTCTCTAAAGCTTGTGGAGCTGGAGGAGATTATAGGGAGGAGTGATGTCATGGAGGAAGTTGAAAGCTATGGTGAGTTTTTTTATAAGGCTGTGTTTGCTGCCAACACCATGCCTGTGCAGATATCTGCGCAGGCGCCATCTTTATAGGAGGCGGGTCACATTGCACAGTGATCACTAGCCCTGGAATTGCAAATATTATAGTGCCAGCAGATTCTCTCAGGGATCCCGAGATATTATGGTCCCATCAAACTGAATGGAGATTTAAATGACCCTCTGCATATGCCGGGGGGAGATAGCCATGCTGTGGCAGGGCCTTAAAATCCTTGCCCTTGTCTTTTTTCCCCTATTACTTTGGGAAAGCACCTTTACGCACCTTTCCTCCGATAAACTATCTTCTTATATCAGCATATCTCAGTGATGTGGAAGGGATGGTGTGTAATTAAGCCTGAGTTCCATCCCCTGCCTGCCCTGCTGCTGCTTCATTGTTCTGTGCTGGAAGAAACGAGCCCTGAAGCTGGAATGGGATTGTAGCTGTTAGGCAGTGGCTCAGAAGCCTCTGCTCTCTCCCCATCCACCCCAATCCCCGGATTCAGAAGCCTCCTCTATGGGGAGGCTATGCCCCGACTGCCTGCCCTCTGCAGGGCCCAGAAACTGGGTGAACTTCATCCAATTGGCACTGTGCCTCCTGCAAATGGTGACATAGGACTCTGCGTTTGCATGGCCAAATGCACATGCAGAGATATTGGCGGCCATCTTGCATTGGCAGGAGACACAGTGGGCTGAATTCTCCACCATCAGGATGCTCCGTTTTGCTAGCAGCCTGGGGGTTTCCCGTCGGCGTGGGGCTGCCCCACAATAGGAACCCCCATTGACCAGCTGGCGAATCGGAGAATCCCGAAGGTGTGCCAAACCAGAAATCTGGCGCGGCGGGACGGAGAAACCCGCCCAATGTCTTTATAATTGAGGTGCTGCTGATTGGGAACAAATGAAAGTCAACAAGCACAAGCTGATAAGTGAATAGGACTTGACGCAAGTAAGCACAAAATTGGCAGAATTTAGGGTAATCTCCCTCTGTGAAGGTGGTGGCACAATGGTATTTGCACTGTTCGTGGTATTTGCACTGGTCTAGTAGTCCAGAGACACAGGGGCCCGGATTCAAATCCCACCATGGCAGATGGTGAAATTTAAATTCAATAAAAATCTGGAAATATAAAATGTAATAACAACTGCCGATTGTCTAAAAAAACCATGTGGTTCACCAACGTTCTTTCGGGAAGGAAATCTGCCACCATTACTGGTCAGGCCTAGCATGTAATTCCAGAACCACAGCAATATGATTCACTCTTAACTGCCCTCTGAAATGTCCGAACAAGCCATTCAGTTCAAGGACAATTAAGGATGCACTAATAAATGCTGGCCCAGCCACCGACAACCGCATCCCATGAAATAATACAGTTTTTAAAGGGTTTGGAAGGTGGATTGTGGGTGGCAGCCAGGAACGCATTGGAACAGTCAAATCTGGAGGATTTGAAGGGCTGAGGTAAGGATAGAGTCGGGTGATGTGAGGAGGTGATTTTGCAGAGCCTTTCCTGGGATTGACAAAAGGTTTTTCCTCTGGCTCATTGCCTCCCCAGGATTTAGCATTACTTGTGGTTGGCGATGGTGGTCCATGAGAGTGCACTTTTTAATGAATAAGGCAAGCTCATCAGTCTTTAATTGTTTTTTGATAAGGGTGTAATAAAAACTAATAGAATGCTAGGTTTTATCTCTCGGTATAGAATATAAAAGCCAAGTGTTAATTATGAACCTATATAAACCTTAATAACAACTCAGTTAGAGAACTATCAGACTCCACACGTTCTGAAGGATAATGGGGCTTTATAGTGTGTGCAGTGCAAAATTGCTGAGAAGTTGCCAGATATAAAGAAATGCAAATATAAAGAATTGTTTCAATTTATGAAAGGATAAATAGAATCAAATTGTTTTCAGTGACTGAGAGGTCAGGATGGCATGGTAGCAGAGTAGTTAGCACTGTTGCTTCACAGCGCCAGGGACCCGGGTTCGATTCCCGGTTTGGGTCACTGTCTGTGCGGAGTCTGCATGTTCCCCCCGTGTCTGCGTGGGTTTCCTCCGGGTGCTCCGGTTTCCTCCCACAAGACTGAAAGATGTGCAGGTTAGGCGAATTGGACATTCTGGATTCTTTCTCAGAGTACCCGAACAGGCGCTGGAATGTGGCGACTAGGGGATTTTCACAGTAACTTCATTGCAGTGTTACACTAATAATGATTATTACAAGAATAAGAGGAGACAGGTGGATAGGAAGGCCTGAATTTTCAATCCGTTGACGCCTGCACTCGGCAGACCTGGTAGCAGATGCAAAACGTGCTTCTAGCCACAATGGGCCCCGGACGATAATTTCATGCTGGCTGGCCAATTAACTGGCAGCCAGCATGAAATATGCATTGAGAATTGTTCAGTGCTGCCTGGAAAGGCGGGAAGAGGATGGGCGCTGAGAAAAGGGAGGATGCGGGTTGGCATTCCTATGAGCTCTCTCAGGGGGACAGCCACTGCGGAGCTGTCTCAAGGAGCTGCTGACCTGTTTAAAAAAAAAAATTGTGCTGAAAAAATGTTGCAGAGAGTGTCTTGGCAGCACATTCAAGCACAAATCTCAGTCCCCAGGCACATTTACTAATTTTATTTCATCCTGCCTTGGATCGAGGTTGAAGCTAAAACGTAAAGGCCGCCGGTCAACTACCAACCGCAAAAGCAGACGGACCACATAAAATTGCTCAATGGATGGGCTAAATTACTTGCTTGATTGTCGGCGGGTGCACTTCAGAATTATGCACGTGCCCACTGACTGAAATATTGCACGAGGGCATGATGACGACAGGACATGCGCCCTCTTGAGCAATGTAAAATTCTAGCGTAAATATTAAAGATTAAGAACAAATGGCGGAGTAAAGTCTTCTTCGCACAGAAGACCGAGAGACTGTGGAATTCCTTGTGGATGAGGTAGAAACTCTGGCAACAATCATCATTATGTAGCTGGACGGAAACAGATTGGAGATACATGGGAATAAAGTCGATAAATATGATTCAGACTATCACCTGCAAAGCAATGGATATGGATTGGATAAGTTGAAGATCCCATTCCACGTTGTAACATCCATGTATTCTTATGTAATTTCACATGTTCAGAACACCCGTGTCTCAAGTTGAAAGACCAAACTTACAGCAACAGTTCCAACAATTTACAAATTGTTAAGGTGTAATTGTTGACTGATCTGGCAGAAATACATCCTTAATAGAAACAGGATTTTTATTAAAATTCAGCAGGTCTGGCAGCATCTGTAGAGAGAGAAACGGTAAACGTTTCGAGTCCAATATGATTCTTCTTCAGAACTCGGAGTTCCGAAGAAGTCACAAAACGTTCACTCTGTTAACACAGCACACCTGTTGTTGTTCTTCCAGCACTTTAAATTTTTATTTCAGATCTCCAGCATCTGCAGTATTTTGCTTTCATGACAAAAATAAATTCCTGATTGACATTTTTTTGTAAGCACTGTTCTAGATGGAAGTATAAGATTAAAAGGGACGTTTCTGAGAATTATTTTAAGCATGTAATATTTCCTGCCAGGACCATTCAGCTGTCGACCTCATTACAACCTTGGTCCAAACATGGGCAGAAGAGCTGAATTTTATGGTGAGGTGAGAGTGACTACCCTTGACATCAAGGCAGTATTTAGCGAGTGTGACATCAAGGAGCCCCAGTAAAATTGTAGTCAATGGGAATCAGCGAAAAACTCTCCACTGGTTGGATTCATATTTGACACAAAGG
This sequence comes from Scyliorhinus torazame, assembly GCF_047496885.1. Lineage (NCBI taxonomy): Eukaryota > Metazoa > Chordata > Chondrichthyes > Carcharhiniformes > Scyliorhinidae > Scyliorhinus > Scyliorhinus torazame. The sequence goes on from NC_092721.1 coordinate 132,086,404, forward strand.
AAGATGGCGTGGGTTGTTGCAGCTAATCATTTCAGCCCCAGGACATCGCTGCAGGAGTTCCTCAGGGTAGTGTCCTAGGCTGAACCATCATCAGCTGCTTCATCAATGACCTTCCCTCCAACATAAGGTCAGAAATGGGGATGCCCATGATGAATGCACCGCTGGTTTGGTACCATTCTCGACTCATCAGGTACTGAAACCATCTGTACCCACAACCAGCAAAACATTGACACAGGATCTTCCCCGAGGCCGGGTCAAAATCCTACAGCTCCCTCCCTAATGGCACGATGGGTATCCACATACTACCTGGACTGCAATGGTTCAAGACCAATTAGGGATGGGTAATAAATACTGGTCTTGCCACTGAGCCTCACATCCCAAGAATAATCTTTTAAACAATTCAGATAATGCTATTAGACCAAATGGAACTGAAATAAAACAAGCTGTAGAAGAAACTGAGCCTGTAAAGTTACCCAGTTTGTGTGGTTTTATAAAATATTATCAGAAATGACTTCCATGAACTCGCCATATTATCAGTTCAGTTGGCAGGTGCCCCGAACACCCCCCAATCCTCCTCCTCCATTTGACTAATGTTGTGAGCAATGGATGGAGATAGTACGACTGTGACAATCATTCATTTCCTCATGGTGTTAAAGCTCAGAAAAGTGTCAAGTAATAAATTGCATTAATTAAAATAGAGTGAAAAATGACCTCTCTTCATCGAATGGCTCCAATACTGAGACCTGAAAGGCAAATGGCAGATAAAATTGTGAAAAATTTACTTTACTAAGAATTTATTAATGTTTCAATGGTTTCGATGAAGAAAGATTTGAGGCAAGTTGTGCTGATTTTCTTAGGCTGATATGTTAACAAGCTTCATTTTAGAACATCTAACGAGAGATGCCAATTTCAGAAAGGATTCACAATTTATTTCAGTTTAATCAAAATACCGTTGTGACAGCAAATGCTGTGAACTGTCAGCTGATGACCATTAGCAGTTCAACTGCTGCCAAACAGCTGATGGCCCTTCTATCATTTAACGCAACTCAAACTGCAATGGAGTCTCCATTCATCACACCATGCTTTCCTCTGAACACTCCCAGTGGCCACACGCATACCGAATTGAATGAAATTATAATGGCACATCTGCTTTAACTTAATCCCTTTCTTTATCTGAGATTTCTGTCTTTCATATGTGTCTGTTAATTACATTTGTCCTTCATTTTGTGGACATTTTCTCCATCTAAGAATGATTGATTTATTAGTTGTTAGCTTCTGAAGTTTTGATCATAGAGAGTATTTAGGGTGGCACAATGGCACAGTGGTTAACACTGCCTCGCATCGCCAGGGACCTGGGTTCAATTGCAACCTCGGGTGACTGTGGGTTTGCACTTTTCTCCGGGTGCTCCGGTTTTCCGGGTGCTCTGGTTTCCTCCACAGTCCAAAGCTCTTCAGGTTCGGTGAATTGGCCTTGCTAATATTGCCCAAAAAGCCAGGTGGGGTTACGGGGGATTGGGTCAGTTGGGGTGCCCTATCGGAGCAAAGGCCGGTGCAGACTCGATGGGTCAAATGGCCTCCTTCTGTACTGTAGGGATTCTGATTTTATGATTTTAAAGGCTCAAAATTCCAGTCATAGTCATAGGGTGCAATTTAACGGAAAGGTTTCTAATGTGGTAGTGAGCGAGAAAGGCTGGTCACCAGTATCAAACATTAATTGGTCCACTGGATGAGGCCCCATAGGCTTAACGCCGCAAATGATGGTCCTTCCAGCTGATTCGCCGGGGCTGCACCTACCAGCTCCCCACTAACACGTGGGAGCAGCACTTAAACCGAACCCACAGAGCAGACCCCTCACAGCTCGCAACCATGCTATCGAGGAGACCAAACCCACGATTCAGGGATGTTGACCTGGCCAGGTTGTTGAACACGATCGAGACCAGACAGCCCCTGTTCCCCCGAGGTGCTCGGAGGATCAGCCACAGGGCAGCCAGTGCCGCCTGGGAGGAAGTCTCAGGTGGGCATTGCCGAGACGCTCTAGAGTATGTCCTGGTCACTTGGGGAGGTGTTCCAGTCACAGGTGGTCATTGCCGAGTTCTCCAGAACATGTCCCAGTCACTGAAGAGCATCGCCGACGATGTCGACACCATTTGCAGACATTGGGGAGCCACCAGGGCTAGCAGAGCCAGACAACGCAGGGCTAAATCCAGCTGCCCCTCCATCTTGAGGTGATCCCCAGGGCTCTATGGGCACCGACCGGGAAGAGGGGGATTTGGGTGCCAACCCAGAGCCACCCTACGGAGTGGCAGTAGAAGCCACCAGCTCCCCCGAGTTCCACACCCCTGACAACAGCGCATCTCAGAGTGAGCCCCAGGGCCTCCATAGGTTGCCCACCAAGGGCAACGAAGGCCACGGGATGCAATAGGCAGCAGGCTGCCCCCAACTCTGATGTGCATTCTGGGGACACAGATAGACACAGCACAGAAGGATAAGCAGGTCACTGAGAGGGCACTGGGGAGGTAAGGGGGTGTAGGGATATAAGAGGTGGGCGGAGGGGTCGGGGGAGATGGCGAATGTGGGGCGGCACCATCAGGGGTGAGGGGCAGTTGGGGACACATATATCCAGGATTAAAAAACGTTGCACCTGAGAAATATGTCGTCTCTGGCACTTCCGCAATGCAGGCCGATGACTAATCCCCTGCCTCAGACCCCCAGGCATGGTGGTCCTGGATTGTCCCCCACTCACCCTCTACCCCCTGCCCAGGCATACCACGTGCAGGTGATGGTGTGAGCGAGCACTCAGCAGATAGGCAGGGGTCAGACTATGGCACATATTGAGGAGCACCAGCGCTCAGCTCGCAGTGGGTTATCATTACCCTCCCCCCCCCCACCTTCAACAGTCCCTCTTTTTCTAATGCCTTCTCGTTCTCCTGCTTGGAGGTAGCCACAGGTTTCTCCCCATCCACCACCAGCACATCGCACCACTGCTTTGCCAGGTTGTGGAAGGCACAGGAGACCAACACAAAGCGGTCAACCTTCCAGGGGTCCGATGCACTGCTCAATGACAGCCCAGGTGGCTGCATGGGCCTTGTTGTATTGTGTCTCCATATTGGTCACCGGCCTCCGTACTGGCATCTTAGCCAGGTCCTCAGCGAGTACCCCTTATCCCCCAAGAGCCAACAGGCCATCTTGGGGTTAAGAACAAAAGAACTAGGAGCAGGAGTAGGCCATCTGGCCCCTCGAGCCTGCTCCACCATTCAATGAGATCATGGCTGATCTTTTGTGGACTCAGCTCCACTTTCCGGCCCGAACACCATAATCCCTTTATTCTTCAAAAAACTATCTATCTTTATCTTAAAAACATTTAATGAAGGAGCCTCTACTGCTTCACTGGGCAAGGAATTCCATAAATTCACAACCCTTTGGGTGAAGAAGTTCCTCCTAAACTCAGTTCTAAATCTACTTCCCCTTATTTTGAGGCTATGCCCACTAGTTCTGCTTTCACCCGCCAGTGGAAACAACCTGCCCGCATCTATCCTATCTATTCCCTTCATAATCTTATATGTTTCTATAAGATCCCCCCTCATCCTTCTAAATTCCAACGAGTACAGTCCCAGTCTACTCAACCTCTCCTCGTAATCCAACCCCTTCAGCTCTGGGATTAACCTAGTGAATCTCCTCTGCACACCCTCCACTGCCAGTACGTCCTTTCTCAAGTAAGGAGACCAAAACTGAACACAATACTCCAGGTGTGGCCTCACTAACACCTTATACAATTGCAGCAGAACCTCCCTAGTCTTAAACTCCATCCCTCTAGCAATGAAGGACAAAATTCCATTTGCCTTCTTAATCACCTGTTGCACCTGTAAACCAACGTTTTGCGACTCATGCACTAGCACACCCAGCTCTCTCTGCACAGCAGCATGTTTTAATATTTTATCATTTAAATAATAATCCCTTTTGCTGTTATTCCTACCAAAATGGATAACCTCACATTTGTCAACATTGTATTCCATTTGCCAGACCCCAGCCCATTCACTTAGCCTATCCAAATCCCTCTGCAGACTTCCAGTATCCTCTACAGTTTTTGCTTTACCACTTATCTTAGTGTCGTCTGCAAACTTGGACACATTGCCCTTGCTCCCCAACTCCAAATCATCTATGTAAATTGTGAACAGTTGTGGGCCCAACATTGATCCCTGAGGGACACCACTAGCTGCTGATTGCCAACCAGAGAAACACCCATTAATTCCCACTCTTTGCTTTCTATTAATTAACCAATCCTCTATCCATGCTACTACTTTCCCCTTAATGCCATGCATCTTTATCTTATGCAACAACCTTTTGTGTGGCACCTTGTCAAAGGCTTTCTGGAAATCCAGATATACCACATCCATTGGCTCCCCGTTATCTACCGCACTGTTAATGTCCTCAAAAAATTCCACTAAATTAGTTAGGCACGACCTGCCCTTTATGAACCCATGCTGCGTCTGTCCAATGAGACAATTTCCATCCAGATGCCTCGCTATTTCTTCCTTGATGGGAGTTTCCAGCATCTTCCCTACTACCGAAGTTAAGCTCACTGGCCTATAATTACCCGCTTTCTGCCTACCTCCTTTTTTAAACAGTGGTGTCACGTTTGCTAATTTCCAATCTGCCGGGACCACCCCAGAGTCTAGTGAATTTTGGTAAATTATCACTAGTGCATTTGCAATTTCCCTAGCCATCTCTTTTAGCACTCTGGGATGCATTCCATCAGGTCCAGGAGACCTGTCTACCTTTAGCCCCATTAGCTTGCCCATCACTACCTCCTTGGTGATAACAATCCTCTCAAGGTCCTCACCTGTCATAGCCTCATTTCCATCAGTCACTGACATGTTATTTGTGTCTTCCACTGTGAAGACCGACCCAAAAAACCTGTTCAGTTCCTCAGCCATTTCCTCATCTCCCATTATTAAATCTCCCTTCTCATCCTCTAAAGGACCAATATTTACCTTAGCCACTCTTTTTTGTTTTATGTATTTGTAGAAACATTTACTATCTGTTTTTATATTCTGAGCAAGTTTACTCTCATAATCTATCTTACTCTTCTTTATAGCTTTTTTAGTAGCTTTCTGTTGCCCCCTAAAGATTTCCCAGTCCTCTAGTCTCCCACTGATCTTTGCTACTTTGTATGTTTTTTCCTTCAATTTGATACTCTCCCTTATTTCCTTAGATATCCACGGTCGATTTTCCTTCTTTTTACCGTCCTTCCTTTTTGTTGGTATAAACCTTTGCTGAGCACTGTGAAAAACCACTTGGAAGGTTCTCCACTGTTCCTCAACTGTTTCACTATAAAGTCTTTGCTCCCAGTCTACCTTAGCTAGTTCTTCTCTCATCCCATTGTAATCTCCTTTGTTTAAGCACAAAACACTAGTGCTTGATTTTACCTTCTCACCCTCCATCTGTATTTTAAATTCCACCATATTGTAATCGCTCCTTCCGAGAGGATCCCTAACTATGAGATCCTGAATCAATCCTGTCTCATTACACAGGACCAGATGTAGGACCGCTTGTTCCCTCGTAGGTTCCATTACATTCTGTTCTAGGAAACTATCGCGGATACATTCTATAAACTCCTCCTCAAGGCTGCCTTGACCGACTTGGTTAAACCAATCAACATGTAGATTAAAATCCCCCATGATAACTGCTGTACCATTTCTACATGCATCTGTTATTTCTTTGTTTATTGCCTGCCCCACCATAATGTTACTATTTGGTGGCCTATAGATTACTCCTATCAGTGACTTTTTCGCCTTACTTTTCCTGATTTCCACCCAAATGGATTCAACCTTATCCTCCATAGCACCGATGTCATCCCTTACTGTTGCCCTGATGTCATCCTTAAATAACAGAGCTATACCACCTCCCTTACCATCCACTCTGTCCTTCCGAAAAGTTTGATACCCTCGGATATTTAACTCCCAGTCGTGACCATCCTTTAACCATGTTTCAGTAATGGCCACTAAATCATAGTCATTCACGATGATTTGCGCCATCAACTCATTTACCTTATTCGAATACTACGAGCATTCAGGTAAAGTACACTTATGTTGGCTTTTTTACCTCTGTTCTGAATCTTAACACCTCGATCAGTAATTTCTCCTAAGTTATATTTCCTCTTAACCTTTCTCCTAATTTTCCTTGTCATTGAACCTATATATTCATGTAACAACCTGCCGTGTCGCTTACCATTAATGTTTTCACTTCCCGTTTTATTTCTTTTAGTATTCCTGGTCCTATTCACTGAGCTCCCCTCCGTCACTGTACCTTGTACTGTCGCCCTTTTTGATTTTTGACTATGGCTTCGCTGCCTTACACTTTCCCCCTTACTGCCTTTTATTTCTGTCCCTGTTTTACTACCTTCCAACTTCCTGCATCGGTTCCCATCCCCCTGCCACATTAGTTTAAACTCTCCCCAACAGCTCTAGCAAACACCCCTAGGAAATCGGTTCCAGTCCTGCCCAGGTGCAGACCGTCCGGTTTGTACTGGTCCCACCTCCCCCAGAACCGGTTCCAATGTCCCAGGAATTTGAATCCCTCCCTCTTGCACCATCTCTCGAGCCACGCATTCATCCTCTCTATCCTGACATTCCTACTCTGACTAGCTCGTGGCACTGGTAGCAATCCTGAGATTACTGCCTTTGCGGTCCTACTTTTTAGTTTAACTCCTAGCTCCCTAAATTCAGCTTGTAGGACCTCGTCCTGTTTTTTACCTATATCGTTGGTGCCTATGTGCACCACGACACCTGGCTGTTCACCCTCCCCCCCAGAATGTCCTGCAGCCGCTCCGAGACATCCTTGATCCTTGCACCAGGGAGGCAACATACCACCCTGGAGTCTCGATTGCGTCCGCAGAACCGCCTGTCTATTTCCCTTACAATTGAGTCTCCTATCACTATAGCCCTGCCATTCTTCTTCCTGCCCAGCTGCGCAGCAGAGCCAGCCATGGTGCCATGAACCTGGCTGCTGCTGCCTTCCCCTGGTGAGCCATCTCCCTCAACAGTATCTAAAGCGGTATATCTGTTTTGCAGGAAGATGACCGCAGAGGACACTTGCACTGCCTTCCTACTCTTGCTCTGTCTTTTGGTCACCCATTTTCTACTCCCTCAGTACCTTTCACCTGCGGTGTGACCAACTCGCTAAACGTGCTATCCACGACGTCCTCAGCATCGCGGATGCTCCAAAGTGAGTCCATCCGCAGCTCCAGAGCCGTCAAGCGGTCTAACAGGAGCTGCAACTGGACACACTTCTTGCACGTGAAGGAGCCAGAGACAGTGGACGTGTCCCTGAGCGCCCACATCGCACACGAGGTGCATGACACGGGTCTGAGATCTCCTGCCATGTCTTAAACCTTCGGTTAACTTCAACAACTACAATTTCAACAAAAAAAACAACAAAGAAAAAATAAATAAATATACCAATGAAAAGAAACAGAAAAACAGAAACACTACTTACCAGTCACTTACCAGGGATAAAAAGCACTTCCTCCCCACCCAGCTTCGAATTCCCACCTAGATTCAAATTCCCAAACTCACTCTTAGCTGTGTCTCACTCCTGACTCTGTCTTCTCTGGCTCACTGGGAGAACTCCCAGTTGTCCTCGAAGAGATCGGGGATACCTGACTGCCCAGGATGTAGCTGTTGTGCACACTCCTTGGGAAGGGTGTACACACGTGCATGATCTTCAGGTGGTGGTCACACAAGTTGGACATTCAGGAAGTGGAACCACTTCATGTTGATGTAGGGTACCCCTGATGCCCGGTGAGTGCAAGGTGACATGTGTGACATCACTTACCCCTGGATCTGGGGCATTGCGGTGATGGCGGAGAATCCTGCTGCCTGGGCATCTTGTTGGGCCTGATCCACCTTAAAGTTTATATAGTTTGTTGCCCGGGCAAACAGAGTATCCCTGTCCTCACAGCTGCAATTGTGGCTGTAGCTTGTGAGATGCTTCACAAGTCCCCGCTCAAACCCTGGAATGGTCCTGAGGCGTACAAGTTCAGGGCTGCAGTGTCCTTGACTGGAAGCGGTTATCCTCCTCCTCCATGTGGTACCAAGTCAACAAGGACATGACACAGGTGCCACACCATCCCCTTATTGAGGTGGTGGCTTCTGTGGCACTTGCTGCCATCATCTGTTCGAAAGACCAGCGACGCCTGTACATTTTGGGCCATCGCCGGCCTCTCCCCGAGGCCCCTTCCTGGCCTGATTGGCGGCCGCATCCTCAGGGTGTGGGGCAGAGCCGTGCCATTGGGCCGCCAACTCGAGCCTCTGTCGATGCTGCTGTCGCCACCTTCTCTGACGTCTGGCTGCCTGACTTGCCAGGAGCACCACGAGATCAACACCCATGGGGTCCAAGATATTATCCATCCCTTGTAATATCTGAAAGGTATTGGAGAGGGTGAGAGACTGGCAACCACTGATGTCTCCCACCCCGGGATCCTCCATTGCCCCATTGCTCCCCCCCCTCCCTTCCCCTCCCCCCATATCCCCTGCCATCCATACCACCCTGTCCCGGATGCAGCGGGGTGCCTGGTCATCGGACCCTACACCCTGTACCCCAGACACCTGCACATATTGTTACCTGAATCGAACATCCCTTCCCCGGTGCAAACACCCACCCTCTGGTTGCAGGGATGTTCCCGGTGCTGAGGCCCAGCCCCTGGGAGTTCATACGCTGGCTGCTGCATCCATGGTGTTGCTTCCTGCAGTGCTCAGGCACAGTGTCCAGGCATCATAGTCTGATTGGAATGCTAGGCAATAACCCCCACATGCTACATGGCCCGCCCGCCCATGGGAATCCACTTGAGATGTGTGAAGTGCTCACTTAACTACGATTGTCAATTCCCTATTAGTAACAGCCTTTGTGCGCATGGCCAGAGGGCTCCACGGTCAGTGGGAGCTCTGGGTGGTAGGTGGGACAGACAGGCAGGGGGTGGGGTTATGGGTACACATGATCTAGGGGGTGGCATGGCAGACCCACAGGCACTGAGATACCCCCCTTCCCCTTCCATCCCTGGGCCGACCCCCCACCACCACTGATGGTAGCCCACCCTGACCGAGGCAGCAACCCCTGTGCCTCCGGGCTCATTGCCTGGGAGTGAAGGTGGCTACTCAACTCCTCGGATCCCCACAGCAGCCATTCCACCAGCTTCACATTTTGAAAAGGTGTACGAATCGGCACCCATTGATGGGGAGGCGGTTAGATCACGGGAGGTTGTTGGATAGGGGATGGCTCCCGTTAATTGTATGGAGATTGGCCTTAACTGGTGATTATTGGTTTCTCGCAACGCCATGGCGGTATCCTGATTTCACCAAAGGGAGCGGGGCGGTTAGATCGCAAACCGCACTTTCGGGGGCTAGGTCAGCACCGGCGGGGTTGGCGCCGCACCAACCAGCGGCGAAGGGCCTCCGTTGGCCGGCGCGAGTCGGCGCATGCACGGGAGAGCCAGGAGGATCCAGCGTGATCCCAGTGCATGCGCAGGGGGGTTCTTCTCCGCGCCGGCCATGGCGGACCTTTACAGCGGCTGGCGCGGAGGGAAAGAGTGCCCCCATGGCACAGGCCCGCCCGCGGATCGGTGGGCCCCAATCATGGGCCAAGCCCCCCCCCCCCCCCCCCCCCCCCCCCCCCCCAAGGACACCACAGGCCGCCCGCAGAGCCAGGTCCCGCCGGTAAGAACCTTGTGTAATTTACGCCGGCGGGACAGGCCGAAAACAGGCGATCGCTCGCCCATCACGGTGGAGAATCGGCGGGGGGGTGGGCTGCCAACGGCCCCCGACCGGCGCGGCGCCATTCCCGCCCCCGACAAAAAAACAGCACCAGAGAATTCGGCAGCCGGCGTCGGGGTGGGGTTGACGCCGCCCCCCGGTGATTCGCCGGCCCGGCGGGGGTCAGAGAATCCCGCCCACAATGTTTTGGCCTCCACTACATCCTGTGGTAACAAATTCCGCAGACTGACCACTCTCTAAATGAAGCAATTTCTCCTCATCTCTATCCTGAATGGTCTACCCTGTATCTTCAGACTGTGACCCCTGGTTCTGGACACCCCCACCATTGGGAACATTCTTCCTGCATCTACCTTGTCTAGTACTGTTAGAATTTTGCAGGTTTCTATGAGATCTCCGCTCATTCTTCTGAACTCCAGCAAAGTCAATTCTAACCATCTAAATCTCTCTTCAAACATTAGTCCCACCATCCCAGGAATCAGTCCGGTAAATCTTCTTTGCACTCCGTCTATAGCAAGAACATTCTTCCTCCGATAAGGAGACCAAAACAGCACACAATATTCCAGGTGTGGCCTCACCAAAGCCCTGTATAATTGCAGCAGGACATCCTTGCTCCTATTCTCGTATCCTCTCGCTATGAAGGCCAGCATACCATTTGCCTTCTATACCGCCTCCTTTACCTGCATGCTTACCTTCTTACTGGTGTACGAGGACACCCAGGCCTTGTTTCACATTCCCCTCTCCTCATTTATGACCATTCTGAATTTTGCTGCCCAAGTGGATAACCTCGCAGTTATCCAAATTATACTTCATCGTCCATCCATTTGCCCACTCACTCAACTTGGCATTGCAAATGCTCATCTAAATGCATCCTAAATGCTGTGAGGTTTCTCACTGTGCCACCCTTTCAGCCAGTGAGTTCCATGATTCCCACCACCCCCTGGGTTTTTATGAATTCATTTTTTACGGAATGTGGGCTTCATTGGCTAGGCCAGCATCTGTTGCCCATCCCTAATTGCCCTTGAGAATGTGGTGGCGAGCTGCCTTCTTGAACCACTGCAATCCATGTGGTGTTGGTACACCCACAGTGCTCTTAGGGAAGGAGTTCCCTGAAGATGGTTGGACCTAGGGCACCACCATGAGGAACTCCTGCAGAGATGACCCTGGACTGAGATGGCTGACTCCAACCACCACAACCATCAGGTTTTTCCCCAAATCCCCTGCACCTTACCTTAAATCTTCCCCATGATGTTGCCTGGGCTGGAGCGTTTCAGCTATGAAGAGAGGCATGATGGACCAAATGTGCTCCTTCTATGCTGTACGTTTCAATGGCTGTTTGATTCTATGATGAATGCCAGGCAGGCGGTTTAAGATTCCAATCATTAATCCTCATGGCCAGTTTCCAAACAACACCTCCAGGTTATCTGACAGTGTGTAGGAAAAGCTCAAGTTGCAATGCTGCTGTATGTCAAACCTAGAGAACAGGTTCCCTGTCTAACCATTCCATGGCACTGAGGGAGTAGTGGACATAGACAGGAGAGGGGAGATGCAATGTTTTCTGTCAATTTTAATGAAATAGGATTCCTGTTTTGTGCACCTGCTGATGTTTTCAGTGTAATATTGGCAGGAAGAATTTTATTTTAGTCAGATAATACTCGGACCAGCTGATCCAGTGGGTTAATTCTGAACCTTTGCCATTCCAACTCAGCTTCTCTGTGCTCCACGTTTTTAATCAGCTGTGCTAGTACTCCTTATTCTAATGTTGGAGAATCCAAGCGTTTATGATTGGGTGGAGCCAGGGGTAAGGGGAGGAAACTCTGAGTGAAGAGGGGAGAGGGAGCAGGTCTGCTGGTGGCGGGGAACCAGAGAGGTGGTGCTGGTGGTGGTGGGGAGGGTGGGGGTGCGGGGAGCCGAAGGTGCCTGTTGGGGTGGGGAGAGGGGGAGAACAAATGAGGAAACTGAGTGTCAGTGAGGGTAAGGGTGGGGTGCAGAGATATAAATGTGTTGGGCTGAATCGAACATTGGTCCCTTCCCCGGTGCAAACACCCACCCTCTGGTTGCAGGGATGTTCCCGGTGCTGAGGCCCAGCCCCTGGGAGTTCATACGCTGGCTGCTGCATCCATGGTGTTGCTTCCTGCAGTGCTCAGGCACAGTGTCCAGGCATCATAGTCTGATTGGAATGCTAGGCAATAACCCCCACATGCTACATGGCCCGCCTGCCCATGGGAATCCACTTGAGATGTGTGAAGTGCTCACTTAACTACGATTGTCAATTCCCTATTAGTAACAGCCTTTGTGCGCATGGCCAGAGGGCTCCACGGTCAGTGGGAGCTCTGGGTGGTAGGTGGGACAGACAGGCAGGGGGTGGGGTTATGGGTACACATGATCTAGGGGGTGGCATGGCAGACCCACAGGCACTGAGATACCCCCCTCCCCCTTCCATCCCTGGGCCGACCCCCCACCACCACTGATGGTAGCCCACCCTGACCGAGGCAGCAACCCCTGTGCCTCCGGGCTCATTGCCTGGGAGTGAAGGTGGCTGCTCAACTCCTCGGATCCCCACAGCAGCCATTCCACCAGCTTCACATTTTGAAAAGGTGTACGAATCGGCACCCATTGATGGGGAGGCGGTTAGATCACGGGAGGTTGTTGGATAGGGGATGGCTCCCGTTAATTGTATGGAGATTGGCCTTAACTGGTGATTATTGGTTTCTCGCAACGCCATGGCGGTACCCTGATTTCACCAAAGGGAGCGGGGCGGTTAGATCGCAAACCGCACTTTCGGGGGCTAGGTCAGCACCGGCGGGGTTGGCGCCGCACCAACCAGCGGCGAAGGGCCTCCGTTGGCCGGCGCGAGTCGGCGCATGCGCGGGAGAGCCAGGAGGATCCAGCATGATCCCAGTGCATGCGCAGGGGGGTTCTTCTCCGCGCCGGCCATTGCGGACCTTTACAGCGGCTGGCGCGGTGGGAAAGAGTGCCCCCATGGCACAGGCCCGCCCGCGGATCGGTGGGCCCCAATCATGGGCCAAGCCCCCTCCCCCCCCAAGGACACCACAGGCCGCCCGCAGAGCCAGGTCCCGCCGGTAAGAACCTTGTGTAATTTACGCCGGCGGGACAGGCCGAAAACAGGCGATCGCTCGCCCATCACGGTGGAGAATCGGCGGGGGGGTGGGCTGCCAACGGCCCCCGACCGGCGCGGCGCCATTCCCGCCCCCGACAAAAAAAACGGCACCAGAGAATTCGGCAGCCGGCGTCGGGGTGGGGTTGACGCCGCCCCCCGGTGATTCGCCGGCCCGGCGGGGGTCAGAGAATCCCGCCCACAATGTTTTGGCCTCCTCTACATCCTGTGGTAACAAATTCCGCAGACTGACCACTCTCTAAATGAAGCAATTTCTCCTCATCTCTATCCTGAATGGTCTACCCTGTATCCTCAGACTGTGACCCCTGGTTCTGGACACCCCCACCATTGGAACATTCTTCCTGCATCTACCTTGTCTAGTACTGTTAGAATTTTGCAGGTTTCTATGAGATCTCCGCTCATTCTTCTGAACTCCAGCAAAGTCAATTCTAACCATCTAAATCTCTCTTCAAACATCAGTCCCACCATCCCAGGAATCAGTCCGGTAAATCTTCTTTGCACTCCCTCTATAGCAAGAACATTCTTCCTCCGATAAGGAGACCAAAACAGCACACAATATTCCAGGTGTGGCCTCACCAAAGCCCTGTATAATTGCAGCAGGACATCCTTGCTCCTATTCTCGTATCCTCTCGCTATGAAGGCCAGCATACCATTTGCCTTCTATACCGCCTCCTTTACCTGCATGCTTACCTTCTTACTGGTGTACGAGGACACCCAGGCCTTGTTTCACATTCCCCTCTCCTCATTTATGACCATTCTGAATTTTGCTGCCCAAGTGGATAACCTCGCAGTTATCCAAATTATACTTCATCGTCCATCCATTTGCCCACTCACTCAACTTGGCATTGCAAATGCTCATCTAAATGCATCCTAAATGCTGTGAGGTTTCTCACTGTGCCACCCTTTCAGCCAGTGAGTTCCATGATTCCCACCACCCCCTGGGTTTTTATGAATTCATTTTTTACGGAATGTGGGCTTCTTTGGCTAGGCCAGCATCTGTTGCCCATCCCTAATTGCCCTTGAGAATGTGGTGGCGAGCTGCCTTCTTGAACCACTGCAATCCATGTGGTGTTGGTACACCCACAGTGCTCTTAGGGAAGGAGTTCCCTGAAGATGGTTGGACCTAGGGCACCACCATGAGGAACTCCTGCAGAGATGACCCTGGACTGAGATGGCTGACTCCAACCACCACAACCATCAGGTTTTTCCCCAAATCCCCTGCACCTTACCTTAAATCTTCCCCATGATGTTGCCTGGGCTGGAGCGTTTCAGCTATGAAGAGAGGCATGATGGACCAAATGTGCTCCTTCTATGCTGTATGTTTCAATGGCTGTTTGATTCTATGATGAATGCCAGGCAGGCGGTTTAAGATTCCAATCATTAATCCTCATGGCCAGTTGCCAAACAACACCTCCAGGTTATCTGACAGTGTGTAGGAAAAGCTCAAGTTGCAATGCTGCTGTATGTCAAACCTAGAGAACAGGTTCCCTGTCTAACCATTCCATGGCACTGAGGGAGTAGTGGACATAGACAGGAGAGGGGAGATGCAATGTTTTCTGTCAATTTTAATGAAATAGGATTCCTGTTTTGTGCACCTGCTGATGTTTTCAGTGTAATATTGGCAGGAAGAATTTTATTTTAGTCAGATAATACTCGGACCAGCTGATCCAGTGGGTTAATTCTGAACCTTTGCCATTCCAACTCAGCTTCTCTGTGCTCCACGTTTTTAATCAGCTGTGCTAGTACTCCTTATTCTAATGTTGGAGGATCCAAGCGTTTATGATTGGGTGGAGCCAGGGGTAAGGGGAGGAAACTCTGAGTGAAGAGGGGAGAGGGAGCAGGGCTGCTGGTGGCGGGGAACCAGAGAGGTGGTGCTGGTGGTGGTGGGGAGGGTGGGGGTGCGGGGAGCCGAAGGTGCCTGTTGGGGTGGGGAGAGGGGGAGAACAAATGAGGAAACTGAGTGTCAGTGAGGGTAAGGGTGGGGTGCAGAGATATAAATGTGTTTGGGGTGGAGGGGAACAATTTGCAAGGGATGAGCTGGAGGTATGGGATGGGGGGGGGGCGAGCTGGAGTGGTGAGGGAAGGGAAACAGTGGGGAAGAGGAGGTGCTGGGTGGTATTTTAATATCTGAGCAACAGACCCTCCCTCCACCCCCCCCCCCCCCGGAAAACTTTCCAAAGCTTTTATTTAAAAAATCATTTTTTAAAACTCACGTCTCACTGAGGTGAAGATTGACCTCAAGGAGCATGTCTTTAGCTTGTGTTGCCCTGCTGGCAGTCTGCCAACACTGGAAGTCCTCCCTCCTTCTCCCGACACTTGTTCAACCAAAGTAGGCACAGACTTTCTCAATCTGAGGCAGTGGTTTTCATCTGTGCCATGGTGGCACACTGGTTTGCACTGCTGCCTCACAGCGTCAGGGACCCGGGTTCGATTCCGACCTCGGGCGGCTGTCTATGTGGAGTCTGCACGTCCTCCCCGTGTCTGCATGGGTTTCCTTTGGGTTCTCTGGTTTCCTCCCATAGTCCAAAGATGTGCAGGATAGGTGAATTGGCCATGCTAATTTACCCCTTAATGTCTCAAGGTTAGGTGGGGTTACAGGGAGTGGGCAGGGGACTGGGCCTAGGAAGGGTGCTCTTTTGGAGGGTCAGACTCGATGGGCCAAATGGCCTCCTTCTGCACTGTAGGGATTCTATGATCGTTTCACATGCCTCGGGTGAACTTTCAATGATCTTGTTTGTGTTTTCCCACATCCAGCTTTCTCTCCCACCCTTTGACATTTATCTGGTTCAGTTATAGTCCCTATTTATTCAAGCAGAGGGGTTAAAAGGCAGTGAAGGCAGTTCCTGCAACCCCAGTAATATCATAGGAGGGCTTTCCTTCCAGTACTCTGTGCTGGAATTCTTTAAAAAACATTTTCTTTTAACGGTGGCTCGGATGAGCAGGTTTTATGGGGTAGAGGACAGGTGTGGCCGATGTGCAGGAGGGCCCGCAAATCATGTCCACATGTTTTGGTCATGCCCAAAGCTCAGGGGATTCTGGCAGGGATTTGCAGATGTCATGTCCAGGTTGTTAAAGGTGAAGGTGGCACCGAGTCCAGAGGTGGTGATTTATGGAGTGTCGGAGGACCCGGGAGTCCAGGGGGCGCGAGAGGCTGATGTTTTGGCCTTTGCCTCCTTGGTAGCCCGGAGACGGATCTTACTCGCGTGGAGGGACTCGAAGCCCCTGAAACCAGGGTTATGGGTTAGTGACATGGCTGGGTTTCTCAGGCTTGAGAAAAACAAGTTCGCCCTGAGAGGTTCATCATTATGGTTCGTTCACAGGTGGCAGCCGTTTATCGACTTCTTCGGA
The DNA here is from genome assembly GCF_047496885.1 of Scyliorhinus torazame. NCBI lineage: Eukaryota > Metazoa > Chordata > Chondrichthyes > Carcharhiniformes > Scyliorhinidae > Scyliorhinus > Scyliorhinus torazame. Next base: position 132,102,655 of record NC_092721.1, read on the forward strand.
GAAAATTGAACCGTCAGCAGATTCATTAAAGGGGGGGGGGTTAGGGAGCAAGGGGGGGTAGGGGGGAGGGAGTTAGACTATGTCGGTCTAGCTTAGGCGAGAACTGTGGGAGATCGAGGGGGTGTTACACGTTGAGCTATGTTTATATCTGTACTTGTGTCTTTTGTTGTTATAAAACGATAAATGCCGTCATAAAAAACAACATTTTCTCGTCTACCTGCTGAAGACTGCTGGATGCCTGCCTACCTGCTTCTGGTGGTGCTGTTGAATTGCCTGCAGCTCTTGGGGACAGGATGGAAGCCACTTTAATTGGCTGTCATCCACAAAATTAGGAGGGAAGGCCCACCAGCCCAACCCCCACCCCCCACCCCTTGCATGCTAGTGACACAATTTCTACTGATGCACTTTCAGTAAAATTCAGCCCTATATATTTTTGGGATCCCTAATGGCTCTGAGGTGGAGATACTTTGGAGACATATTTTATGCAGTAGCTCGCATATGTTTTGATAAAGTAGATGTTACTTCTGTCAATATTGTTGGCTCTGAAATGTAAAGACGTTATTAGTGGTGGATTCGTTTCTGCATGTCCCTGAGAAAAGTGTTGAATATGTAACAAAAAAGCTCTCTAATACGCACATGAAATGCAGATTGATTGATGTTGTTTACATTACCAATGGCAGCTGGAAGGAGGTAGAAGGAAGAAAATCAGAGTTGTTGTGACCTTGACTGTAACATTGGGGAAGAAAAGCTGTGTTTCATTCAAGTGCTCATGAGATGCTCATCGATGACCTCTAAAAGCGTAAGCCTGAGAGAGCCCAAATACAAACTATAGCGAATTGGCGTCTTGTGTCCATATTTACCTCAGAAAGTTCATTGGCAACTAAAGGATGTTGATGGGGGGGTCATTGTATCAGGAAATACTGAAGATCTCCACGTGGGAGAGGGCAATTTCTCAGCTGTCCAGGATCATGCGCATGTTTTTCTTTTTTCCTTTTTACTGATGGCATCTGTCCTCACTGATGGTAGTGCAAGCGCCTCGAGGCATTACAGCAAAAGTTGGTTTGAAAACTCTCATGGTATTCCTATAGGATTTATTGATTTCAATATCGATGTTGCATGCAAGGCTTGAGCATGACCATAGTGTGGCACGGTATTTGGCAATTGAATAATACAAGGGGACACTGGCTGCTTCGATTGTTTTGAGGTCGGCTTTTTTTTAATGTTGGCCAGCTGCTGGAGTACAGTTCCTGGAGGTCAGTTTATTTTTCAGCCTCTTCAAGTTTTCTTTGAATATCTTCATTTGGTCGGACCATGAGGTATATTCAATACACCCAGTGCTCGAGAATTGTACCGTCTCGTTATCTGGGGTTTCCGCTTAGCTTGATATGTTTCCAGTGAAAGCCAAAGGGTTATGTCGTGCAAAGATTAGCAATTAAGATCATGCCCTACAAGTATACTCAGTGAGTCTCTTAACAGCACTGTGGGTGTTTCTGAACCACACGGACTGCAGTGGTTCCAGAAGGCGGCTCCCCACCACCTTCTCAAACAATTAGGGATAGGCAACAAATGCTGGCCTATCCAGTGATGTGCATATCATGTGAAAGATATTTGGGCAGCACGGTAGCACAAGTGGCTAACACTGTGGCTTCACAGCGCCAGAGTCCCAGGTTTGATTCCTCGCTGGGTCACTGTCTGTGCGGAGTCTGCACGTTCTCCCCGTGTCTGCATGGGTTTCCTCCGGGTGCTCCGGTTTCCTCCCACAGTCCAAAGACGTGCAGGTTAGGCGGATTGGCCAGGCTAAATTGCCCTTAGTGTCCAAAAAGGTTAGGAGGGGTTATTAGGTTGTGGGGATAGGGTGGAAGAGAGAGCTTAAGTGGGTCGGTGCAGACTCGATGGGCCGAATGGCCTCCTGCACTGTATGTTCTATGAAAGAGAACTGGATCTGTTGACTGTCTTCAAATTTTTCCAGTTGAAGGAAATGCAAAGATCTTCTGCACAGGTGAATCTTCACACAGGTGAATCTTCACACAGGCGAATCTTCACACAGGTGAATCTTCACACAGGTGAATCTTCACACAAATTAGAATTCCCAAATATAAAAACAAAAAAGGCTGGAAAAGCTGAGCAGGTCAGACAGCATCCGCGGAGAGAAACAGAATTAACATCTCAGGTTGAGAAGACCTTTCATCAGAACTGAAGAAACATAGCAAAAGTTTTTAAGCCGGTGGAAGGTGGAGGGGGAAAGAAGATTTTGGTGCCGGTGCGGTGCTGGGGATGTAAGCCATACATCTGTTGAATCCCAGGTTTCTTTACCCGTCAGTCTGGCCTCAATAAAAGTCGAGATGGATTTGCAGGTATAACATTAGTTATTTTATTTAGCTTGCAAGCTTTACTTAGTTCACAGCGATACAGATAACATCTTGCTCTCTGCACCTCCGAAACCAAGTGAGGATATCAGACAAAGAGCTCTGTACTGATACATTCAAATGGCATCAAGCTCCACATACTCGACGCCCATAGGTCATCCTATGTCCCTCCTGACCTGTTTGATCTATTCTGATTGGCTCACTTCCAATCCCTTCCTCCCGCCCCTATTATCCAGCATCACTCTCGTAGACACACCTCTTCCTGCTTTTTCCATGCGGTCTGAAATCCTTTGTCTATGAACTAACCAGAATCAAAGTGGCCTATTTCTACATTACATTAACTAATATCTCTAAAGTAACTATTTTATATCACATTCGTCATTCCCTCCTTTTATCATTCCATGATAACCGGACTATCCAATCCATAGCTACGGTTCCTCATCTAAAAAGATCCGTCGCTGCATTTCCAATTCCTGGCTTAGCCCCCCCTCATCTGCTTCACCCTCATGGATTTTAACAGTTAAGTTTTTAGGGGCGTTGATCTGATCCGGTGCACCCCGCATTCTTCCCATCACACATTTAAGGATGGCCAGGCCCACAAAGATGCAGCCGATAGCTACCACTAAATACATGGCCATATTTATCAACCAGTCCTTCCAACCTCCAAATCCCCAGTTACCCCAAGAGCCAGGATCCTGCATCCCGTCCAGGTGATCCCGTATGCGATCCATAAATTTAGTGATGTTAGCGGTCAAGTCTTGAACTCCCATGATACACTTGCCCTGCACTATGGCGCATACCCCACCCTCACGGGCCAGAAGATAGTCAAGAGCATACCGGTTCTGCATTGCAAACAACCGTAGCTGAGACAATTCCTTGGTTATTGCCCCGAGGGCTACCAAGGTTTCATTTCCCAAGATGGTAAGGCCACAAATAAAATAATTCCTATCACTGACAGCCAAGGAACCCCCCACACCTCCCAGTGTCAATACGCTCAGAATCCCCCACCAGGCTGAGTGGCCCTGGTTGGGTGCAAGAACCTGAGGTTTTTTCCAGTTCTCGCAAAATTCAGCAGAGACTGCCCGGCGTGCTAACTGATTATGCAGCATCCACGCCGAAGGGCAGGGGACTGTGGTAGGGACTAAAGTCCCTCTAGCAATTCGGCGGGGAAATGGGGGTGACAAAACGTTGGTCGCTGTACCATTAAATAAAAAGTAGTATCCTTGCTCCGTGTGCAGGCTAGCATCACAATCAGCATATCAGTTGCGTAAGGACCCCCCAGTAGCCCAGTTTATCCAACTTTGAAACGCCCATTTGGGCCGCCTAGCAATGCGGAAAGCCCTAGTCCCAACAGTGATATGAGAGACATTCGCCCAGCCACAAAGGAGCTGGAGGCCGGCGTTCAATGGAACGCAAGTGGTGTTGTAACAAACGCATTGGCCAGACGCCTGGGTGATATGGCACCTCCTGTCCGTACAGGTGGGGAACAGACATGTTATATTCGTGTCCACCTCTACCAGCAAACAGCCGTATCCTTCACTGCTGAAACAATTCTCGTACGACTGGGAATCCCTATTGGGAGTGAAGTGGCTAGGTATGTACGCCCTCCACCGTTGCAGCCTATCGTACTGTGAATGGGAATTATCCCGAGGAAGGGGAAGGCAAATAGCCGGTGGTGCTGAACCCGGATCGTAAGGAAGAGTGACCTGCTCAGGCAGTGGCTCGGAATGCTGACAATGAACCACCATTTGGGGAGTGCCCCAAAGCGGTGAAACAGAAAATAACCTAGACACCGCTGCGGGGTTCGGGTAGCAGACAACCCGTCCCTGTCCATACAAGCGGTGGTAAATCTGGTAGAAGAGATTCATACTACCCGGGTTTCCCTCAGTTTGGCCTTTAACTAACTTAAGTGTATCTCCCAGTAACCTACGTTCTAGCTGTACTTCCCTTCTCATACGCCCCGTCCTCTCTCTAGTCCCTTTCACTTTCTCATAGCCTCTTCCTACGCTCTTCTGACAGCCTGATGTTACCTTTATTGCACCAATCTTAACACATCCAAAATCGAATTTACATGTATTCCAAAAACAAGGCAATGTCCATATAATGTTCCCTTCCCATCGCCGGGACCGGTGCAACTGCTTCATGACTCCTGCATTCTCCTTAACTTTGACGACCTTCCATGAGTCGATACCATGTCCTCGTATATGGGGGCAGCGAAGAACATCACCTTTGCATAGGTGATGTATCCTTGTAGATTGGTTGGGGCTACAAATATAAATAATATTCCCCTTTTCCATGTCCATCGCCAATAACACACCAAGCGAAGTGAGGCCAAATATCACACAGACGGTGCGTAGCCACTCCATCATGCTCCACACCTGTAAAATAGCACTGGAGAAGGGAGGCAGGTTAGTATCCGACCTTTTACAGTAGTGGAGATGGACTCAATTTACAGTGATGTAGGTGGACCCAAGCACTTCGCCCCTCCACTTTAACTGCTGTAGGGGTGGTAAGGAGAACTTGGAAGGGCCCGTCCCATCGCGGCTCCGACCCCTTCCTAGTCCAATTTTTGACCATGACATAACTGCCGGGCTGGACTGAAAGTGAGCTAGGTACTGGGGGCGATGGCTGGTGAGCCGCGCGGACCTGGCCATGGGGTTCCTTGAGCACTTGCGTGAGGGCTAGAACATAGGTGGTCATCTCTTCAGTCATCTGGTGAAACTGAACCAGTCTGGGAACATGCAGGCTCCAGGGAGTTCTAAGAGGCCTGCCATAAAGAATCTCGGCAGGAGAGAGCCGGGCCGGTCCCGCAGGTGTAACCCGCAGCTGGAAGAGGGCAACGGGGAACAACTTAAGCCATGTCAGTCCCGTGTCTGCTCTTAATTTAGCCAATTTAGTTTTGAGGGTCTGATTGTGTCTCTCAACCAACCCGGCCGCCTGAGGTCTATAAGCACAGTGTAACTGCTGGCGTATGCCCAACTGGGAGCAAAACTCCTTGTTAATTTGTCCAATAAAATGAGGCCCATTATCAGAACTTAACTGAGCTGGTATACCGTACCGGGGAATGATTTCCCGCATCACGACTTTAACCACAGTAGCAGCTTTATTATCGCTAGTCGGATACGCCTCGACCCATCTGCTGAACACATCCACAATGACCAAAACATATTTATAACATTGACACGTTTCCAACTCAATGTAATCCATTTGGAGCGTCTCAAAGGGACCACTGGGCAACGGGGTTTGCCCCATCCCACAAGGGATACCTTTTCCGGTGTTATATTGCTGACAAATCAAACACCGATTACTGATACTTTGGGCCAACCCCTGCATTTTAGGGTGCCACCAAGTGTCCAGCAACAAATCACTAGTCCCTCGAGCCCCACAATGAGTTGCAAAGTGTACACATTCAATAACCCATAAAGCCAGTACATCAGACATACAAGTCTGATGTGCTGGCGTGGTCCATAAAGAGGAAACAGAATCATATGTACAACCTAACCGTTTCCACATTTGTTTATCACTCTCAGGAGCGTCCTCCTGTAACCTTATGACGTCTTGGATGGTTGGCATTGACTTGTCAGAAGCAGACATATTTATAGTAGATCGTTTAGTCTGACTTAACATCTTAGGCACCATCACTTGCTGAATCTGCGCGGCTGTTCGCGCTGCACAATCTGCTCGTTCATTACCAACGTCAACTGGGGTCCTACCATTCGTGTGGGCAGCGCATTTAATAACGGAAATCTGCGCGGGCATAAGGAGGGCCTGCAGTAAGTCATTAACTAAACCCCGGTTGGATATTTCTGTGCCTGCCGAGGTAAGGAATCCCCTATTCTTCCAGAGTTGTCCGAAGTCATGAACTACCCCGAAAGCATATCGGGAGTCAGTGTAGATATTTACCCGACGATCTCCCCCAAGTATACATGCACGGGTGAGGGCAAAAAGTTTGGCTTGTTGAGCTGAATAAGGGGTCTGGAAAGCTGCCGCTTCTAGAATCAGACCATCCTGATCTATGATTGCATAACCGGACAGTCTCCGGCCAGTGGGGCTTACTAATGCACTGCCATCAACATACATAATCATGTCAGGTTGTTCTAACGGAATATCACTCAGATCGTCCCTTATTGTTGTAGTTTCCTGAATCAAGGCTAAACAGTCGTGACCAGGCGCGTCCTCATGGACAGGGGGACCGCTAAGAAAACAGGCTGGATTGATAGTGGTAAAGTATTTAAATGTCAGACGTGGATTGTTCAAAAGGTATATCTCATACCTATTCTGACGAGCTGCGGTAAGATGCTGAGTCTGCAGTTGCCCCAATAGTGCGATTACCGAGTGGGAGCTATACACTGTAATATCCTGTTGGAGAGTGATATTGGCAGCAGCCTGCAAACTATTGTATATCGCTGCCAAGATCTGGGTGCAAACAGGGTGGCCCAACGCCACTGGGTCGAGTTTGGAAGAGTAATATGCTACGGGCCGGTGCTTGTAACAAGGCCTGCTTCAGGCAACGGAAGGCCTCGAGTGCCTCGGTGGTGAGAGTAAAGTTCCCCTCTTCACTAGTGTAAGGCGTCAGCAGCTTTGTATAGTCAGCGATGTTTGGTATCCACTGCCGACAATAATTCACCATACCCAGCCAATGACGAACCTCCTTGGCTATTGTAGGGGCGGGGAATTGGCATATTGGTTCAATCCTACTGGGTTCGAGACTTCTTTCTGTGGCTGTAAGTAAAACTCCTAAGAACTTAACTTTTCTCTGAGCCACCAAGACCTTTGCTTGTGAAACAACATAACCCAACGAGGATAGGTGGTTCAATAATTGGATCACATCATCCCTATTACTGGGCTCGTCAGGACTTGCCACCAATATGTCATCTACATACTGCACTAGAGTGGAACCATGCTCCAATGTCAAGGCCTGGAGTTGGGTCTGCAGACATCTGGAGAAGAGTGTAGGTGAGTTGACGAACCCCTGTGGCAGTCGGGTCCAGGTATACTGCTGTCCATTGTAAGTGAAGGCAAACAAATATTGACTTTCAGTCACAAGTGGGAGGGCAAAGAAGGCGTGCTGAAGGTCAATTACGGCGAAGACCCGGGCTTGAGCTGGAATTTGAGCCAGTATGTGGGCAGGGTTAGGGACGAGAGCATGTAACGGCTGTGCGATGCCATTAATTGAACGTAAATCCTGTACTAATCGGTAGTGGTTTGGCTGGTTTAGGCACAGCAAGTATGGGGGTGTTACATTCTGATTGGCAAGGGACCAAAATACCCTGTTTCAACATCTCTTGAATTAATTTATCTATTGACGGAGCAGCTTGAGATTTCAGGGGGTATTGCCGAATGGAAGGTAGCTTTACATGATCCTTAATCATCACCTTGATAGGTGTAACATTTGTCTTTCCCACTTGTGATGGGTATTCCGCCCAGACCTGTGGATTGACATATTCCAACACATCATGTCCCCTGTGATGCTGCAGTCGAGTGTTAATCGTTTCAGGGACCTCAAAATATTTTATGGTAGTGCCGTCCGGCACGACTTGAAGTGCGTACTCTGTTGGATCCGAATGATCCACTGCCCTCCTGACCATTCGCCTCAAATCCCTGGCATGGTACTGGTCGTGGACCTGACGTATAATATGAGGGCTTACCGAAGCTGACTGTGGCCATAACTGTGGTGATATTGTAACAAAATCGGCTGTACCTTCTTTTCCCATGACTGTGGCTGTAACCTTGACTGGCCATTCGGTCTCAATTAATGGCCGGTATTTGTCCTCCAAATCCCTGTTTCGTCCAGTTCTGTCATAGGCCAGGGTAACGTGATGCAGTGACTGTTCAACGTCTAACGTCCACCACTGGGGGGTGATAGAAATATAGCACTGTTGTCTCATCCTCCATGATGTAACCGTTACCCCCTCATCTCTGCACTCTAGCTGTAGCTGGAAGATACACAGTAAATCTCGGGCCAACAAGTTACAGTCCAATCCAGTAGTCACTACAAACTGATGATCTGCAGACTTATTCTCGTAAGTGACTGTCACAGGTTCAGAAATAGGATACTCACACACCTGTCCTTGGAACCCCGACAATTGCTGCGTGTGGTCGGATAATGGTAGTTTGAGTGCTGATTGCACAGAAGACATGGCTGCTCCAGTGTCGATTACAAATGAATGATGTTGATCTCCTATCTGCAGAGAGATAATAGGTTCCCTGTCCGATTGGAGAGTCCTTATGGCTAAATTAGCTAGTCAATCCTGTGTTGGGAAAGGGTTTTCCTGGGAGAAGTCAGTGTATCTCGTCTGTCCTCCCCTCGGTGGGTACCCTCTCCTTTGGGTCGGATAATCTCCTTCTACTGCCTGTCTTTTAAAGGGGCATTCCTGTTTCCAGTGATCTGCACGGCCGCAATTAAAACATGCATTGCTCCCTCTATATCTGCCTCGTCCTCTTCTCCCAGTAGACCAATGGCCCCTCAGAGGGGGCTGCGGTTGTAAAGCTGTTGATGCATTCGGTGGGCCATAAAAAGGGGCTGAGGGTCCCTTTGGGTGGGTTTGGTATCCTCCTCCTCGCTGATCCACCCACCCAAAGTCACAATATTGGGGCTCCTGCTGGTAAACTACCATTTCTGCCGCTTGTTGGGATCGCAGAACATCCTTTTTCATTACATACTCAGTCTTAACCTTTGTAACTGAGCCTCCTTCCTGGCCTACACCCTCCTTCCAATAAAATCTGACTGCCCTTGCCATCTGGGAAGGGTCGTTCTCTGTCCAATTCATGTTATTACATTTCACAGCAGTAACCCAGAAGGTGGTAGGCAATGCATTAACATAGCACAATATTGAGGGGAATTCTGACCATTTTGATACAGCAAGTCGCCTGACTGCCCACGGTAGATTTCATTAAAACACTCCAGAAATTCCTCTGGCTCTTCAATCTTCTTAGGTTTTAGGTCTAAGATAACAGAAAGATTTATGGGCCTTTGAAATGTGCTATTCAATGCATTCAGGATCTGTGTCCTTCTATCGTCGTCTAACGCATAGGCCTGCTGAAGTGCGGCATGGCTAGCATAATTCAAGTGGTTAAGATAATTGCGGTACTCTGCTGGGGTTAAAATCTGCTGGACTAGGGCCCAGAGGTCCCTTGAATCAGCTTGATAAATTGAGATGGTAGTTCTCAAGGAATCCACGAAAGCAGCAGGAGATTTTTTTTCTATGTGGGATTGTAGACATAATAGCCATCATCTCACTGGGTGTCCATGGGAAGTAAACGTCAATCGTCGGGTTCGCTCCCGCAGTCGCCGCGGCAGGGTTTCGCATCTTCCTAATCGGTAACTGTCTCCGAATGTCACCAGGGGGCACTCTAGCTATTTCCCCTGGTTGTTCCAAGACTTCAACGTCTCTCCCTGTCACTAGGGGGAGTTCTTTCTCTTCAAAAGAATTTGTTTCAGCTTCCTTTGTTCCCGAACCTTGTGGTTTCTCCTTAGTTTGGAGAGACTTAGGTGGTATGCTTAACTGTTTCTGGTGAGGGTCAAGCCCCTCTCTCGCTGTCCGAGATCTTGTCCTAGAGCTAACTAGGCTTGTGGGACAGAGCTCCTCTTGTTCTACTGATCGTGAAGTTGGTAAATCAGGACCCACACTATCACCCAAAAGGGCTTGAGTTACTGGCATATTTGGAATCTGGGGCGCAATGACTGGGTATATATTATTATACTCTGGTGGTTCTGGAATGAGTGCAGACCATGCTACAGGTGCAGACGGAACTTTCAATGACTTTTCCAAATTATTGAATTTTTCTTTTTCTGTCAATTCAAGGCCAGCCATTGAACTACGTAGCTCATCTCTTGTTTGACCCGCGTCTTTCCTGTCTCTACTTGCGTTTTTTTAAAATGCACATTCCTTTTTCAAGACCTGTAATGTTTTTAGGTTACCCTGTTCACTAATTGGAATTCCCATTTTAAGGGCATTGTCCTGTCAACTGGACAACATGATCTTATCTCTTTCCTCTTGACAATATTGCCTCCATAATCCAATTAATTCTTTTGCTTTCATACTTTGACTATTTTTCCAAATTTGTCCCTGGATTTTCTTAACCATTTCTAGGTCTTTGGTGCCCCCTAGTGGCCATTCATCTCCCATTTTAGTTCTTAACTGTGCTGACAATTCTCTAAAATCCTTCGCTTTATCCGGATACTTATCACATAATATTTGCAGTGGCATGCCTGGATCATTTGTGCTATCCAAGGAATTCCCCATAATCTCAACTAGTCCTCGGAACTGCGTTTTTCGCCACTACAGTCCAAGGGTAAAATTTTAGCTTAATCAGCTATATATTTAACACACTCACACATGGAGGTGAACCATTTTAAATTTCAAATGTCTCATCGACCTCCCATAACCTAACCCAAGCCGAATTAACTCACAAATGAAGTTGAACCATTTACAATTTCAAATGTCGCATCAACCACATAACCTAGCCCCAGCCGAATTAACTCACAAATGAAGTTGAACCATTTACAATTTCAAATGTCGCATCAACCACATAACCTAACCCCAGCCGAATTAACAATATGAAATCCCATCAATTAAAATGCTAATCCCCAGACTGACCTTTGATTTTGTCGAGGCGATCTTTCTGTGCCAACCGCGAGTGACCAGACTAATCAGGCGATAAGAAGAGGGGAAAAATCAATGCGCGGTCATTTTCCAGCTGTACATTGAGGGCTCTTTGTTCCCCATTCTCCTGTTCATAATCAGTCTAATTCTGATTTCGCAGTTGGATCAGGACCGCCCTGAGAAATCCCGGGTTTACGGCACCAAATGTTGAATCCCAGGTTTCTTTACCCGTCAGTCTGGCATCAATAAAAGTCGAGATGGATTTGCAGGTATAACATTAGTTATTTTATTTAGCTTGCAAGCTTTACTTAGTTCACAGCGATACAGATAACATCTTGCTCTCTGCACCTCCGAAACCAAGTGAGGATATCAGACAAAGAGCTCTGTACTGATACATTCAAATGGCATCAAGTTCCACATACTCGACGCCCATAGGTCATCCTATGTCCCTCCTGACCTGTTTGATCTATTCTGATTGGCTCACTTCCAATCCCTTCCTCCGGCCCCTATTATCCAGCATCACTCTCGTAGACACACCTCTTCCTGCTTTTTCCATGCGGTCTGAAATCCTTTGTCTATGAACAAACCAGAATCAAAGTGGCCTATTTCTACATTACATTAACTAATATCTCTAAAGTAACTATTTTATATCACATTCGTCACATCCAAAAGACTGACGGATTGTATCAAACAGCATGTCCTTTCTGCTGTTTACAACAGGCAAGGTACAGACAGTACCCAACCATTCCATGCTTGCATTACTTAAAACACAGTTGTTAGGAAAATAAAGGTAGTTTTAAGGGATTTATGTTTGCATTTGTAAACATTAAATTAAGAAATAGGGTGTGTTTCAGCAATCCTGTTACGGAGCCCGGTGGGGATACAGAACAGAATAGTTCACCAGATTCACCCAGCGCCCAGGATTCAACGGCCGCACCAAGGAGACCTTGCAGGGGGGTGGAGCACAGGGTTTCACTCTATGCGGATGATCTGCTGCTGTACGTTTTGGACCCAGTAGAGGCGATGGGGAAAATCGTGAAGATCTTTGGGGAATTCGGCCGGATTTCGGGGTATAAGCTAAACATGGATAAGAGAGATGTTTGTGGTTCAGGCAAACGGAAAGGAGGGGCGACTGGGGGAGCTGCCGTTTAGGTCAGTAGGGAGCAGTTTTATGTACCTGGGCATCCGAGTGGCGCGGGAATGGGACCGGCTGCATAAATTGAATCTGGCCCGGCTAGTGGACCAAATGAAGGACGATTTCCGGCGATGGGACGCGCTCCCGTTGTCGTGGCCGGGAGGGTACAAACGGTGAAAATGACAGTCCTCCCGAGGTTCCTATTTATATTTCAATATCTCCCAATTTTTATTCCGCGGTCCTTTTTTAAGTGGGTCAATAGGGTGATCACGGGCTTCGTCTGGACGGGCAAGACCCCGCGGGTAAGGAAGGTAATGCTCGAGAGGAGCCGGGGAGAGGGCGGGCTGGCGCTGCCAAATTTTAGAAATTATTACTGGGCGGCCAACATAGCCATGATCAGGAAGTGTGGGGGGGGGGAGGGGGTGCAGATGGTGGCGGGAGCTTTCCGAGTTTGTGGGCGCTGGAGGAAAAGTTTGGGCTGGCGAGGGGAAACAGATTCAGATACTTGCAGGTGCGGGACTTCCTTTGTAAGCAGATGGCAACCTTCCCGCTCCTACTGCTGAGGGGGATTCAGGACAGGGTAATTTCCAGAGGTGGGTAGGAGAGGGAAGCATCTCGGCCATCTATAAGGAGCTTATGGAGTCAGAGGAGATGCAGACCGAGGAGCTGAAGCATAAGTGGGAGGAGGAGATGGGGGGTGAGATGGAGGATGGTTTATGGGCAGATGCATTGAGTAGAGTAAACACGTCTGCAACATGTGCCAGGCTCAGCCTGATGCAATTTAAGGTTGTGCACCGGGCTCACATGACAATGGCCCGGATGAGCAGATTCTTTGGGGTGGAGGACAGGTGCACAAAATGTGCGGGAGGGCCAGTGAAACATGTCCACATGTTTTGGACGTGTCCAAAGCTTCGGGGATTTTGGCTGGGGTTTGCGGACGTCATGTCCACGGTTTTAAAAACAAGGGTGGCGCTGGGTCCAGAGGTGGCAATTTTCAGGGGTGTCGGAAGACCCGGGAATCCAGGAGGAGAAAGAGACGGATGTTCTGGCCTCTGCTTCTCTGGTAGCCCGGAGACGGATACTTTTGGCATGGGGGACCCAAAGCCCCCAAATTCGGAGACATGGCTATCGGACATGGCTAGCTTTCTCTGTATGGAGAAAATTAAGTTCGCCTTGAGAGGTTCACTGTTAGGGTTCACCGGAGGTGGCAATCGTTCGTCGACTTCCTTGCGGAAAATTAATCGTCAGCAGACCGGGGGGGGGGGAAGGTAAACGGTTTTTGCACTATGTTTATGGTTTCATGTATCTTGTCTATTTTGTTGTTGTTTCTATACCAAAAATACCTCAATAAAATGTTTATTAAAAAAAAAAAGATTTGTTTAAATAATGTAGCTCGGCAGGAGAGGTCAAATAAATGTCAACAGCAGGGCAAGTAATAGGAGCCTAAAAATTGCTGTTGCTTATATGGGAGATATAACATTATTTTGTCTTCTACTTTAACACCGAGGAGAAACGTTTATTTTGAGTTCATTATTGCCTCTGCCAAAATAGGCTGACAGTGGAAAGTTATCTAAGGGTCCATATCATGTATTGCTATTGCCAAATGTAATTTCTAGTCTACAGAAAGCAGAGCCAATTTTATCTCGGCATTTGTTGAACTTAGATGGTAATGATCTGACTACAGGCTGAACAGCAGATTTATATTACCATACAGTCAAAGGTAATAGTGTCCAGGATAAAGGCCGCATACATACCTCCAAAGTGACTGAACATTATTGGGTGACATTGTTTTTTTTCTCTTTCTTCCTTGAAACAATGCATTTATGGCTGCAAATTTAAACAGCTTGCTGCCCGCCCACCAGTGTTTGCTTCTGGGGTGTTTATTCCAGTCAGAAGCTGAATTTCCAAACATTACTATACTGTTTCCACAAAGCTGGGCTACATGGTGCTTTTCTCGGCCATTGGGAGCCCCAACGCCCAGAATCATAAGGTTGAAAACACAACTGCATGTGCACAATTGTCATGTTATTGTTGCTTGTACTGAAAGTCCCCAGGGGTATTGCATGCCAGCCTTCCTAATACGTTCTGGAACCAAATCTACTCTATAGGGGTACTGGTGGAGGTCACCCCACCAAGAATTAGATAAGAATTTTTCTTACAGTGGCTTGTGCTTCAACAGATAAGCCAAAAATGTATATTCGCTACAAGCATTTCAAAACGAGGCACAGGAGACATGTTAATAAGGGTGATAGTTTAATAATTCCAGTACAGGAGGGACTTGGTCCAATATTTAAACCTTTATTGAAACTGGAGCAAAGCAGCTACTCAGCGACTAAGATATATGATTACTGTCACTATGTCTGTACTCTGAGGGAAAAAGCGACTTCAATCCAAAGCACCAGTTCTTACTTGAGTAATCCCTTTGCAGTTCAGTATTTATTTAGCTAGACTGCTTAGGCCAAAGGCTAATCACAGGTTTGTTTTCACCTGTCTCTTCGATGGCTTTAGTTAATGAATTTATAGTTGGAAACATATATTTGAACGTGCCATAAAAAACAAACTGTGAACATCAGCAAATCACTAGTTTAGCCTTGGAAATTTTATCTTAAAAGTATCTAATCATTCTTGGGTTTTGTGAAGCTCTGAAATTGTAGCATAAGGGTCTGGCACATATAAGGTTAATATGGGACTAAGTGCAGTACTGTCCACACAGTGATGTATGAAGCAGATGTCCCAGGGTCAGTCGAGTGTTGGACAGAACCATGTATACCAACAAACATGGAGACAGCTTGTACACTTCACTGAATATTTGTAAATAGTTCTAAGAGTTAATAGAGACTTACGGTAAATCTATGTCTGAGTTCAGATCTATTGATCTGTAATCAACACTCTACAACTGAATCCACGGTCATTATAGTGTTAACTTTGTCATTCTAATGCAATAAGCTATCCGTGTAAACATGGCGGTGACTAGGGTTCATCAGCTTTTCATCAAACAGCACTGCTACAATTTGTGTGCCGTTATGTGAAGGTCCATTGATAGATATAGACGTGCTGTTAGATAATTTGAACATTCTGAATTCTCCCTCAGTGTACCCGAAAAGGCTCAGGAATGTGGCAACTAGGGCATTTACACAGTAACTTCATTGCAGTTTAATGTAAGCCTACTTGTGACAATAAAGATTATTATTATTATTAGATGTCAGAGTAATCTCCCTATTATCTGCAGTGTCAATAGGGACAGCTCATTGTAGAAGGAAGGCCCAAGTTTAATAATTGCAGTTTCAAGCATAACAGGAAATGGTATAATGTGCCTACGCTCATGACTTTGAACAGTGGGATATAACTTAATACATAAATTCGTGCAAGTTAAGGACTCAAAAATAAGGCAGGACATGTTAAATTGTATTTTTGTTTCCAACTACCTCTCGGTGTTTGTTGAGGACTGTTCGATTCTTGGCCTCCGGACCCACCTACAGCAGGAAGCTTGGTGGATGGACGGGGAACTTAGTTTAGTGGGAGGCTGGAAATCAACAGGGTGAACTTTTGCAATTAGGGTCTTGGCACATTAAAGAATGGTTGAGTTTTCTGGCGAATAGCGCTGGGAAGCTCTTATGCATGCATTTGCATGTCATGCATGCTCACTAAAAGGCCAGCGTGCCAGAATTAAGTGTCTCCAAATCAAAAGAAATTCATGCTTTCACATTTACAACTGCAGAAAAGTAGCATGCAGCTGGTAAGGTAATCTTCTTCCTGGACTTTGGAGTGAGTAGCCATTGTCTTGATCTTCTTGGGGACCACTCATAAATGTCAGCCGCTTGATTGAGATCAGGGGTGCGATTCTCCGACCCCACCACCGGGTCGGAGAATCACCGGGAGCTGGCGTGAATCCCGCCCCCGCCGTGTCCCGAATTCTCCGCCACCAGAGATTTGGCGAGGGCGGGAATCGCGCCGCACTGGTCGGCGGGAATCGTGCCGGTCGGCGGGCCCACCCCCGGTGATTCTCCGGCCCGCGATGGGCCGAGGTCCCGCCGCTGTCAACCCTCGCCCGCCGGCGTGGATTAAACCTCATTTTGAACAGTGGGACAAGGCGGCGTGGGTGGGCTCCGGGCTCCTGGGGGGGCCACCGATCTGCGGGCTGGCCTGTGCCGTGGGGGCACTCTTTTTCTTCCGCCTTAGCCATGGTCTTCACCATGGTGGAGGCGGAAGAGACCCCCTCCCCTGCGAATGCGCGGGGATGCCGTGAGTGGCCGCTGACGCTCCCGCGCATGCGTCGCCCGGCGAAGACCTTTCGGCGCCGGCTGGCATAGCGCCAAAGGCCTTTCCCGCCAGCCGGCGGAGCAGAAACCACTCCGGCGCGGGCCTAACCCCTCAAGGTGAGTGCTTGGCCCCTAAAGGTGAGGAGAATTCCGCACCTTTGGGGCGGCCTGACGCCGGAGTGGTTCCCGCCACTCCATTATGCCGGAACCCCCCGCCCCGCCGGGTAGGGGAGAATCCCGCCCCAGGTCTCTGTTGTCCAAGCATTGAAGAGAGGCAGGGTCAGCGGGGCAAGTTGGAGCAAAGGCTGGGCAAGAGAGGCAGGGTCGTTGGGGAAGAGTGGAGCAGAAGACTGGGCAAGGGTAGCAGGGTCGGTAGGGTATGGTGGAATGAAGGGGGGAAAGGGAGGTATGGTCAGTAGGGCAAGGTGGAGCAAAGACTGGGCGTATGAGGCAGTGTCGGTGGGGAAGGGTGGAGTGAATACTGGGCAAAGGAGGGAAGGTGGGGAGGCAGGGTGAAGCAAAGACTGGGCAAAGGGGCAGGGTCAGTGGGGAAGAGTGGAGCGAAGACTGGGTGTAGGAGGCAGGTTCGGTGGGGAAGTGCAGAGTGAAGACTGGCGAAGGAGGCAGGGTTGGTGGGGAAGGGCAGAGTGAAGACTGGCGAAGGAGGCAGGGTCGGTGGGGAAGGGTGGAACGAAGACTGGACGAGGGAGGTTGTTTCATCAGGAAGGGTGGGAGAGTGTCCAGAGAAAGAGGGCCGAATGTCCAATGCTTGTTTAGGAGGGTAAGCACATGCCTCACGTCTTCGGCCTGTTGTAGGGTGGTGGATGGCCTCTCGGTAGTGAGTGTCATCGAGAGATACGTCTAACAGACGGTATTGGTGAGCTCAATAGTTTGGTCCTAAGGGTTTGAATGAGGATACTGAGAGGTGGAAGATACAGGCACAGTCAGAGGGGGAATTGTATCAGGTAGCTTGGAAGTTCTAGGGCTGTTGAGGGGGGGGGGGGGGGGGGGCGGTTGCTAGTGGATGGAGCAATCACGGAATGTCAGGGTACAGCTGGCCTCAAGAACAAGATGGTCAGGAACTGGAAGGACATGGGCATGTTAACAGTTGTGGGGGCAGTGACCTCCGGTGGCGACCATGGAGTGAACGGTCGCACAATTGGCAGCTCCCGCTCATGGTGGTCTTTGTGTGGCCTTTCAGCCGGATTGTTGCAGGAAATTTGTAGAGAAAGGGTGTAGAAGCAAGAACAGAAGAAAGGGACCCCCAGTTTATGGAGCTGCGGCCCAGAAGTCATCGGAAAAGAACGAACCAGGCGGTGGTGACGAGTGAGGAGCAGACAACGCGCGTGGAGGTGGCAGACAAACTGTCAGCTCAGTGGTCAATGGACCAGTTGGTGAGCTTCTTAAATGAGAAGTTCACCCAACAACAGAAGGAGAGTGCGGAGGCCTGGCCCAGGTGGTGGACTCGGTCAAGACGGTGGTTGACTGCGTGGAGATGAAAATGGTGGCCCAGGGTCAGGCGGGGGAGCATGAGGACCAGTCCACCTCGATGATAGCAGAGATTGCGTGAAGAGTCTGCTGGAGAAAGTGGAGGACCTGAAAAATCATTCTCGGAGGAAGAACATTCGGATTGTGGATCTGCCATAGGGAATCAAAGGATCGGACGCTGGTGCATATGTGAGGAAGATGTTGATGAAGCTGCTTGGGGAAGGTGCATTTGATCGACGGCTGGAGGTGGATAGGGCCACAGGGCACTGATGCGCAAGCCCCAGGGGGGTGAGCCACCGAGGGCGATGGTGGTGCGATTACATCGGTTCCTGGACAAGGAACGTATTATGAGGTGGGCCAGGCAGACGAGGGGATGTACGTGGGAGTATGTTGAGATCCGGGTGTATCAGGAACTGGGAGCTGAGCTCGCAAAGAGGAGGGCGAGCTTTAATAAGGTCAAGTTGGCCCTGTACAAAAAGGGCATTAAGTTCGGACTGCTGTACCCGGCCCGCCGACTTCATGAAAGAGAATAGACTGACAGGAAAAGGAGGATCTTGAACTATGACTGAGGAGAATGGAACTATGTTTTGTTGAACCTTGGATCTATGCTGTTTGGACTTATTTTGGGGCGGGGGGCAGGGGGACCCCCTGACCTGGTGCCCCCTGACCAGGTGCCCCCTGACCAGGTTGGTCACGTGGAATATTCGGGGCCGTGTGTTCGCGCACTTGAGGCAACTGAAGGTGGACGTGGCCATGCTGCAGGAGACACATCTGAAGGTGGGGATCAGATTAGACTGAGGAAGGGATGGGTTGGGCAGGTGTTTCATTCGGGATAAGACTTCAAAACAAGGGGGGGGTGGCAATCCTGGTCAATAAACGGGTGGCGTTCGAGGTTGGGAAGATAGAGGCGGACCCGGGTTAGTGGGAAGTTGGAGGGAATGGCCGTGGTGTTGGTAAATATATATGCCCCAAACTGGGACGATGTTGAGTTTGTCAGGCGGGTACTTGGGATGATCCCAAGCCTGGGTTCATATCGACTGATTATGGGGGGAGATTTCAACATGGTCCTGGGTCCGAGGCTGGATCGGTCAAGTTCCAGGTCTGGGAAGGTATAAGCTCTGGCAAAGGAGCTGCGGGGGTTTATGGAGCGCATGGGGGTGGGGGGGGGCGGATTTGTGGAGATTTGGGAGGCCAAGGAGTAAGGAGTTTTCATTCTACTCCCATGTACATGAGGTATATTCCCAGATAGACTTCTTTGTGCGGGACAAAACGCTGCTGGATGAGGTGGTGAATGCTGAATATTCAACAATTGTGGTGTCAGACCACGCCCCCCCACTGGGTAGATCGGCAAGTCAACAAAAGAAAGGCTCAGCGGCCACAATGGAGGTTAGATGTGGGGCTGTTAGCAGAGGAGGAGGTGTGTGAGCGGGGGAGGAGGCCATTTGGGGATATATAAAGATCAATGACACAGGCGAGCTTTCGGCGGGGGTGGTGTGGGAGGCACTGAAGGCGGTTATTAGGGGGGAACTCATCTGAATTCAGGCACATAAGGAGAAGACTGAGCGGGCGGAGTTGGACAGGCTGGTAGTCGAAATTTTACAGGGGGGCAGGAGGTATACGGAGTCTCCGGATGACGGGCTTCTGAAGGAGCGCCAGAGACTGCAGCTGGAATTTGGGCTCCTGTCCACAGGTATGGCGGAGGGACAGCGGAGGAGGATAAAGGGGGTGGTGCATGAATATGGGGAAAAAGCCAGCAGGATGTTGGCACACCAGCTGAGGAAACAATAGGCGGTGAGAGAGATTGGGAAAGTAAAAGATAGAGGGGGGAAGGTGGTTTTGGATCCGGCAGAGGTGAATGATGTGATTCGGGGGTTTTACAGTAAATTGTATAAATCGGAACCCCCAGCTGGGGGGGAGCATATAAAACGATTCCTGGGGGGGGGCTGGAGTTCCCGAGGATAGATGAGGAGTTGGTGAAAGGTTTGGTAGCCCCAATTGAGCTTGGGGAGGTTATAGACGGGTTGGGGGCGATGCAGTCGGGTAAGGTCCCGGGACCTGAAGTATACCCAGTTGAGTTTTATAAAAAGTTTTCCGGGTTGCTAGGGCCGCTCCTGGTAAAGGTTTTTAATGAGCCCAAGGAGCTGTGAGTGCTCCTCTCAGCGTTATTGCAGGCATCGATCTCCCTTATTTTGAAGTGGGATAAGGATCCGGAGAGTTATGGGTCATATAGACCGATCTCCCTGTTGAATGTGGAAGCGAAATTGCTGGCAAAGATCTTGGCCACACGCATAGAGGATTGTGTCCCGGAGGTAATAGAGAGGACCAGACGGGATTTGTGAAGGGACGACACCTGACGTCCAATATTAGACGGCTCCTAAATGTGATAATGATGCCTGCGGAGGGGTGCGAGGTTGGGGTGGTGGTAGCCATGGATGCAGGAAGGCCTTTGATCGGGTGAAGTGGAGGTACCTGTGGGATGTCCTGGGAAGATTCAGGTTTGGGCAAGGATTTGTGGATTGGGTCCGGTTGCTATATCAGGCATCAGTGGTGAATGTAAGGACCAACTGGGTCCGGTCAGAGTATTTTAGTCTGTGCAGGGGGACAAGGCAGGGATGCCCACTTTCCCCACTACTGTTTGCCCTGGCCATTGAACCTTTGGCAATGGCACTAAGGACATCGAACATTTGGGGGGAGATAGTGAGAGGGGGGATGGAGCATAGGGTTCGTTCTTTGCGGATGATTTGCTCCTGTATATAACAGACCCGTTGGGGGGATATTGCAGGAATTCTGGGAATACTGGAGGAATTTGGCCGGTTCTCAGGTTACAAACTAAACATGAGCAAGAGCGAGCTCTTCGCGATCCAGGCAAGGGGGCAGGAAAGGAGACTGAGGGGGATGCCGTTCAAAGTGGTGGGAAGGAGTTTTAGGTATCTGGGGATTCAGGTGGCAAGGGACTGGGGTCAGCTTCATAAACTAAATTTGGGCAGGGTGATTGAGCAAATGAAAGGGGACTTCCGCAGGTGGGACGTGCTCCCGCTGTCATTGGTGGGGAGGGTACAGATTGTGAAAATGACAGTCCTCCCAAGATTGCTGTTTGTGTTTCAGTGTCTCCCAATCTTTATCCCCAGGCGATCTTGGGTTTTATATGGGCTGTGAAAGCCCCGACAGTGAAGAAATTCCTTCTTGAGCGGGGGCATGAGGAGGGAGGCATGGCACTTCCGAACTTTATTAATTACTACTGGGCAGCTAATATTTTGATGGTCAGGAAGTGGGTAGTGGGGGAGGGGGCGTTGTGGGAACTGGGAGAGGTGGCATCTTGTAAGGGCATGAGTCTGGAGTCTCTGTCAACGGCACCTCTGCTGTTCTCGCGGCTCCGGTACTCCACAAGCCCAGTGGTAGTGGCAGCCCTGAGAGTGTGGGGGCAATGGAGGCAGCATATGAGACTGGAGGGGGCACGGGTGTGGTCACCGATCTGTGACAATCACCGGCTCGCTCCGGGGAGGCTGGATGGGGGCTTTAGGAGGTGGCAGCGGGCAGAGATTGAGAGATTTGGGGATCTCTTCATTGAGGAGAGTTTCCCGAGCTTGGAGGAGGAGTTTGAGTTGCCGGGTGCGAACGGATTTCGGTACCTGCAGGTACGGGACTTTGTCCGGAGGCAGGTTACAAGCTTCCCTCGCCTCCATCTAAGGGGACTACAGGATAAGATGATGTCTAAACAGGGGTTGGGGAGGGGTGGGTCTCAGAAATATATAAGGAATTGATGGAGTGGGAAGGGGTCCCAATCGGGGAGGTGAAGAGGAAGTGGGAAGACGCGTTGGGGGCGGGTGGGGGGGGTGGTGGGGGGGGGGGGGGGGGGGGGGGAGTTGGAAGTCTGGCTATAGGAGAAGGCCCTGAAAAGAATCAATGCATCCTCATCATGTGCCAGACTTAGCCAGTTCAAGGTGGTCCACAGGGCTCTTGTGACTGTGGCCCGGATGAGTCGGTCTTTTGAGGAGGTGGAGGACAGGTGCGAGGTGCGGGGAAGTCCGGCGAATCATGTACATATGTTTTGGGCGTGTCCAAAGCTGAGGGGATTTTGGCAGGGATTCTCAGATGTCATGTCAGAGTCCTGGAAGGGAGGGTGACTCGTTGTCCAGAAGTGGCAATATTTGGAGTGTCGGAAGATCCGGGAGCCCGGAAGGGAGAAAGGCGAACGTTTTGGCCTTTGCCTCCCTGGTGGCCCGGAGATGGATTTTGCTGGGATGAAGGGACTCAGACCCTCCAAAGTCGGGGGTGTGGTCAGTGACATGGCAGCGTTTCTCAGGCTAGACTAGAATATGTTTACCTTAAGGGGTTCAATACCGGGGTTCGCTCTGAGGTGGCAGCCGTTCATCGACTTTTTGAAGGAAAACTGACCATCAGCAGACGAGGGGGGGGGGGAAATGGGGGGGGGGGGACATGGGGGGGGTGGAAGGGGAGGCATGGAAGTGAAGAATAAGGGCAGGGAACTAATATATGGGTAGCTAGGAGTTATGGCGGGGGGAAGTTGGGTATGTTACTGTGGGGTTTTTGCGTGTGTTGGACAGTTCTGCTATTTAGAATGTTAATATGTTAAAATGTTAAAATGATCGCCAAGGTCCCAGGTTCGATCCCGGCTCTGGGTCACTGTCCGTGTGGAGTTTGCACATTCTCCCCATGTCTGCGTGGGTTTCACCCCCACAACCCAAAAAGATGTGCAGGGTAGGTGGATTGGCCATGCTAAATTGCCCCTTAATTGGAAAAAATGAATTGGATATTCTTAAATTTATAACAATAAAAAAAAATGTTTTAATGTTAAAATTATAAATGCCTCAATAAAATGTTTCCTAAAAAAAAACAGTTGTGGGGACGATGGGGAGAGCAGGAATGTCCACATATCATCGGATCCAGGGTGATGAGGAGAGGTAGGATGCAAAGGAATGGCAAGGCAGTGATTGTGTAGGAGAATGGGCTGGGTCTTGGTGTGTATCAGGAGAAGGGTAGAAGGTGCTTAATGCACTGGCAAATGTCACACACACCATACTGGAGCTGTCAATGTTGTTGCGCTGTTTGTAAAACCTCTCAAACATTCTATACGGAAGGATTCTCTACTTGGGGAGAAGTTAATGCTTCATTTATTGGGACCAATTAAAGGGGCATCATATTAGTTATTAAGGGGAGGTATAGTGGCATTGTGGTATTGTCACTAGACTAGTAATCCAGGGACCAAGGGTAATGCTCTGAGGTTCTCGCACATGGCTGCCATTACCCTGGTCAATGTGTAATGTCCCCATGCACATTCAGTTATGAACAGGAGGAACACTCATCTGTGGTTATCCAGGTTTTCCTTTACCTCGACGGGATGGAGTGGGGAGGCGATATCCAGATGGATGTCAGGCACAGGTCTTAGCTTGGTTGAGAGGCTCAGAGATGATGGTGAATCTATAAAGAATATGATAACTAGTTGGATGACTGCAGTTTGTTCACAGATTCACACACATTTGATGCAAGCCCCAGGGATCTTTGCCTTTTTACTGGCTCTGGATACAGGCGGATAAACATGTGCAGGTTTGCCCTGGGCAAGGAGGAGTAATGGCCAGATCAGCAAGAGACAGTGGAGGTCAGGATGCTGGTGACCAGGATCCAGTGCGACAGTGAGCATTGGCCCAAATGCTGGTATATCGCAAGTGCCGCGGTTACCTGCAGATGAGCAAAAGGTTTGAGATGCCTCAGAGTGTCCTCTTCGGATTGTAATTGCTCACATATGCTATCTTCTCCATGAAGACTTGTGTTCACAAGGACTTGGAGGCAATCCCAAAGCCGGTGGCATTAAAAATCACCATGGCCCAAAACCTCTTTGCAGGGCTTCACTGGGCACCTGTGCAGTATTTTCGAGTTGGACACACTAGTGCATCTCTTCAGCAGTGTGGTCCTTATGGGATAATGCCCAGATCATTTAATGATGTCCAGAGCTGTCCGTTTGCAATTCCTTTGTGAGGTCCATTCCTCCCCTTCACAAGGGACTAGCAAGCAGGACAATCCTCCATGTGAGGTATCATAAATAAATGCATTCTTTCATGGGATGTGGGCATCTCTGGAAAGGCCAGCATTTGTTGTCCATCGCTAATTGGCCTTGAACTGTCCAGCCCACCCACAAGATTAGCCGAGTTCCAAGCTCATGCAGATGCAATGAGCTCAATAGCAGAGGATTGCGGGATTGGGGTGTGGGTGCAGCCATACCAGCCCGAAGCAGAAATTAACTTAAGTTTCACTCCCACCATCGAACTTACACTCCAGAGCAGAGGTACTGCCCTACCTGACATGCTTGTTCTCTTTTGATGTTGCTATGTTGTGAAGCTGTGCTGAGTGTTGCAGCCCTGACTCATAGCTGCCAGGTGAATCACAGAAATAGGTTAAATTTCCCCTCTACTTACTGTCTGATCTGACCTGATGTGACCTGTGCTGAGTAGCGACATTTCAGCTGGAAACTACAGATGAGGAAAACCTGAGGCTGAAGATCATGGCAGGGTAGTCCCTAATGTCTCCTGTTGTTTGGCTACTGAAGGGATAAATGATGATTTTGGAACAGGATGTTCTCCTGCATACTTGACAAAAAAGACGACGTGGTGAGATGAACAGGAGGTAGTGAAATCAAAATAGCTGCAAATTCACTCCCTAATTTTATACAATTGTGTATTTTCTGCTAAAACTTTATTAAAAAGACAGGAAAACACGCATACAATATGTGATTTTATTCTGTATTGGTGCACTAGAGAAGTGTTTTCCTAACTTTTTTGCCTGGGACCCATTTTACCAACCGGCCGACCTTCACAACCCACGCTGGCCGAACTTTGCGACGCACGCTGCCTGAACTTCACATCCACCATTTCCGCTTATATATATGTATATAATCTTTTACTGTCACATGTATGAAGTTACTGTGAAACGCCCCTAGTCGCCATATTCCGGCACCTGTTCGGGTAAGCTGGTACGGGAATTGAACCCGCGCTGCTGGCCTTGTACTGCATTACAAACCAGCTGTCTAGCCCACTGAGCTAAACCGACTGTGACAGGTGAGCCTGCTTGGTCGTCACAATCTCACTTGCTTTATCATTCAATGTTACATTTCTGCGGAGGACTTTTTAGATTTCACTGCATCCATTGAAAAAAAATCAAGAGATTGTTCGCAACCTCGCCATAATTAGTCTTGAAACGTCTTTGAACTTTTAAAGGTTTTAATTTTTAATTTTCCAGTACATCCCTGCATATGGCACACATGAACATTGTATCCTGATTTGCATTGGCACAATTAATAAACCCATAGCTCAAGAAATCATCTTTATGCTGCTTTGTTCCTGTTTTCAGTTTCTTCTTCATGGGTTGTTCGCCAGAGGCCCTGGAGCTCACACCAGCACTGCTGGCAGCTACAAAATGGAGGAATCTCTCTCACACCCAGAGCACGTGACATCAGTGCATGGTGCGCGTGACCTGCTCTTTGCCATCGCTTCTGGAGAGATGACTCTATCGATTTTTTAAAAGAATCTGCTCCTGGGTCAGCGCCAGGAAGAGGCGGTCTGCGGTCGCAGCCGTTGGGCATCACTTCTCCCAATCGGCAATGCTGCGACCAATGGCCCTGCAACCATAAGACCATAAGACATAGGAGCAGAATTAGGCCACTCGGCCCATCGAGTCTGCTCTACCATTCAATCATGGCTGATGTTTTCTCATCCCCATTCCCCTGCCTTCTCCCCATAACCCCTGATGCTCTTATTAATCAAGAACCTATCTAACTCTGTCTTAAAGACACTCAATGATTTGGCCTCCACAGCCTTCTGCGGTAAAGAGTTCCACAGATTCACCACCCTCTGGCTGAAGAAATTCCTCCTCATCTCAGTTTTAAAACATTGTCCCTTTAGTCTGAGATGGTGTCCTCTGGTTCTAGTTTTTCCTACAAGTGGAAACATCCTCTCCACGTCCACTCTATCCAGGCCGCGCAGTATCCTGTAAGTTTCAATAAGTTTCAAATTCCTAGGGGTGCACAACTCCAAAACTCTGTCCTGGTCCACCCATGTCGACGCTACCACCAAGAAAGCACAACAGCGCCTATACTTCCTCAGGAAACTAAGGAAATTAGGCATGTCCACATTAACCCTTACCAACTTTTACAGATGCACCATAGAAAGCATCCTATCTGGCTGCATCACCGCCTGGTATGGCAACTGCTCAGCCCAGGACCGCAGGAAACTTCAGAGGGTCGTGAACACCGCCCAGTCCATCACACAAACCTGCCTCCCATCCATTGACTCCATTTACACCTCCCGCTGCCAGGGAAAAGCGGGCAGCATAATCAAAGACCCCTCCCACCCGGCTTACTCACTCTTCCAACTTCTTCCATCGGGCAGGAGATACAGAAGTCTGAGAACACGCACGAACAGACTCAAAAGCAGCTTCTTCCCCACTGTCACCAGACTCCTAAATGACCCTCTTATGGACTGACCTCATTAACACTACACCCTGTATGCTTCATCTGATGCCGGTGCTTATGTAGTTACATTGCATACTTTGTGTTGCCCTATTATGTATTTTCTTTTATCCCCTTTTCTTCCCATGTACTTAATGATCTGTTGAGCTGCTCACAGAAAAATACTTTTCACTGTACCTCGGTACATGTGACAATAAACGAATCCAATCCATTCAAGATCCCCCCTCATCCTTCTAAACTCTAACGAGTACAGACCCAGAGTCCTCAACCGTTCCTCATGTGATAAGTTCTTCATTCCAGGGATCATTCTTGTGAACCTCCTCTGGAACCTTTCCAAGGCCAGCACATCCTTCCTTAGATATGGGGCCCAAAACTGCTCACAATACTCCAAATGGGATCTGACCAGTGCCTTATACAGCCTCAGAAGTACAGCCTGGTCTTGTATTCTAGCCCTCTTGACATGAATGCTAACATTGCATTTGCCTTCCTAACTGCCGACTGACCCTGCACATTAACCTGAAGAGAATCATGAACAAGGACTCCCAAGTCCCTTTGTGCTTCCGATTTCCTAAGCATTTCCCATTTAGAAAATAGTCGATGCTTAAATTTCTCCTTCCAAAGTGCATAACCTCACACTTTTCCACATTGTATTTCATTTGCCACTTCATTGCCCAGTCTCCTAGCTTGTCCAAATTCTTCTACAGCCCCCTTGCTTCCTCAATACTACCTGTCCCTCAACAGATCTTTGTATCATCTGCAAACTTAGCAACAGTGTCTTCAGTTCCTCCTTCCAGATCATTTATGGATATTGTGAAAAGTTGTGGTCCCAGCACAGACCCCTGAGGCACATCACTAGTCACCGGCTGCCATCCTGAAAAAGACCCCATTATCCCCACTCTCTGCCTTCTGCCAGTCAGCCAATCCTCTATCCATGCCAGGATCTTACCCTTAACACCATGGGCTTTTAATTTATTTAACAGTCTCCTATGCAGCACCTTGTCAAAGGCCTTCTGGAAATCTAAATAAATCACTTCCACTGGTTCTCCTTTGTCTAACTTCCTTGTTACCTCCTCAAAGAACTCTAACAGATTTGTCAGACACAACCTCCCTTTGACAAAGCCGTACTGACTCAGTCCTATTTTACCATGCACTTCCAAGTATTTTGCGATCTCATCTTTAATAACAGACTCTAAAATCTTACCAATGACTGAAGTCAGGCTAACCGGCCTATAAGTTCCCGTCTTCTACCTCCCTCCCTTCTTAAACCCTCCCTACACCTGCTCGCGACCCATCCGCAGGTTGTGACCCTGACTTTAAAATGACTGCACCAGACTGCAAAAAAACCCAGAGTGCCCTGGAAATTGCTTAGTGGTGTGGTTCTGACAGTTATAATAATTCTACCATGCACCCTGCCAAAGTGTTTATGTAAAGGGGAGCTACTGGGATGAGCAAGCCTTTCAGCCTAAAGCTTACTGTGGCATGCTGGAAAGGTGGGAGGAAGCCAGTTCCGCATTACAGAAAGGTATCTATTATGTCTTGTAGTCACGATAGGAGGTGGTGCCATTGAACATTTAAAAAAGAATTGTACTCTTGTGCCAGCACGGGGCCTATCTGAGGAATTCTCCACCCTCCCATTACGTCAGTACCAAGAGGAGCTCTGACCCTGGCCCACAATATAATCTTGAAAATTGATCTTTCCGATCAATACTTGCCATATGCAGATTCGGGATAGGTTTGTGGTCAGTACAATGAATTCACAGTGAAGTATTTCGACTCCAGTATTTTATTTTTTGGAAGAAATCATTAATCCATTCCTCTCTCCACTGTTTCCAGTTTATATTTATGCAACACATGAATGTGCGGGTTTATAGAAGTGAGGGAATATTGCAATCGTTATGAGGCAGTGCTGTCCAAACATGTATGCGTGCAGTCAATGAATAGCTGGGAAATATCACTCCAAGTACCTATATGCGCACATTGTCGGATGATGGAATCCGACTCACTAATGGGTATTAAAGTTCAAAAATAGGAAAAGGTGTGAAGAGATTGAAATGATTAGTTCTTATGTGTTGCAAAACTGTGGAAAAGGCGACTGAAGGTTGGAAGAGAAAACCAGAGACAGAGGATGGCAAGTGTGAAATATATCACATTATGAAGGGATCCGGCATCCAAATTAAAGATTGGCAGGCTTTAAGATCTAGTCTGTCAGCAATACATTAATGTGACAATAATAACCAATTGGAAACCCAGAAACGCTACAAATTTCTCAACCACTTTTTGTTCACCTTTGCACAAAAGGAACAACAGTGCAGACATTTTCTTTGAATCTGTACATGAGACCTTTTAAAACAACTCAGCAGACCTCCTTCAGCTCAGTCAACAAATATGCATCTTTGACTTTGTTCATATACATGTTTCTGGATCCCACCTCTTCATTCACCTGAGGAAGGAGCTGTGCTCTGCAAGCTAGTGATTCAAAACAAACCTGTTGGACTTCAACTTAGTGTTGTAAGACTTTTTACTGTGCTCACCCCAGTCCAATGCCGGCATCTCCACAATAAATATACTGTCAGGTAAGGAACAGCATCATACAAACCTAGAACATCCCACGTTTCATGGAACCAGAACAGCACAGCAGAAGGACTTTCATGTCCATACTGGCTCTCCTAAGGAACAGTTCATGTACTGCCATTTCTCATCTTCTCCCCATAACCCTGAACATTCCTGCCTTTCAGATATTTAGAAAATTCAGAAGATGTAGAAAAATCTGTCACGCAAGGCCTGTCTGGCCCAGCTGAGAAACAAGTCACCCAGCCTAATCCCTGTTTTCTAGCACTTGGTCTGTGGAGGTTAGGAGACTCTCATTTCAGTGTTTCACCTCCAGACTCCATTCAGTAAGGTGAAGCACTACAATTTACCAACGCGACCAGACAAAAAATAAATCTAGGCTCCTACAATAGATAGTTATCCAATTATTTCTGCTAGATCGTGTGTGCGCCAGGTGATGATGTCGCCCTGTTAAAAACTCACTGTCTTGGTTATCGCATCAACAATTTGGAGGGTAGCTAATCCCTATGGAAAAGTACCCTTGAGTGAGTCCATGCCCTGAGGTGCATCGGCCAGAGAATTGAAGTCAAAAAGGGGTTAAAAATAAATCACTGTATTTTAGTGGTCATCTGGATAGAAAGGCAAAAGGGTTAAAATTGCACTGTGTACTATTAGAAATGAATATTTGAATAGATTCAAGTGCAATTCCTTGGTTGACTATTTTAATAAATTCAGTCAAACTCAAATGCTTTATAGTTCCTTCGGAATTAATATATATGCATGCCTGAGTATTTGTATTTATTTGCGTGTAAAAGTAAGGTTCATAAAATTTAAGCTTTAACCTTAACCTCTGTCCGCAAAGTCCTGGATCAGTGGTAAATAAATTCTCACGGAAAGACTAGCTTTCAGCATCTCCAGTTCTCAATGCAGTTTGAAGCTGCTGCAATGTGCTGGTTCAGAGAATTAATGCAGTCTACTGTGCAATAATATGTCAAAGGTTTTATTGCCTGAGGCTGATGCAGAACCATATATAATATGCTTTATGCTACTTCTGAAAACTAGAATATTTTCTCCAGCATTGTTCTTATCTAAATGTGGCACAAACATAATATTTGGAAATAATGGCATGAAATTATGTCAAAATGTTTAATAGATATATAAATATTCTTGTCAGATAGTCTCCAATTACTGTTGTCCGCTAAGGTAATTTTATTGGCATTTTTAGTTTGTGACCCTCTTTGACTGATCCATATACGCCCAAGAACATGTCTTTAAAATATCTTTTTTTCTTTCTCAGTCACATTTCAAGATTGATTTAACTATTGCAGATCATAAAATGATTCTGGCTTTACATGGCTTTACCATTTTTGACAGTGTCTAAAACACAGACTTTGCTGTGCTTTCTTTTGTAACAGTGACATAGTTTCATCGAAAGGCATGGTCAAAACTTCCTTTCAGTCACAGTCATACTGTTGTGCACACAAATTGGCTGGTTGAAAGAATATAAAGAATCAAAACCTGCCCGTCCTTATTTAGTGAGCTTCACTAGTTCCCGGTCAAGCTTACAGCTGGAGAGTTGAGCGGCTATTATGTGTTCTACTTTGCAGAGGGGAAATTGGCAGGACCAGCACCCGCTCCTTGCCCCTCACCCTGCCATACTCACTTCCTGATAAACAACGATGAGCACTGGGGACATGTCCAAGTCTCATATTGTCCTGCCAGTGTTCTACATTGCGGCACTGGAGCAGCTGAAATTAAGAAAATGAATACATTTGTTTGAAAATTTAATACATGTTTCTGAAGAAGAGGTGCACACCAAATCAAGCCTTTTCCTTATTTAGACCACCTCCAAGATCTGATTGAGCAGCACTATTTCACTCATGAAAAGAATAATAGATTGGAGTTGTATAGTTCGCCATCTTTGCAAATAGCCATTCAACATTTTCCTTAAAATGAATTTGTTTTATGACCTATTGCAGGTTATTCCATACTGCAGTCAATTATGGAAAAAGCAGGCCAGAATGGCTGGCAAGTCAGCGCTATCTGTATTGAGAACTTCAATGATGCTAGCTACCGACGCCTTTTAGAAGACCTGGAACGAAAACAGGAAAAGAGATTTGTCGTAGATTGTGAAGTCGAGAGGCTCCACAACATTATGGAGCAGGTAATGCTATTGATTTCAAATGAATATCAGTCATACGTTCCTCATAATTTAATGCTGTAGAAATGCTTATTGCAGACAAAAAATCTGCACTTGGATAACTAATCACTTCTGAACATTAAAGTTCTTGTTGGTAAAACACATTTTTGAGATTGCAAAAGGACTTCAACAGCAAAATCAAAGCTAGAATAAGATTAGCATTGATCAATCTATTCTGAGAATACTGTGGAATTGTACAGAAAAAAGTATGTTCATATTTTTTAAAATGAAAAGGTCACTAGGTATCTACAGAAGCAAAAGGAATCGAGTTGTGACGTTATCTTTCTATCTGCTGGAAGTCCATCTGTGAATATCAATTGCCACCTCATTAAGTTAAGGTGCCTGTCATATTCAAAATGTTTGAGCAGCTTCTTCTCACCAGACAATGTATGCATTGTTTTGAAAGCACTCTGCTTCCTATTCATGTACAAGTATTGAATTTTAACCCAATTTGACAAGTTGCTGGCATGCATCAATCAGTGGGATTCACTAAAAATTGGTACAAATAAATCTTGTGGTATTGCAGACAGCCTGACTACAACACTGAGCACATTTTACTTGCAGACATATTAGACTGGGGCCTGATGTGTCAAAACATTCAAGCCTTTGGGTATTATATACACACCTATCTTTTGCTGCAATGCTGCAATTTTGTGATATGATGAAAATAGTTTTTTGTAACTAAATAAAAGAGTTTCATTTAGCGGTTAAATTTATCTTAAAGCCAATGACAGATCCCTGATCTTTGACCTGCTGATTTTTCATCTCACGTTAATAAAAAAAAACAATGGGGTAATTTTGACTTGAGTATAAAAGAGGTGATTCTGATTCAGCCCGACCATTATACAGCGTTCTCAATTTTCAGGAAGGTTTCGGGAGAACATTCCAAATGTGTGTTCTAGGCTGCTGAAGTAATGATTGTCAAGTGGTGGAGGAGGGGCTCAGGAGGAAAAGCACAGGAAACCCAAAATCCGAGGACTTGAGAGTTCAAGTTTGGGAATGAATATGGAGCCTGAGGAGATGATAGAGGTAGAAAGATATTCAGCGAGAAATGTAAGAATTTTACATTTGAGATGTTGGAGGTGGAGGGGGGCTGAGAAGTTAATTTTGGTCAGGGGAAGCAGTTTCAAGGGGCTTGGTGCGAGACAAGATTAGTTACAATTTGCTGAGAATGGTGGACAAAAGGCCAGTCCGCAAAGCATTGGAATTGTTGAGTCTGCAGGTTTGAATAAAATATTTCGGGTTTTGAAAAGTCAAGCTTCAGCCTGACACAATGACCAGAGATGGTATAGAACCAATTGCAATGATATGGAATTTGTAGTAGGGACCTTTTATGGGGCTTTTTTTATGGGCCCGAGTTTAGAGAAAACCAAAGTATATCATGGAGTTCACCTGTTGCATAACTTTTAATAGATTTTGGTGATGAGGAGCACAAGGGCCCCACTGTCCAAATGTTATGCAACAGAGATCTTAAGTATTTTTAAACAAACAATGTTTATTCTATGAATCCAGTTAACATTTTAGAAACACATAGTAAACATCTTATCAACTACCAACACAAATACCCCCCAAAGATACAGTACTCTATAAGTAACCGTCAGTAACTTTCCTAACAACAGCCATAAGCCAAACACCCTTCTTGCCAACAAAAACAGTAGGTTTACATTCCTTACAGAAACAGGTATTACTTTGAAATTATCAAGTGATCTGGAGACATTCTTTCGCATGCAGAGAAAGAGACCAAAATACACCTTCTTGGTTTCAACGCAGCTCCCCAACTGAAAACCAAAAGTAAAACTCAGAGCCACAAACAGCTTCCTGCTCAAAACAAAAGTAAAAAGCAGAGCCAGACCCCAGCTCCACCCACACAATGACATCACTGAAGCCACTTGAGAAGACAAACACTTCTTAAAATGACATTCCCATGACACTTTGAAGGAGTCCACACCGAGTAGTTCAAAGAAACTTAGTTTATTTACAATATCAATTATACACAACACACGGTAGATCCCAACTAGGTCTACCTGTCAGTGCCAAACTGGCCGGCTTTATAAACCCTACAACTATAGTGTTCAGATGTTGTCCACCCCTTAACGGGGGAGCTCATACTATGCAAGGTTTAAGGGAAGTTAATTTTTCCCACCCCGTAAGACCCCTGAGGGTTAAAACAGGCCAAAGACAATAGATTCCCTCTTCCCAATATTTAGCTCCAGAAAACTGCAGATCATGCAAGACTGAATGTTAGACATACAGCCTGACAACACAGGTCATGGTGATGGGTAGAAAAAGAGCTGGTAAAAAGATGGACTTGGGTTTTGTTGGCTTAAATCTCCCTATGAATGATGACCTGAAGGTGCGCTATTTAAAGGAGGAAGAGGGAGGAGCTAAGGATAAATCCTTGTGGAAATCTAAACTTAGCAGTATAGACACTAAAAAGAGAATCCATTGCTGGAATGGCAACTGTGAAACCAAGTGAGGGCACTTGTATTGACAATGGGGTGTATGCTTTGACAATGGAGTGGATGCATTGGAGTGGAATGGTGCCGTCCAACTATATCAAAGCTTGCAGAATGATAAAAGGTGAAGGGAGTATAAAACTCCAGACAGTTCCCATTCCAATACCCCCATTCCTAATAAAACATCCATTATTTTCCTTGAAATTTTCAATTGCTTCACTCCAAATATACTTATATCATATCCCACTGAATTCCTCCACTCAGATATTTCAGATAAACCTCCTGTTGAGATAGTTTATTAACATAGCTTTTATTAGGAATTCAGTCCTTGTATTTCGCCACCACATGAAATAAATTCTTCAAATTGCTAGTCTTGCTTGTAAACTGCCATTGCCCTCGGAACATATGCAAAAATGAGACCTTAAGCACGGCACCATGATTATATTATCCCTTCTTTTTCACTTGATTTCAAAAGTATGTTTTCCTATCCTGCAGTATCAATTAATTTTTACTCATTTGCAAACTTTTACTTGCTCTACATTTTATTTAAAAATCAGTAATCATATGTATCTGTTATTCCAATAGTTTTAGGCTTCATGCTGCTCACATTGGCACGGATTGCTACACTTACAGCCATGTTATACAACAGTACATTGTACCTAAAAATAAGAGTGATCCTCATTTCATTTAATGAGCTTAAAACCATTAAATGAGTGCTGATGATTAGGAATGACCACCTACAGCATTAGGTAATTATAGCTATCATCTTGTACTGTATGGGGTGATGATGGCTATTAGCATTAAACATTTGAGTATATTAGACTTTCACGTGGGAAGTATATATGCATTTCATCTGTATTATTACACTGGCATTAAAAGTGCTAATTCTGATAGCAGCAATGCAGCTCGTGCTCTGAAATTTGTGAGGAACATTAACAAGGTGTTTCATGATATGCACTCATGCACATAATGAGATACAGACAGGCAGTGACAGACACCCAGTACAGCCAAATCGCGCTGTTCATGTCAACTGCGGGGTACCAAGCCATCCAGATTTTCAGCTCGCTTAATTTTACCGACGGCCAGGACAAGACCAAATTCAAGACCGTTTTGGAGAAGTGCAACTGTCACTGTGAAGGCAAAACAAACGAGAGCTTTGAGCGCTATATCTTCCAGCAATGCCTTCAGGTTAAAGATGAACCTTTCCAATCCTTTATAACTCATCTCCGTATATTAGCGCAGTCCTGAAATTATGGTGCAACCGCTGATTCCATCAACAGGGATCAGATCGAGTTTGGGATTCACTCCGATTCCTTGCGGGAGCAACTCCTCGAGATTGAGCATATGACCCTGCCAGTCGCCATCGAGACGTGTATAGTGCATGAGCATGCGGGAAATCGGTACTCCTGTTTCAAATCTGTAGAATACGAAAAACTTGCCTCTCACGAGGCAGAGAGTGTACAGGCCATCGCCTTGGTGCAGCGCCTCAGTATCGATGAAAGCGGCCATTTTGCACGCTTTTCCTGGGGCCCCATGCATGCGCAACACGAACGGGAGAACGAAGCGGCCGAAAACCAATCTGCGCAGGTGCAAACGTCGGCTGACCCCAGTTCAAGCTGGACACTGGTGCTTCTGCCAATCTCATCTCTCAAGCTGATTTTGACCGCATTACAAAGCAACCCAAAATTCTTTTGCCAACCTGCCAGATCCTCAATTATAATGGCAATGCCATAACTGCACTAGGATCTTGTCATCTACTCCTCTCCAACAAGACCATCAATGTCAAACTGCGATTCGAAATCGCCCAGCCTGATTCGGCATCCCTGCTCGGTGCCCATAGAACAAAGAACAAAGAAATGTACAGCACAGGAACAGGCCCTTCGGCCCTCCAAGCCCGTGCCAACCATGCTGCCCGACTAAACTACAATCTTCTACACTTCCTGGGTCCGTATCCCTCTATTCCCATCTATTCATGTATTTGTCAAGATGCCCCTTAAATGTCACTATCGTCCCTGCTTCCACCACCTCCTCCGGCAGCGAGTTCCAGGCACCCACTACCCTCTGCGTAAAAAACTTGCCTCGTACATCTACTCTAAACCTTGCCCCTCTCACCTTAAACCTATGCCCCCTAGTAATTGACCCCTCTACCCTGGGGAAAAGCCTCTGACTATCCACTCTGTCTATGCCCCATGCTTGCAAGCTACTGAACCTCGTACAGCAAGTCCATGCAATGTCTTCTTTCAATGTGGATCTTCAGGCTGACATTGATGACATCCTTGCTCAATACCCAGATGTGTTTGATGGAATGGGCACTCTGCCATACTGCTACAAGATCTTACTCAGGCCTGATGCCACGCCTGTAATCCATGCACCACGCCGGGTTCCGGCTCCTCTGAAGGAACGTTTAAAGGCACAGCTACAGGAACTCCAAGGCCAGGACATCATCTCCAAAGTAACGGAACCGACAGACTGGTTCAGCTCGATGGTCTGTGTGAAGAAGCCCTCAGGAGAGTTGTGGATATGCAAAGGTCCCAAAGATCTTAACCAGAACATAATGCGGGAATGCTACCCGATCCCGAAAGGGAGGAACTGACCAGTGAGATGGTACACGCCAAATTCTTCACGAAGCTAGATGCATCACGTGGTTTCTGGCAGATACAACTGGACGAGTCCAGCAGGAAGCTCTGCACGTTCAACACACCATTTGGCAGGTACTGTTATAACCGTATGCCGTTCAGCATTGTCTCAGCCTCTGAAATCTTCCACAGGATCATGGAGCAGATGATGGAGGGCATTGAGGGTGTGCGTGTCTACGTAGGTGATGTAATCATGTGGTCCACGACCCCCGAGGAACACATATCTCGTCTCAAACAAGTCTTTTGCGTGTCCATGCAAACGGCCTCAAGCTGAACAAGGCCAAGTGCTCCTTTGGCATGTCAACCATCAAGTTCTTGAGCGACCAGATATCCCAGCAAGGTGTGCGACCAGATTCGGACAAGGTCAAGGCCATTAACGCCATGAAGACCCCGGAAAACGAGAAGGCAGTACTACGCTTCCTCGGCATGGTGAACTTGGGAAAATTCATTCCCAACATGACCTCACACACCACGGCTCTCAGGCATCTGCTGAAGAAGTCCTCACCATTGCTCCGGTACTAGCGTTTTTTGACCCGGAAAGGGAAACAAAAATCTCCACGGACGCAAGCCAGGACGGCATTGGTGCGGTGCTCCTCCAGAAGGATGGCTCCTCGTCCTGGGCTCCAGTTGCTTATGCATCAAGGTACGCCCAAATAGAAAAAGAGTGCCTGGGCCTCCTAACCGGCATTGTAAAGTTCCATGACTGCGTCTACGGTCTACCAACATTCACAGTGGAGACTGACCACAGACCCTTGGTCCATATCATTCATAAGGACTTGAATGACATCATGGAATTTTTTTTTTTTTTACAGTGCAGAAGGAGGCCATTCGGCCCATCGAGTCTGCACTGGCTCTTGGAAAGAGCACCCTACCCAAGGTCAACACCGCCACCCTATCCCCATAACCCAGTAACCCCACCCAACACTAAGGGCAATTTTGAACACTAAGGGCAATTTATCATGGCCAATCCACCTAACCTGCACATCTTTGGACTGTGGGAGGAAACCGGAGCACCCGGAGGAAACCCACGCACACACGGGGAGGATGTGCAGACTCCACACAGACAGTGACCCAAGCTGGAATCGAACCTGGGACCCTGGAGCTGTGAAGCAATTGTGCTATCCACAATGCTACCGTGCTGCCCATTGACGCCCAGGCTTCAGCACATTCGCCTTCGACTCCGCAAGTACGATTTTGAGTTAGTATACACACCAGGCAAGGAGCTGATAATTGCAGATGCCCTGTCCCGCTCCATCACCTCGCCCTGTGAACAGGTTGACTTAATCCGCCAGATTGAGGCACAGGTGCAGCTGTGCGCCAGCAACCTCCCGGCCTCAGATGAAAGAGTGATCAGCATTCGTGAAGAGACTGCCAAAGACCCTCTTCTGCAGCGTGTAATGCACCACCTTGCAAATGGCTGGCAAAAAGCACAATGCCCTCAGTTCTTCAATGTGAAGGACGACCTGACGGTCGTCGAGGGGATCCTCCTCAAGCTAGATCATATTGTTATTCCTTACAGTCTGCAGAGCTTAGTGCTCAAACAAATCAACGAGGGACACCTAGGTGTCGAAAAGTGTAGGCGCAGGGCCCGGCAGGCTGTCTATTGGCCTGGAATCAGCCAGGACATATCCAACATGGTCCTCAATTGTGCGACCTGCCAGCGTTTCCAGCCTGCTCAGGCGAAAGAAACACTCCAGCAACACGAGATTGTGACCTCTCAGTGGCCCAAGGTGGAATCGACCTTTTTCACGCCAATGGGCGTGACTATGTGCTCATCATAGATTACTTCTCAAATTACCTGGAAGTTGTGAAGCTGTCAAACCTCACATCAAGGACAGTCATCAAGGCCTGCAAGGAGACATTTTCCAGGCATGGTATTCCACTCACTGTCATGAGTGACAATGGTCCCTGCTTCCACAGCCAAAAGTGGTCCAATTTTGTTAAGTCGTACCAATTTAACCACATTACCTCAAGCCCACGCTATCCGCAGTCCAACGGGAAGTTTGAGAAAGGGGTCCATATAGTGAAGCAACTGCTCTGCAAGGCTGCAGACTCTGCTTCTGACTTCAACCTTGTGCTGTTGGCGTACAGGGCAACCCCTCTGTCCACCGGTATGTCTCCGGCTCAACTCCTCATGAATAGAGATCTGCGGTCGACGGTTCCAGCCATACACTTACCAGACCTGGATCACCTCTGGGGCTGGTTTAGCACAGGGCTAAATCGCTGGCTTTGAAAGCAGACCAAGGCAGGCCAGCAGCACGTTTCAATTTCCGTACCAGCCTCCCCAAACAGGCGCCGGAATGTGGCGACTAGGGGCTTTTCACAGTAGCTTCATTTGAAGCCTACTTGTGACAATAAGCGATTTTCATTTAATTTCATTCAGTGCTGCAAAAGGTGCAGCAACTCAGGAACCGGCAAAAGCTGACGTACGATGCTCATGCTACCGATTTGCCTGTGCTATCTCCGGAAGATGCTGTTCGCATCAAGCTACCTGATGGAGGCTGGTCAGCTCCAGCTGTTGTTGTTCGACAGGCTGCTCCCGGATCGTTTGTAGTTCGTATGGCTGATGGCTCCATTGTCAGGCGCAACAGAAGGGCACTGCGCAACGTTGCCTGCCCACCACTAGATCCTACTTTTCCATTTGTTGCTGTGCCTCCTCCGGACACCTCGCACCACGAGGCCACCAATCTGGCAGCAATCCCGCCTGTCAAGGCGCCGTCGTCCCCACCTCCACCTCTCAGGCGGTCGACAATGATCAGACACAAGCCCCAAAGATTGGACTTATAGACATTTCTCTTGTAAATTTTGGTATGTATCTGCACGCTAGACACCTCTTATGTATATATTCATCCACTCGCTTTCATCCTCTCGCCATTTAATGTAAATAGTTCTACATGTAAATACAGTCGCACATGCTCCAAGCAATCAACATTTTTTTTAAAAAGGGAAGATGTCATGATATGCACTCATTCACATAATGAGATACAGACAGGCAGTGACAGTCACCCAGTACAGCCAATCAACACACAGGACAGAACACAACCAATCACCAGGCAGAACACTAGAAGGTGGGCTTCCATTATAAAACACATGAGGCATCAACACTCCGCCTCTTTCCACTGGTGACAACTGTAGTGACAGTCAGGGTGTATATATCAGTTAGCACCTTCTACACGTGGCTCAGAGCTAGTATGGTCTAGTTAGTTATAGTAAGCACGCCTAGATTAGTAGAGTGTCAAACCCACAGCGAACAGTGTGCACTGCTTAACAAGTTCAATAAAGCGTATTGAACTAACATCAAAGTTTGGAGTCTACTTTCAAGTAAGTTGCAGTCTGTGTTACACCAGGGTGATTAACACGACAAGGTGATTTCAGAACATTTCTGGTCACCATACACTCTAGGGAGGCTTCTACTCAATTGGTTCTGCAATATAAACAGCACACAACAGCAAGTGGAGCCTCGATAGACAGGAGTACAACATTAAGAGCTGGGTAAATTGTGTCAGCTGACCTCTGCACCTGAGTTTGTGGTCCATGCTCCCAATGAGCGAGACCTAAGGGGAGATCAGGGTCTCCGAGGGAGGGGTAGGTCAGAGGTCTTCGAGGGATCATCAGGTATCAATCGGAAGGGTGGGTGTGGTGTGTTCAATGACAGATAATTGCCCAGATAGGCCTGGTAAATCCAGCAGGCAAGTGAAGAGCACTCGACAACAACAACTTTAACTTACAGAGCACCTTTAATGTGATGAAGTGTCTCAAAGCGCTTTACAGGAGCATTATGAAACAAAGTATGGCACAGAGGCTTGGTCAAGAAGGTGAATTTCAAGGAGGGAAGTAAAATAGAGAGGCAGACAATGTAGGACGGGGTTCCCAGAGCTTGGGGCCTCGACAACTTAAAGTACAACAACTGAAAACTGGGTTTCACAAGAAGTAGGAATTAGATAAGCGTAGATATCTCAGAAGGTTTGGGGGGGCTAGAGATAACAGGGATAGGGAGGTGTAAGGCCATGGAGGGCCAGAATAAGATGTTGCTTGACCAAGAGCCAAGGTAGGTTCGCAAGCACAGAGATGATATGGAAGTGGGACTTGGTGCAAGTTAAGACATGGGCAGCAGTGATTAGGATGACCTCAGGTTTACGGAGGGGAGAATATGGGAGTCCAGCCAGGAGTGCATTGGAATAGCAAAGTCATAACGAGGTCATGACTGATGGCTTCAACAGCAGATGAGCTGAGGCAGGGAAAACGCTGGACTATGTTACGGAGGCAATTGGCAATACGGATGGCATGAATATGAGGTTGGAAGCTCATCTCGGGATCAAATATGACCAAGGTTGCAAACAGATTGGCTTAATCGCAGCATGTTGCCAGGGAGAGAGATGGAGTTGGCAGCTAGGGAACAGAGTTTGGATTGGGGCACAAAAACAATTGTTTCAGTCTTCCCAATATTTAATTGGAGGAAATTTCTGCTAATCTAGCACTGAACATCGGAGAAGAAGTCTGGTAATTCGGCAATAGTGGAGGAGTCGAGTGAGGTGGCAATGAGGCAGAGCATACATATGAAAATAAATGCTGTGCCTTTGGATGATGTCACCAAGGCGTAAAAAGTAGTTGAGAAATAAGAGGTGGCCAAGGAAGATCCTTGTGGGACACCACAGGTAACAGTGAGAGAACAGGAAGATAAGCCAATGGAAGTGATTCTC
Organism: Scyliorhinus torazame; assembly: GCF_047496885.1. NCBI lineage: Eukaryota > Metazoa > Chordata > Chondrichthyes > Carcharhiniformes > Scyliorhinidae > Scyliorhinus > Scyliorhinus torazame. The sequence continues at coordinate 132,143,527 of NC_092721.1, forward strand.
TCACTATGATGAGATGGATAAATATGGAACAAAGTGAGATCAGCTTCACACAGTTGGACAACAGTGGTGAGGTGTTAGTGGAAGATGACGTGGTCAATTGTGTCAAAGGCTGCAGGCAGGCCGAGAAGGGCGAGGAGTGAAAATTTACCTTTGTCACAGTCACATAGGATGTAATTCAGTGCTGTGACAGGGGCAGAAACCTGATTGATTCCCATCCTGGATTCAGCAGTGCTCGCCTGAGTTTATCTTTCAGATTTGCCAAGACATGGGAAACCTGCCTATAAATGGTTAAATTTCAGACAGGGACTTACAATGAGGCTCACATCCTCATTTTAATATTTAAAGTGTCAACCTGCCTCCTTGGAGCAGTCTGGCCCCCCACCCTCCTTCCGTCCCATCTATTGTTTAAAAACCTCCCAATCAACCTCAACCTGTTTATTCTCTGAAATTTCACCCCACCAACCCCCCCCCCCCCCCCAAAATGTTTTGGACATGGGTTAGATTGAACTGATTAACTTGAAAGCATTTAGGGGACAATGGACTCATTAAACACCAGCCAGGCTGGTGGGAACATACAGATCAGTTATTTTATGCCTCGTAAAATCATAAAAACAACAGAAAACTGGCTGTTCTCCATTTGTGGATGGAAGGTATATGTGACTCATTCAGAAAAAGCAACTTCAATGTGAGATAAGCAGGGGAAACATGTAACTAATGCTATCATAAACTAAAGAACCACCAGTGCAGAATCCATCAGGAATTATTGTTAATGCTATGATAAATTGGATCTTAGATGCTTGTGAGCAAATTGCTAAACGGATATAAAAATGAAAGAGAGCAAGTAAATCAGCTCCTCGTCTTTTGGAGCAACTCCAAACATAAAACCCGCCAGTGAGATAGCAAATTCTGCTGAATGAAAACATTTTCTGTTTATTGTGAATTCACTAAAGCTGAATGAGCATCTGCTGATCATGGGATGCATTTTAATTCTGCGTATTCCAGGACCTAACTGCACAATCAAGCATGCTTTCAAATTGTGTGCAGCTAATAGCTTGTTTGCCACTGCAGTGGTTAAAGGAATTAAACTGAGATGCACAAAAAAAGATGATATCATTCAGAGGATTAGGCTGTATTGCCAATGTTGATAAGAGGCTTCCTCTCACTGGATTCATTGTCCCTTTTGAGAATAGACATCCTGGAAATCGGACACAGATGTGTGTTCATGTGCCTGTCAGCATAGATTAGATCCCTCATGTTGAGAACTTTATTTCCAAGTTTAACCAAGCCTAGCTTATGCTTTTACTTTGCTTGATATTAGGATAGATTTTGACCTTGCCTGATAGTATAGAACAGGGGATAGTGAATCAGTAAAACATCCCCCTCATTTCTATTTCCACTCATTTTCATTTCTATTAAAAAAAGATCAATGGGGGTGATGTCAAATGCATTGCTGATTCACTAGGAACCCATTTTGTACTATTGACGTAAAACAATTTCACCCACAGTAATCTTTCTTTCAGCAATGTAAAGGGCTCCAAAAAGCAGAAACAAGTTAAGTCATAATTGAAATATTGATAGTGATTTCTAGCCAACAACATACTTACAGCCAAATTGATATTTGCTACACAGGGCACTGGCTGTAACAAAACGATTTGTGTTGGCTCATTTACTGGTTTTAATGTTTATCTTCCAGTCATGCTCCTTCCATATTTACATTTGATTTCTATCTTCCATTGGTGTCATGAAGCTTTTTTACATGAGGCTCATGCCTCCTCTTACCCGCTCATCACCCGTGCCACCAGTGCGATTTCACGCTGGTGCAAGACGCGTGGACCAATATGGCATGAACATGTCAGGTCTTACCTGAAGAAGGTCTGGGGCAACCTGTGGAAATCAGAAGATGGAACCATCCAGAGACTGTGGACCCGGGAACATCACATGCAATGGTGGGTGGGAGGAGCATCAACCACATGGATTCAAGCTGCAGGTGGATGGTTGCAGGAGGTAATGTCGGGTGGTGATGGTCTGCACTGAGGTTGGATTAGACGGGGAGGTGAGGAATGAACAGGTGGGGTGAGAGAGGAGGCCTAGAAGTAGAGGTTGGTGCTGGTAGAGGAAAGAGAGTGATGCTGTGGGGGTCATGGAATTGTGAGGTGGTATGTAGCTGGAGGGTGGGAAGGGTCCTACTGGATTGTAGGTGGGGTGGGTGATGCAAAGGTGTGATCGGCATGGGAGGATGTGCAGATGTGAATGGGCATGGGTGCTATGCTCATATGAACAGGCTTGAGGCGATAGATGTGCAAATGTTAATGGGCAAGCGGGGGAAGAAGGGAAAGGGGTTCAGATGGACGTGTTTGTGGTGTGAACTGATGAGTGCTGGTGGGCATACTGATGGAATTGGTGTTAGGAAAGGATGGTGAAGTTTAGAAGGGGCAGTGGGAGCACAAAGGTAGTGACAACATGGATGCTCGCAACAATGCAGAGCCTCATGGTGGGAATCTTGAGACGCTGCATGGGAATTGAATCATTGGGGGTGGGCGGAGATACAGGTCAGCTCAAGCGGACAACTGAAGGGGAACTCCAGTCTATAGTACTGACAATGCTAGGAGTTTAGAACAGATGAGTGCGTAAAGGGCAAATGCTCAGCGTGTATAAGAGATTTCTTGCACGTGGTTTGCAAGGTCCCTGGCAAGTACCCTTGCCTCCCTGCACAAGCATGATTCCGGGGGACATAGGCCCATCCTGGGATGTCCCTCTGAAGATAATAGACTGGGGGTAGGGTAGGGTGGTAGGTTTATTGACTAAATAGTGCAAACATATCAAATCAGCCCTTATTAAAGTGCAAGTGTAATCTATTTACAAAAGTTTATAATATTAGCACTCATATATAAAATCAAAACTTTTAAATCTTGCATTCCCTACCATCTGCAGCAGGGATAGAGGCAGTGCTGACCATGTATCCCTGTTGCCTTGGCTGACCTTGGCGGATGTCTTCTGGAGACCCAAGGTCTAAAGGGCCCCAGTTTACTTTGGTTGTCTTGCTGTGCGGCAGCTGCTCCCTCTGCGATCACGGAGGGTGAAGCTGAAGGGTTCACAGGCAAGGGCCATTCTGAAGGGCTGGACACCCTCAGAAAGTCCAGAGTGGAAGCCCCCGTGGTATCCAATAATTGTTCCTCCACCATTTGGGTCCTCTAGGAACCCTGTCTTACTCCTTGACGGGAAGAGGGACCTGGAGGATAGTTGAGATGCCCCATCCACTTCTTGCATTGCCACTCCATAGCTACCCATGACTATACAGATGGTGTAGTCAGCTTCAGCAGAAATTGGGCTTTCTGCAGGTCCAGGGTCTCCATGGCACCTCCTGCGCTTCCCATGGGGACCTTGATACGTGTACATATCAGCACCACTTCATCATAGAGCCGATGGACAGACTCCTCTGCCTCACATGGCTCTCCATCGAGGTCCTCCGACACCTCTGCCTGATGTTTCCCCGCCTCCTGCAGTTTCCTCAGCATCTTTTGCAGAAACTATCCTAGAGGTATGTCATCCAACTTGGACATCACAGATGCCTGTTCCCCAGCAGTCCTCCGAGGGCCAGTGAGCTTAACTGATCCTTTCCCTTTCTGCTGTGGATTCGTGTCTGAGTAGTGGATGCCCCTCCTGGCCTCCACCGCATTGAGCAGCCCTTTGAGATATGGATCATTGAATCTGGAGGCTGGAGCCCCCTGGGATCAGCAAGCCATCTCTTTCTTAAAGGGTGGGTATGTCGATGACCAGGCACCGTCCAGTCCATCCTGCCAAAATGAAACGTTGGGAAATCTCCGACTGTATAATTAACTAGGCCAGCATCGCGCAATTTGGCATAAATTCCAACTAACCTAAGCAGCATGAAACACTCCTTGTTCCTGCCCTCGCCACAGGACTTAAGCCCAAAATAGAAAATTCCAACCTTTAAAACAAAATCCAGATTGGCAGTACAGAAGTGTGAGAATCATAGAATTCCTACAGTACAGAAGTTGGCCATTCGGCCCATCGAGTCTGCAGCAACCCTCTGAAAGAGTATCCTAGCTAGGCCCAAACCTCCAACCTATCCCCATAGTCCCATCTAACCTTTGGACATTTAAGGGAAATTTAGCATGGCCAATCCACCTCACCCGCACATCTTTGGTCTGTGGGAGGAAACTGGAGTACCCAGAGGAAACCCATGCAGACATGGGGAGAACGTGCAAACTGCACACAGTCACCCAAGGTCGGAATTGAACAAGGGTTCCTGGAGCTGTGAAGCAGCAGTGCTAACCACTGCGCCACCGTGCCACCCCGAGGCCTTGGGCAGGATTTACCCACCACCCTGCCGCATGCTTTTTGGCAGAGGAAGAGGCCCGCCAACAGGATCTACTGGTCCCGCCGTCGTCAATGGGATTTCCCGTTGACTGCATCCTTCGTCGCGGGAAACCCATGTGCCGGCGTGGGACTGAACAGCCGGTAAATCCCACCCCATCTACCCTTTAAGATTGATGTAAAAGATCCGGAGGGGTCCTGTTCAAAGAAAAGCAGGGAAGTGCTCCCAATGTCCTGGTGAACATTTGTGCCTCAATCAACCAAAAACTAAAGCAGATCATCTGGTCATTTATTAAATTGTGGTTTGTGGGAGCTTCTTGGGCACAAAGTGGCTGCTTTGTTTCCTACATTTACATCAGTGATCGCATTTCAAAAATACTACACTGACTATAAAAGACTATTGCAGCGAACTGAGGTCATAGAGGATACTTTATTGATGTAATTATTTTTGCTTGTTTGTCCCTTCGTTATCACATTGGAGCAGTATCCTAACTCGGAGCTGTGTTAGTGCAGCCTCCTATCATTTGATACATGATGCAACATGATTCAAGTGATTGCAGCATATGGGAAATAAATGCAACTAATGAACTAAGTGGATGCCCTATTTTTGTATTTTGGCCTGGAATTTCATACCGAGACGGGTAGCAGCAGTCAGCAAGTATCTGGCTCGGCCTGCCTGACTCTGGAGAAGGCGGCTGCAAAGGTGGGATCTTCATTGCTGGGGCTGGTATGTGTGGGCTGCAGTCTGTCTAGCACACCCAGAAAAAACGTTGGAGACCGCCATAGGATCTGCAAGGGGGTTGGGGGAGCTGTTTAAAATGTCCATCTGGGTCTTGTGTGTGTTTGTCCCAATTAGCATAAAAACATAAACATCTTCCACCCTTCAAATACTCCCAATGCCCCATCCATGCCAACTCATGCCACCCACCCATCCCAAGAGCTCCTATGCCAAATACTGCCCTTCAACCCACCCACCACGCCACAGCTCCTCATGCCCCGTATGCTAGGCTATGGCATTCCTACGCCCATTGACCCACAAGACAAAAAACCCTGTAGTGACAGTTGGATGTGCAAAAAAAGCTTTGAGAAAGTGTAATTCATTCACAACTTTCCCCTATGCTGAAAAATAAGTCATTCTGTTCCAAGGTAATACAGGTGTCAATCACAGAGAGTCTTTAAAATATCAATACCAAAAACTCCAAACCCTTGACAAAACTTTGCATTTTGTAAACAAATGTTATGACAGCAAGCGACAAATGTGCCTGTACAAAGTGGCTGACCTGGCATGCAGGTACCTTGATTAATGAAATGGCTGGCAATTCAAGAGATGCCAATTGTGTTTGACAAGTGGTACAATGAGGAATTCAGAATGAGACAAAATATGTCAGGTCAGCAGTTATACTAGACCAGTCAACAACCCCATTCCCTCCCAATGGATCTGCAAGGTATTGCTCTCAAATCCCACTGGCTGCATGGAACAACACTCCATTAGCATTGGTGGAATGGCTCAGGTACTTCCTCTGTCATTGAGGTGGCCCCTCACTATAACTTGGAATGGGATGTGAATGAGGCAAAGTACGTGAATGAAAGCCCTGATCTGCTGACCTCTGACACAGAGTGAGGCTTCCAGAATATTGATCCCAAGACATTCGTCACTAATATATTGTGCTGTTGGTTCACTAGTTTAAACATTATTATTGAGGGTAATATCATTCTAAATATGCATTCTGATTATCCTGTCCACATTATATGATTTTCACTTGTTTTCCTCACACATTATGACAAAAACAAATCCAAAATAGCTTTTACCTCCTGATCATTTTTAATTGTAATGTTCCCCTTCACAAGCTGGAAAAAGGCAGCTGATTCCACTTGCATCAGGCGTCACTACTCATCTTTCCTTCAGATTTATTCATTTGTGAAAAATCTGTCTGTATCCAGAGGGTCAAAATTATCAAAAGGATCATTGTCATGGTGAATGTATTAACCTGTGCAGCTCCTTCTAAAGAAACAATTACTGGTTTATATGTGAAATATTATCAGAAATAATTCATATTTCCTTTTTTTAAACCTCACATTTCCCTTACTGGATATGGTATGTTTTACATGCATCAGAAAATAAGCAGGCAGGAACAGCTGAGCCTAACCTATACTGCAGTGTTGTCCTCTCTATTTCTTCTCCATTCCCCCCCCCCCTCCCGCCCCGCCACAACCCCCCTACAAGTTAGGCACGTAAACTGCCAGTGAAATAACCACGGATGCAGCGGCAAAGATGGGATCAATACAACAATAAAATGATAGTGGAGGATAATTAACAAAGCCATCAACATTGCAGAATAGTAGGAGTGACATTTATAATCAGTAACAGTGACACAGATTGCAAATCCATTGAAGCATATGGAGCTGTGTTCAAATAGGGCATGTTTTTAAACAGGATTGAGAGCTGAATGACATTTGGAAGGTCTGTAATTAATCCGACTGATATGGATCATTCTGCAAAGAGCAAAGGCCAAAAGGATAAAGTTAGACTGCACAAACCTTATTGGGAAAAACAGTGGCCAGAATTCTCCGGCCGTTGCGACTCATTTTTCCCACCGGCAGTGCATCCTTGCCTGCCGGATTCCAGGCAGCATGGGGTAGTTTAAATGGGAAACCCCATTGACAAGCAACGCTGGTATAGAATCCCTTCAACAACGAATGGCACGGGGCTGGGGAAGCGGAGAATCCAGCCCTGTGTATGAGAAACATAAGAATAAAATAAACATTCTTTAGAGATATCAACTTTGGTCATAAATGTGCTGGTTAACAGTCTCGGAGGTGGCTCACCCATTTAGAGGAGCAATAGAGCTCCTCGAGCCAAGGAGATACTCTGATGGGGAAATAGCTTGAGGCTCTCTTTGGTTTGAAGAGAGGAATAACATTTCTAATAATCCCCTGCAGGGAAACCAAACACCGTTTTCTAAGGTAAACAACCCCTCTGGAGTTGTTTACTTCAGCTTGTTAATATATTTTGGGCCCACAGAAAGCCCAATTGGGACCCATTCCTGCTCATGGTGGACACACAAATTGCTGGACCTAAGAGGCATGTGATTCCTGAGGTGGGTTAGGAACACCTTCTGGTCTGAACCCGAGCTGCTGCTGTGAGGTGGAGGGAAAAGAGAAGAATCACCTACAACAGCCAACCTAGATGATATCAGAAGTTGAGCTAATGGGCAGAAAGCCAACCAAAACATCTGCACTAATGGTAACCTCATTACAATAAGGTCTTCTAGTTAAGCCATAAACTTACATTAATATTAAGAAAAGGTGCATTGCCTTGTGTTTCTTCATGTTTATAAATAATGTTGTGATATTTTTCTTTTCTCTTTTGCCCAGATTGTAAGTGTTGGGAAACATGTCAGAGGCTACCACTACGTCCTAGCCAATTTGGTGAGCACTGGGTTTTTTATCGAACTCTTCAAAAACAACATCACCTGGTTGCATTTTCAATGTTCAGTTTCCTAAAACTTATTTTAGGATTTTAGGATTTCCCTCTTATGTGGATTGGAGAGTGGACTACAGCCTATTCATTACTGAAGTGAATGGAGGGAGGATTCTGTAGAGTTAATGACATGACTTTGACGTGAATAAACTGTTTATTGTGCAATTTAAGGTGAATAAGTGTGAGGTCATACATCTTTTTGATTTTTAAAGAGAGTTTGGGGCAAAGAATAATGAAGAAACAAAAATTTGCACAAAACATTGGTTAAGCTACGTTTACAACATTCTGTATAATTTTGGCCACCACCATTTTAGAAAGGAAGTTAAACGAAAGAGAATGCCATTTAGCACGATGATGCCAGGATGGGAAACTGGGTACGATTCAGCAGACAAAGGTTCAAGTCCACTTTTGGGTGCATTTGGCAGGGTGTTTCTCGGTGACTGCAGCATCAAGATTCACCCCACTATTCACTGACACTTTGCCAGTTTTTTGAGCCTCAGGGAGTTTCTCTCTGCCGGGGCCACACTTAGGCAGGCGGCCTGCACTGGCGAGCTGATCTTGCCAGCAGGACCGGCTCCTCGCAGATTGGGGCGCCATTTTGGATGGCCTCCACGATCTCTAGATCCTCTCCCAGCTTTCAGGATCACCCCCCTAACCCTTTCTGAGGCCCTCAAACCCCCCCCCCCCTCACCTCCCACCCTCGTATGAGCAAGGCCCCCCAGCCCCAACCCCTGACACTGCCAACCTGGCACTCGGGCACCTTGACACTGGCACCCTGACAGTGCCCCTGGAACTCTGACAATGCCACTAGGTACACTAGCAGTGCCAGGTTGGCATTGTCAAGGTGCCAGGTTGGCAGTGTCAAGGTTCCTGAGTGCCTTGCGGACTGCAAAAGTACCACCCCGTCCTGTCCCCAACCACTCGAGGGGTCTCTAATGGCCTGCGAGACCCCACAAGGTGCCGTCACGCCTGGTCCACCTTTGTGGTAACCAATGCTAAACGGTGCCCAGCTGAGGTCTTGCAGGTGGGCCGTTGACTCCTGGGCGCCGAGTGTATGCGGCATCCGGGTATTTATTAAATATGTAGATCTGGATCTTGCCAAACGAGGGCCAGCGTGGAACCCGATTTGGGACTCTCAGTTTTTTGGGCCTCAGGGAGTTTCTCTCTGCCGGGGCCACACTTAGGCAGGCGGCCTACACTGGCGAGCTGATCTTGCCAGCAGGACCGGCTCCTTGCAGATTGGGGTGCCATTGGGACACTGAGAAATTGGGACACTTGAGAATTGGGACCCGATTCACTCGTTGCACCCGGATCTGCATCGGGCCGCTGAATCACGCCCTATAATTGTGACTCGAGACACTGGAGGCAACTTCCTTTGGGACAAAGAAAGCGAAGAGGAAATTTAATAGAGATTTCTAAGATAGTGGTAACATGAAGTACGGCTTCCTTTTGTTGGGAAGTCAGTGATGAGGATTTATCAACTTAAACTTCCCACTTAAAGTAATAGGAGGTTAGGAGAAATCTATTTCCATGGAAAATACAGGAACATTGAATGTATTGCCAGAGGTAATGGTTGAACAGAGAATATTGCATCTTCTAAGGGAACATTTGTGGAATATTTAAGGAAGAAAATTCAAGTTTATTGAATGAGAATGGAACAATGTGATTAGTTTTGGATGGCTTGAAAAAAAAGCACCTGTACAGGCCAACTGGCCTCCATCCATACTGAAACATGAATAGTTCTATTACTTTATTTACATGTCTGAATTAAATATTTCCCTGATTGTTCAATAGCTTTACATAGTGATTACATGAGCCAAACAGATCAAGAAGGTTTCAGATTCAACCCTTGGCTTTGTACTGATTTAGTTGACTTTGACCAGAGTGAAAATGACACCTTCAGGTCCACAGGTCTCATTACCAATTGCTATCCAGCGAATCCCTTTTGTAAATGCAAATGCAGTTGATGACAGGATTAGGCTAAAAGGCTGTGAGAGTTATTTTGGTCGCAAAACTGAAAACATTTGGAAAAACTTGCACTGTGCAGTGGAAAGAATCAATATTGCTAAAGAGTTGAGAACTTCAAAGTTGCCATTATAGAGACAGGTCTGAATGGAGTTTATGATTATAATTCGATTAGTCCAGCATGCCCGAGTGAATGATAGAAAACCTTTATTGAAATATTCACAGACAAGTGGGGGATCTTGTCATAACCAGACCTTAACTGCATGGTGATTCCTAATGTGGTTGCAGGGATTCAAGGATATACCGCTGGATAGATTTATGCACGGAGGAGCGAATGTTACAGGATTCCAAATAGTGGATTATAGCAGGCCCGTTGTTACTAAATTCATGCAACGCTGGAAGAAGCTGGATCAGAGAGAGTTTCCTGGAACAGACAATGCTCAATTGAAGGTACAATTCTGCCATCTTATAAGACAGCAGTGAGTGTACTCACTTATAGCCTGCAAATAATGGTGCATTAACATTTCACATTTTTTTCTATCCTATTTATCTGAAATTAATTAAAGTTCACTAAAACAGCTAGAGCAAATGTCTTGGCACATCTTATATATTTGTCCAGTATTATTGGCAATAGTCATTTGTCGGCAGTAATGACTTCTCAAATTGCTCAGCATACTTTTGATAATCAGCCACCCAGCTGAGAAAGAGGTTAAAATAGACGAAAAGTATAAAATATTGCAACTGCTTCCTATACTATGCTTTTAACAGCCTCTGAGCCTATTACATTGAAGAAAGTTAGAAATAAATCTGTTCGTGGTTTTCTTCTTGGTCAGACCATTTGATTGCAAAATTGGACAGGACATTGAAATGGACAAAGGTATTGGAATTCCTCCATGCCCTGCTGCTTCCAATGCAGGTGGCACAAAACTTCTGTTGCTTGCTAATTTAAACTATTATGGTGCGCAGTGAACATTACGCGTGATGTTGACTGGCTGCATGCCTGGGCAGTGGATGCATATTCCCGAGAGGACAGCACTTATTAAAGTGAGCCTCCACTACCTAAAGCCAGCCTCTACCCGTTAAAGGCAAGGTGCGTTGTGTCCGGAGCAGCTCCTGGAAGTTATTCTGCCAATGTTTCTGACATAGCAAAGACAGAAGATTAGTAAGATTTATTGGAGAGGAGTCTCCAAGACATTCTGGGTGCTGCATTGTAGTTCTTGGTGCAGGACGAAAGCTGTGGCTCCAGTTGATGTCAATGCGAGGAGTCCAGCCCCGAGGACCTGGCTGCAGTGAAGTAAAGTGGCCAAGTTCAGTGAATGCACCTTCAATATCCTTACAAATAGACCTCCATCCTCACACACTGCTCAATGCACCACAGACCTATCACTCACTTACCAGCAATCTCCATCAATCACAACTCATACCTGATATTCACAGCTCTACTTCTCCCTTGCACACTTAGCACTGCTGCAAGCCTCACCCCAAATTACTCAGACTACACAAACTGCCAGCTATTCAATGGGATAGACACATCATCCAAACACATTGCACCACACTCACTGATGCACTTTCTTCTCTCTTGCAGGACAAGGTGGTGCACAGTTGGAGGGAGCATCACCTAACTGAAGGAGGACAGGCATGACTGGATGGCCTTACCCCAATGGAGATGAGAGATAGTTGTAGCTGTCATTTCATCAGGACTGATGTGTGATCAATCGTGTGGCTGAAACCACCTGACCCTCCTTCTCATATCCGACATCCCCCTCATTCCATGTTATCTTTGATTTACAAGCTGAAGATGGTGTGAGTATGCATGTCTTATTCACACCCACCCAGCTCCCCTCATCCCAGCCGCTCACCATAACTCTACCCTTCAGCCTTTCTTCACTTTAGCACATTAGCAGGCCTGCCAAATGTCCTGCAATGTCAAGGTGTATGGAGGAATCTGACGCCACCTTGGCAGAGGTCTTTGTTGAGAGCCCAGTGCCCAACCTTTCCGAATGGTAGTAGTGGCCAACTTCATGAGTACAATTGTGTCTGATGGCCAATGTCTCAGGTTCCATTGCAGCATTCGCAACCCAATGGATGATCAGATGGAAGTCCTGTTCCCACACAAACTCAGAGACTCCACTGCAAACTCAGAGAGCTTCCAGGCAGGCTCAGAGAGCCCTCACACAAACACAGAGAACTGCCACGCACGCTCGGAGAGCTGCCAGGCAAACTCGGAGAGTTGCCACGCATGCTCAGAGAGCTGCTGCACAAAAACAGAGAGCTCCCAAGCAGGCTCAGAGAGCTGCCACGCAAACTCGGAGAGCTGCCACGCAGGCTCAGAGCTTCCACACAGGCTCCGAGAGCTGACACGCAGGCTCCAAGAGCTGACACGCAGGCTCCGAGATTCTGCCATGCAGGCTCCGAGATGCTGCCACACAGGCTCAAAGAGCTGCCACGCAGGCTCTGAGAGCTGCCACGCAGGCTCAGAGCTTCCACACAGGCTCCGAGATGCTGCCACGCAGGCGCAGAGAGCGGCCACGCAGGCTCCGAGATTCTGCCACGCAGGCTCCAAGATTCTGCCTCGCAGGCTCCGAGATTCTGCCAGCCAGCCCTGATTGCTGCCACCCATGCCAAGATGGCGCAGCCTAGAGTCTGGCCTTCTCAGCTTGGAGGTGCTCAAAGTTATCCTACAAGACCATTTACAGCCTCCTCAACTGAAATGTGGCCATTTGCAGCTACAAGGATAACACTAGGACATGCAAAAGCATATGGGAGACAGGAATTAAGGGAACGCAGTTGATGTCTGTATGTAATATGGCACAATTTGATTTTAAAATTTTATTAGAAATGCCTAATTGTGAAAGCGTTATTATTTATTTATTTTCTGGTCGAACAGATATTGTGATGGTCAGTTCCAGAGGACTGAAAGGTGCAGGACTATTCGTGAAAGGGGGACTGGGGTTATATTTACTGGAACCACAGCTGAATTAATCAATCATGGCCAGCCCGGTGAAAAAGGGGCTGCATTCGTTGCCTCTTCCTCTTTAAACTTATCATTCTCCACTTCCTCCTCATCCACCTCTTCCTCCTCAACCGGTCGCCAGATAGCCGGGGCCAAGCATTGTTCCCGCTTGATGGTGAAGGGTGGCTAACATGCAGCAAACCACTATGAGTGGTGACATGTATTCTGCCAAGTGCTGTGGGGCTGCACATGGCCACGTGTGCATGGGTTGCACTTCAAAATCATGAAATAGGGTTTGTGTGGGCAAATAAGACCCCGAGAGTAAGGAGAGGGTTCCTGGAACGCAGTAGGGACCGAGGAGGGTTGGCGCTGCCAAACCTGGGGAGCTACTACTGGGCAGCAAATGTGGCGATGATCCGCAAGTGGGTTATGGAGGGAGAGGGGGCGGCATGGAAGAGGATGGAGATGGCGTCCTGTAAAGGAACGAGGCTGGGGGCGTTGGTGACGGCACTGCTGCCGCTCTCGCCGACAAAGTATACCACGAGCCCGGTGGTGGCGGCAACGCTAAGGATCTGGGGCCAGTGGAGACGGCACCGGGGTGCAATGGGAGCATCGGTGTGTTCCCCGATCAGGGGTAACCATCGGTTTGTCCCGGGGAAGATGGATGGGGGGTTCCAGAGCTGGCATCGGGCAGGGATTGGAAGAATGGGGGACCTGCTCATCGACGGGACGTTTGCAAGCCTAGGGGCACTGGAGGAGAAGTTTGAGTTACCCCCGGGAAATGCATTTAGATATATGCAGGTGAGGGCTTTTGTGAGGCGACAGGTGAGGGAATTCCCATTGCTCCTGGCACAAGAAGTTCCAGATAGGGTGATCTCGGGTGTATGGGTCGGGGAGGGCAAGGTGTCGGAAATACACCAGGAGTTGAAAGAAGAGGGGGAAGCGCTGGTAGAAGAGTTGAAGGGTAAATGGGAGGAGGAGCTGGGGGAGGAGATCGAGGAAGGTCTGTGGGCTGATGCCCTAGGTAGGGTTAATTCCTCCTCCTCGTGTGCCAGGCTCAGCCTGATACAATTTAAGGTGGTCCACAGAGCGCACTTGACGGGGGCGAGGTTGAGTAGGTTCTTTGGGGTAGAGGACAGATGTGGAAGGTGCTCAGGGAGTCCGGCGAACCATGTCCATATGTTTTGGTCATGCCCGGCACTGGAGGGGTTCTGGAGAGGAGTGGCGGGAGCAATATCTCAGGTGGTGAAAGTCCGGATCAAGCCAAGCTGGGGGCTAGCAATATTTGGAGTAGTGGACGAACCGGGAGTGCAGGAGGCGAAAGAGGCCGGCATTCTGGCCTTTGCGTCCCTAGTAGCCTGGCGAAGGATCTTGCTAATGTGGAAGGAGGTGACGCCCCCCAGCCTGGAGGCCTGGATAAATGATATGGCTGGGTTCATAAAGTTGGAGAGGATTAAGTTCGCCTTGAGAGGGTCTGCGCAGGGGTTCTACAGGCGGTGGCAACCGTTCCTAGACTATCTCGCGGAGCGTTAGAGGAAGGTCGGTCAGCAGCAGCAGCAACCTTGGGGGGGGGGGCGTCCTAGGAGGGGGGGGGGGGAGGGGGGGACTGCCTGGGAGGGTGGATGAGCAAGAGATAACATGAAGCGTTGGGGAAACTGGCAGGTACGGGTGAGGGCCAGTGTACAAAGCAGTGTAAATATATCATTTTGCCATGTATATATCTTGCTCTGCGCGATTTCTCATTTTTTTTTGTTACGGGGGTGGGGGGGGGGTTATTGTTTGTAAGGGAGAAAAATTGTGTTAAAAAACTTTAATAAATATATATATTTTTTAAAATCATGAAATAGGTCATCAAAGGAGAGGCCTCATTGCTTAATGTTTGCTTTGGTATCTCAGTAAGGTTCTTTGGGGTAGACGAGCACATAACGAAGGCATCATGATGCTACCATTGTCCCCAGCATTGATCCTAGTGATAGGCTGGATATGATCACATGGTGAGGGGCTGGAATTTCTTCCAGTTATGGTACATCTCAGAGCTGACATGCAGCACGCACAAAACAATGGGCGGGATTCTCCGTCTCTGGTGCGGCGAGCCCTCGGGATTCTCCGACTTGCCAGTCGGCCAACGGGGTTTCCCATTGTGGGCAGCCCCGCGCTGTTGGGAAACCCCCGGGCTGCCAGCACAACGGAGAATCCCAACAGTGGAGGTTCCAGCTCAATGTGTTTTCAGTCAATGGCACCCTACAATAGGGAAGCCTGCAAACCTTGTGAAGAAAATAGCAAATTCTCTGGCAAATGAGAATGATATGTATTGAGCTGTCTTTGTATACAAGAGTCTCCGTGATCCCCCTTATGCAACAGTGGATAACGTACTGGGGGATGTTGCAAATAATACCTGTTCTAGCCTAGAAAGAGCCACCCACATATATATTCATGGCCACAGTCACCTTCGCTGCCACTGGCAATGTCGTCCTCACCCAGTTGTGATTGTAGAAGGTGGCAGCTTTCTGGGAGAACCATCTCATAAAATGCAGATGTCTGACACATTATTCCTTGCTGAGGTTCAGGTCACAGGAGTGCTCACTGAACACGTTGGGTGGCTATTGTCTCCAGCTAAAAGCCATTCCCTCTGTTCAGTTTCCTCCCTTGGTCCTGATCTTTATTGTCTCTTCTCCACCTCCCTATCATGGTGTAGTCAAAGCAGACTTGCAAACGACAGCATTGATGTTTCAGAGCAAATAGTTTATACAGAATCTTTGAAGTCAGGATCCTTCAGTGCATTCCACACCCACTCTCTCTAGACTTCAATTCTACAAACCGCCAAACACTTCTACAATTGTGAAAGGAGATCACAGCAATAACTGGTACAAATCAATCAGTAATTAACCTGAAAATAGTTGATGATCCCTTTCAATGGGGTTGGTGGATGGTCCATCCTGCTGCTGAATGTGTTTAGCTTTGTGACATTAGGAAATGGCATTAGCTCGAGTGTTGAGCTCCAGAATGGCAGCACCGCTGTCAAAGCAGCTTCACACACTGATTGAAGTCACTGTCTGCCTATTCTATATCGTTCTGGTGGACACACCCAGTCACGCCAATGCCTTCACTGCAGATGCCATTCCTGCCGGGGAGACAAATTTCACAGCCGTTATGTTTTCACCTCATTGAGAGTGACAGTGTTATAGTGCGACATTCCTGTATCAAACTATTATTCTCGCTTAACACCTCTTTCTGAAACATTTGAGAAGTTGATTGAATATCAATTCATATAGTGGATATTTCTGGTTAGAGAGAGTGTTCAGTCAGTGGTAGAGAAAGGAGCACAGGACATTCGATGAAGCATTTATGTTCCCTCAGGAGATTAAGTTCACGATAGTGCAGATTGTACTTGATCTGTGGAAAGCGCTGACGTGATGGCCTTGCTTCACTATTCTTATCCTGTCATTTTTTTACATTTTGTTGTAATGCTGCTCAAATTTGCTTTGCAAACACTTCTCCAGAAACAATGAGAATATTCCCTTCACATAAACCTCACAAAGTTATATTGTGAGTGAAAACGTCTTTATTTTCTAGTTAAACAAAAATGGACTAAATGGTGATGCCAAGTCCTATGTCAGTAATAAGTCTTGTCATTGGAACCGTCCTTGCAAGGATGGAGTGAGTTTGCAGTGGGTTGGTAAAATGTTAGGCAGAATCATGTGCCCCCTCCTGTGGAAAATTTAGTGATGGAGGCATTTAATCTGATGGATCGGTGGTACGTGGGACGCCATCATCTTATCGTCTCCAGGACAGGAGGGGACAACTAAGCATTACCTCCCTGCCTTGCTGCCGCTCCCTCTCCTCAGCAGCTCCCACTCTGTGACACACTTCTTGCCATCATTCACTCTGGCCTGGGTTGCAGAGATGAACTCAGCAACCACCGAGTTCCGAGCCTCTGAATGGGACTTCTACTTGCAGCCCAGAAGGAAAAATTGTAAAAACAGGGAAACAAGAATACTGATCTGACCAATAAGTTCCTTCTGGGACAGGGTTCATACTCCTGGGGGGGGCCTACCACTGGTCTGTCAAGTACCTGAATGGTACAAGATGCACCAGGTCTTCTTGAAAAGAGGCAATGTTGGTGCTCTCGCTGGCTTAGCAGCTGGCGGCAGAGACCCCTGCCTCCTCCACAAGATTTCACTCCTCTGAGCCCTGCTTTAAAATTTAGCTTGAACTGATGAGGTGAGAGTTCTTCCTGTCTGCAAAGATCTGGCAACTAAATTTGGATATCAGGTAACAAATGAGTTCAGGTCCAAAGAGCAAACTCATCTTACATTTGAAATCAGTGGAGTGTTAATGAAGTGGGTTCTATGGTAAGGTGATCCTCTCCACCAGCTTACTGCTCAAAAGGTGAAGGCAGACATCTTACCCATTGTTTCACATGGCAAGAGGCAGATGTTCACTTTGTTGCAGACTCTCGGTTGACTCTGTCTCCAGCAACCTTGTTCTAGCTGCTAAAAGTTAGTCAACATGACTTATCCACACAGCATTGTCCTGAGTTTGAACAGTGTAGGAGACCGATCATGTCTGTGCTAATAATAATAATCTTTATCTGTATTATTGTCACAAGTTGGCTTACATTAACACTGCAATGAAGTTACTGTGAAAGTCCCCGAGTCACCATATTCCAGCGCCTGTTCGGGTACACAGAGGGAGAATTCAGAATGTCCAAATTACCTAACAGCACGTTTTTCGGGACTTGTGGGAGGAAACCGGAGCACCCGGAAGAAACCCACGCAGACACAGGGAGAACGTGCAGACTCCACATACAGTGACCCAAGCCGGGAATCGAACCTGGGACCCTGGCGCTGTGAAGCAACAGTGCTAACCACTGTGCTGCCATGCGGCCCATGTAACCATTTCTCACTCCTTGCCATTAGCTCCTTGCCAATAATTCTTGACCTTTATGAAAATCATGGCATTTAGCCCTGTTCATATGTCCCAAAACCTGACTTTGCTGTTTCCTCTCAACAATTTCTCACCTTGGGTGGCTTCAGCAAGTCAAACATTGTGTGTAACTGACATTTTGTCATGAGTAATGGAGGAGAACTTTGGGTTTTATTCCTGTCTGTCATCAGGAATTGACTTAGTCATTTTGACAATGACCCTTGCTCATGAGTCACCTTCAATGAATGCTTCATTCTCAGAACAAACCCTTCAGCCAGCCTATTTGTGGCAGGATGATAAGGAGTCGATCAGATGTGTTAGATTCCATTCTCCTTTCGATAATCTGTGAACTCTTGCGAGTTCATTGTCGCTAACAAGTTGTTCAGGGTAACAATTAACATATAGCTTCAACTCCAGGTTTGCTCCTGCAGTCTTATCCTGAAGTAGCATTTCCATAACTTCTGACATGAGTGGATTATTTCTGATATACTTCTAAACTTGTCGTGCAGTTACAGGAGTGTTATGAACTTCTTCAAAATAGAAATTATTACCACACATACTATTCATTGATGACTCATTAGGTAAATGTAATCTAGGGAGTCCATCAGCGTTTCCATGGAGATTTGATTTACTATATTATATTGTATATGTATGTGCTAATAACAGTAATGTGCATCTCTTCATCTGGCTCGCTGCTAGAGATAGATTACCGGAGTGCAGCCGGAGTGGTCGATGAACTGTAAGCAAAGTAAATTTCTGTCCGCATAGATATTGGTAACAATGTTTGATTCCTTAAAGATGCCGGGAGCTTTCTTCTCTACCTGTGCATAGTTCATTTCTGCTTTAAATTGATGCAAATGCTATTGGCTTCTCTTCACTGGTGGACATTATGTGAGAAACCACTGCTCCCACCCCATATGATGATGCATCGCAAGTGAGTTGCAAGGGTAACTTGGGATCAAAGTATGTCAAGACTTTGGACTTCAACAGTGATTCTTTAGCTTGTACGAAGGCCTTCTCGCACTGATCCACCTATTTCCATTTCTAGTTTTGACACAATAAGTTATGTAAAGGCTTGAGAGTAGAATAGGAACATAATAGTTTAATAAGCCCAAAAACAAACAAAGTTGATTTATTTTTTTGAGTTGCAGGTGGCTCAGTTACACATTTCACTTTTGAAGGTGGTTTGTGCAGTCCCTTGGCATCTATGACACGCCCCAGGTATTCAAAAGAAGAATTGAAGAATTCACATTTGTCCTTCCTACTCGTAGTCCGTAATCTTCCAGTCTCTGGAGTGTAGCATCTAAATTTTGAAGATGCTCTTCTTTGTACTTTCCAGTAGCTAAGATATCGTATAAATAGCACTGGAGTTCTTCTAATCGGCTGAGAATTTGGCCCATCGCACGGTGGAACAACTCAGGTGCGGATGTGATGCCAAATGAAAGTCTTTTATATCTGAATAGTCCTTTGTGTGTCACGATTGTTAATATATTGTGAATCTCGATCTACATTTATCTCGAGAAAAGCTTGACTAAGGTCAACTTTACTGAAATGCTGACCTGCAGCCAACCAGCAAATAAATCATCAATTAAAGGCAGAAGGTACTGTTCTGCACACAGTACCGGATTGATAGTCACTTTAACATTGCCACATATTTGTATCAAAACATCTTTCTTCATCACGGGTATGATGGGCATGGCCCAAACACTTACATTAATGATTCGAGGAACCCCATCTTGACCTCTCTAATTTTGACTTGACCTTAAGCTTGATGGCGTTCTGCACTGACCTAGCCTTTAATGAAAAAATGAAAATCGCTTATTGTCACAAGTAGGCTTCAAATGAAGTGACTGTGAAAAGCCCCTAGTCGCCACATTCCAGCGCCTGTTCGGGGAGGCTGTTACGGAATTGAACCGTGCTGCTGGCCTGCCTTGGTCTGCTTTCAAAGCCAGCGATTTAGCCCTGTGCTAAACGTGCTTTAAGCACGGGAGCACAGTGGTTAGCACAGTTGCTTCACAGCACCAGGCTCCGAGGTTCGATTCCCGGATTGGGTCACTATCTGTGCGGAGTCTGCACGTTCTCCCCGTGCCTGCGTGGGTTGCCTCAGGGCACTCTGGTTTCCTCCCACAGTCCAAAGATGTGCAGGTTAGGTGGATTGGCCATGATAAATTTCCCTTAGTGTCCAAAAAAGGTTAGGTGGGGTTACTGGGTTACAGGGATAGGTTGGAGGTATGGGCTTGGGTAGGGCGCCCTTTCCAAGGGCCGGTCCAGATTCAAAAGGCCAAATGGTCTCCTTCTGCACTGTAAATTCTATGATTCTATCAACACCTTGCTTGGCTTTTGTTCTTAATCTTTAGCTTGACTGAGATCGCTTCCATGCTTCTCAGCTCTACATGAAAGAAAATGGCATGTTTCTTTAAAATCTTCGATAGACCTGCTTCGGACTCCGACGTGATTTTCACCTCGGCCCAGTTTAGCTTAATTCTCTCCAGCCAGGTTTTTACCATTAAGGCTGGATAGTTAGATTTAACAACATGCAGGGACAAGTCTGAGGCCTGCCTGCTTAGCTGCCTATTTACATCAATATGCCCCTCAACAGAACTACTTCCCTGGTATAGGTTTTAAGTGTTATCTTTGAGGGTGATAAGGTGATATGTTATAGTTTCTCTTGGTAAACAATTTCTGGTACCAATTAAATGGCTGCGCCAGCGTCCACCTCCATTTCACTGGTTGTCTGCCCAGTCAAGGAGTGACTCAGAAACAGTCCATTGCACCTGTAATGGCCAGTACATTAAATGATTGTTGGCCATCTGACTATGACCTTGGTTCTTTTTCATGTCTTTTTCGTATCACGTGGATGCTCTTCCCTCTATTAAATTTTTCATTTGATGTATTTGGTTCTTTTTATAATTCTTGTTTGAAGCTTGTTGCTGGATTTCTGCAGTTCTTTTTCGACTGTTTGCAGTGTGGATCAACCACCTCGTCTCCATTTTCTTCGTGGTATTTTGAAAGGATAGGCATGCAGACCACAAAGATATGAACAAACAAGAGCTTTATTGGAAAGGTGTCTTCTCTACAGGCTGCTAAAGAGGCTGACTGTTAGCCCGCCCAAACTGATGATGTCATCAGTATGTCACATGCTCGAACTCTTAAAGTGACCTTGTTCCAATTAGGTACAAACATGAATAAACAACACCTGCTTCCTGAAGAAAAAGTGCATTGGGATGATAAATTACAGACAAGCGAGATGCACCTATCCCTTTCCAGTCAACTTTGCTGGTTTTATCAATCTCAACTCTGTCTAACTGAAAATAAGAACATAGTTCAACTGCTTAATTAATTAGTGTTCTGATGGTGCTGGGTAGAATATTGAAAATTGTTGAATCATAGGATGATTACAGACAGAAAGAGGCCATTCGATTCTTCATGGTATGTTAATCCTTTGCAAGAGTAACTCAGCTATCCTCACTTCCCCAGCCATTTCCCCATCGTTCTGCAAATTCTTTCCTCTTCAGTTAATGATCCAATTCCCTTTTGTAAGCCGTGATTGAATCTGCCTCCACCACACTCTCTTGCAGTGCTCTCCAGATCCTATCCACTGTGTAAACAAAGTTTGTCTTCCTGTCACCTTTGGTTCTTTTTGCCATTACATTAAATCTGTGTCCACTGACTCTTGATCCCTCCACCAATGGGAACAGTTTCTCTCTTATCTGATCTGTCCAGATCCCTCATGGGGATTCCTCATACCAAATCGCCTCAGAACTTTCTTTAAGGAGAATAACCCCAGCTTCTCCAATCTATCCATGGAACTGAAATTCCACATCCTAGGTATCATTTTTGTAAAGATTTTGCTGCTCACTTATTAATGCCTTAACATCCTGCCTAAAGTGTAGCACCCAATATTGAACATAAAACCTCAGTTGAAGTCAAGTCAGTGTTTTATAAAAGTTCATCATAACTCATTGCTTTGTATTCTATGCCTCTATTATAAAGTCCAGCATCCCATAAGCTTAAATAACAGCTTTCTCAACCTGTCTTATTACTTCCAATGATTTGAACACATGTGCCCTCCCAGTCCCAGAGTTAATCTAATCCCAGAGTTGAGGGGATTAGATTATGACGAGAGGTTGAGTAGACTGGGACTGTACTCATTGGAGTTTAGAAGGATGCGGGGGGATCTTATTGAAACATATAAAATTATGAAGGGAATAGATCGGATAGATGCGGGCAGGTTGTTTCCACTGGTCGGGGAAAGCAGAACTAGGGGGCATAGCCTCAAAATAAGGGGAAGTAGATTTAGGACCGAGTTTAGGAGGAACCTCTTCACCCAAAGGGTTGTGAATCTCTGGAATTCCTTGCCCAGTGAAGCAGTTGAGGCTCCTTCTTTAAACGTTTTTAAGAAAAAGATAGATACCTTTCTAAAGAATAAAGGGATTCGGGGATAATCATGTACGGGCCGGAGAGTGGAGCTGAGTCCACAAAGATCAGCCATGATCTCATTGAATGGCGGAGCAGGCTCGAGGGGCCAGATGGCCTACTCCTGATCCTAGTTCTTATGTTCTTATGTCCCACTACTCCTGCATCCCCTTTATTTTCAATTCCCTCTCCTCAATCCTCCTATGAAAATGTAGCCCTTTAACTTCTCTGCATTAAATTACATCTGCCCCATGTCCGCACATTCCACCAGCCTATGTGCTCTTGAGGTTTATCACTATCCTCCTTACAGTTCACAGCACTGCAGTTTTCTGTCAACTGCAAACTCAGAAATTGTTTCCTGTATACCCAAGTCAAGGTTATTAATATAGATAAAGAAAAGCTGTGCTCCGAGTACCAACCCCTGGGGAACTTCTCTCTGTATCCTTTTTCAGTCCAAAAAATAACCATTCACCAGATTTCATTCAGCCGATTTCAGATTTTTAATCATCGATAATCAATTATAATTAAATCCCAATTCATAAAAAAGAATAAAAACTTGTCTTTGTATAGCAACATATCAGGTCCTCAGGCCATCTTAAAGTGCTTTGCAGCCAATAAGCTAATATTAAGTTAATTTCTTTTGTCATATAGGCAAATTTAGTAGCCAATTTTCACACAGCAAGGTGCCTCTTAACAACAAATACATAAATTATCAAATAATCAGTTTGTCAGTTGTGCTGCTTATTGGCCAGGGCATCAGAGGGACTCTCTGATCTTACTTGAATATTCCATAGGATCCTTTACATCCACCTGAGCAGACAACAAAGCCTAGATTTAACATCTTATCTGAAATGCTGACAATGCACCAGTCTGAGAACGAGCATCACCGACTGAGCTGAGGGCACAACACAGAGATTTTTCAAATAGTGAAAACGTATAGATCTTTATCCTAAAATAATGAATTCTGTAACTTCGAGCTATTAGGTAGAAATGTTGTGATAAGTTAATTTTTAACACTCCAGCTTACCCCACTTATCTGTGGCATGAAAACAACAAAAGTAAAGTTACATCTAACTTTAATGAAACAAAAAATGGGACAATGCACCAACTATTAGTTAACTCAACTTGGAAATCAGTTTTGCTAACTTTAGATGCAAGTTGAAAATTACCTCCAGCATTTAATTTTAATTGATAAATAGGGACAAGTGATAAATAAATAAATATGTGCTGTAATGTAGCTTAATATATTTTCTATACTAGTCCATCTCTTGCAGAATTACACATGTGGAGGCATGAACAAGTGTAGTGGAATTGAGTCTGGGGAACAATTGTACCGGGGGCACAGATGTAGTTCATGTGTGCATTTTGTTTTCCATAAATTTCTCAGCTCATAATGGAAATGGCCTATGTATGTCACCATCGACAAAAGCCGAGAAACATGCTTATGATCATTCTCTCAGAAAGAGCTGGATGTAGGACTCCTAGTCCTCTTAGAATGGCCAAGAGTTTTGTGGAATTGGGGGAATATTTCTGTAGCTATGCCTTCAGCATCCTGGAAGATTGGTTATTTAAATTTACCGCCCATTCACCCCAGTTCTATGTCTCTGAAATTAGGGTGGATGGGAGGGGTTTAAGAGTTAGGATGGGTCAGTAAGGAGGTCACCCTGGCAGTGCCACCTTGGCACCTTGTTATTTGCGCTTAGAATATGCCACTTTCTAACTGAACATGGAATTAAATTGTATTTATGATTATTATTTCCCAGTGGGTCATTTACTATTACTAATTGATCCTGCTTCATTACACAATACTAGATCTGAGATAGCTTTATCCTTAGTTGGTTCAACTACCTACTGCTCCCAAAAACTATCATGAAAAGCAGGTCCCTTTGGATATCATCCCAATCTCATCATTTAAGAAATACTCTTAATTTCTGTTTTTTCTACCAGCATGGATAACTTTACGTTTTTTCATATTATATTCCATCTGCCGTGTTCTTGCCCACTCACTTAGCCTGTCCAAATCCTCTTGACACTTCTTTGCATCCTCATCAAAACTCACAATCTCACCTAGTGTTGTGTAATAATAATAATAATAATCACTTATTGTCACAAGTAGGCTTCAATCAAGTTACTGTGAAAAGCCCCTAGTCGTCACATTCCAGCGCCTGTTCGGGGAGGCTGGTACGGGAATTGAACCCGCACTGCTGGTCTTGTTCTGCATTACAAGCCAGCTGTTCAACCCACTGTGTTAAACCAGCCCCGATATTACATTTAATCTCTGCATCCAACTCATGGGTATAAATTATGACTATCTGGGGCCCAAGCACTGATCCTTGCCTTACCCCACTAGTTACAGCCTGCCAAACTGAGAATGATTTGTTTATTCTTACTCTTTGTTTTCTGTTCATTAACCAATTCTCAATCCAGGTCAGTATATGATCCCCAAACACAAACCCTCTAATTTTGCTTATGAATCACTTGTGTGGGGCCTTATCAAAAACCTTCTGATGATTATCAAAAATGATTTTCCTTCCCTAAGTCATTGTTGATTCTGCCCAATCCTACTATTGTTTTCAAAGTCTTCAGTTCTAACATCCTTTATAATAGTTTGAAGCATTTTCCCTACTACTATTGTCAGGCTATCAGGTCTGTAGTTATGCATTTTCTCTTCCTCCTTTCTTAAATAGTGGGGTTACATTTGCTGCCTTCCAATGTGCAGGAACTGGTCCAGAATCAATGCAATTTTGAAAGATGGCCGCCAATGCTCCCCTTATGTTTACAGTCACCTCATTCAACACTCTGGGATGTAGATCATCAGGTCCAGGGAATTACATACCTCTAGAGGTTTTTAAAGTCTGTTTTTATGTTTCTTGCTAGTTTTTATTCTCATATTGTTTTCTCTTTATCAGTTTCTTGGTCTTCCTTTACTGAATTCTAAAAAAAAACAATCTTCAGGCTTAATACCTTTTTAGAAACTTTATAATCCTCTTCCTTTGATCGAATACAATCTTTAACGTCTCTTATTAGCAACAGTTGGATCATTTTTCCTGTTGGGGTTTTGTGCATTAAAGGAATATATATGTGTTGCAAACCATGTAGTAATTCTTTAAATGTTAAGTGCCTGTTTATTGCCACACGTTTTAATGCAGTTTCCCAATCTACCTCAGCCGACTTTCCCCTCATATTGTTGTAGTTTCTTAAGACCCTGGTTTTGGTTTGAACGACAAACTTAATGTGAAATTCAATATTTAATGGTCACTCTTCCCTAAAGGCTCCTTTACAACAAGATTATTAATGGGCTCTTTCTCATGAAGACAATACTACATCTAAAATAGCCCACTCCCTAGTTGGTTCCTCAGCAAACACTTGGAATCATACAATCATTACAATGCAGAAGGAGACCACCTTGTGCATTGAGTCTGCACCGACGCTCCGAAACAGCACCCTACCAGGGCTCACTCCCTTATCCCCGTAACCGCACATATCTTTGGATGGTAAGGAGCAATTTGGCATGGCCAATCCACTTAACCTGCATATCTTTGGACTGTGGGAGGAAACCGGAGCACCGGAGGAAACCTATGCAGACATAGGGAGAAAGTACAAGCTCCACACAGACAATCATCCAAGGCGGGAATGGAACCTGGGTCCCTGGCGCTGTGAAGCAGCAGTGCTGACCACTGTGCCACCATGCCACCCCTTCTCGAAAACCATTCCAGGAATTCATCCACCACAGCATTATTGCTAATTTGTGAAAATGTTGAAAATACTCACACCTGTGGTAAAAGAAACAACGGTAATGAGGCCTTTCATCAGAACCCAAGTGTTAACCGTTTCTCTCTCCATTAATGCAGCCTGACCTGCTGAATACTAGCAGCATTTTCTGTTTTGACTGTATCTACGAGGTGGAGACATATTAGCAACGTACTAAAATAAAGAAAAAAACAGACAGCACCATCTTTGTTGAGTCAGTGTGGCATCCAGATGCATCATATGATTTACCTGTATTGTTTAAAACAAGAGTTTTCATAGGTGCAGTTATTGTATTTGCAGGCAGCATAGACAAAGCTAATGGTGATTAACTAAATTTAGGCCTCAAATCCTTTCAGTCCGTCTCTCTCTGGTCTGTAGAGATCAACACACTGAGTTCTGTGTATATTCCTGTGTAGTATCAACTACTTTACAGCACTCTGCGTGTACTGCATGTCATGAGAGGGACATGAGAGAGACCTACAGACTAGCAGACACTTATTGCGAAGTAATTATTCGGATATTAGGTCTGATAGAAACCAGCGTAACGCATTCATTGAAAAGAAGCCAGAAGGTACTGCAGAGGCTAAAAATTCTACTGGGACGATAGAAGTCATTGAGATTGAGAGTCAGATTAAGATGAATAAAATTCAGAAATAGATTTCATTATATTACTTACAGATCAGAAATTCATAATACATGAAATTGTGCATGTCCTAAGTGACAGTGTGGCTCTGATCTTCCTCTTGCACAGAGTACTTATTACACAGTTGTCCAATCTTTCTGTTCAATCAAGGTCACATGCTGCTGTGCTCTGATCCAACTTAATTTAAGTTTGAAACCCACTTATTCATTCTACACTCAAATCCAACTGTGACTCATTGCAGAGGGTTTTACCTGCGTATCCTTCCTCTTCATTTTCTGATATTTCTCACTCTTACAATGTTTTAGAAAGCTAGAGAACAATGGAATAAGATTTGTTAGTTATTGGAAATACACTTACTATTTTTTTTAGCATTTGGAATTGTTGGATTGGATTTTATGGTGGCGGTGGGGACGCTGTGAGTGGCACCTGGGGACGCAACTTTTCAGCAGCAACCAGTTAAGTGGCTGTCATCCCTATGAAGGATAGTTGAATGCCCATGGGGAACTGCTGACTAATCAGAGGGCCAGGAGTTCATCAGCCTCACCAGTGCCATGGCTAGCAGTGGCCACTGCTGGGACTGCACCTGGAGGAAGAGGTGGCATGGATGGATGGCGCTCTCAAAGTAAGTTAAGTGCAGTCATGTGGCACTGTTGCGTCTGGGGTGGCGGGGGGGTGGGATTCATTACCACTAGGGGGCCCTCCATGAGCTAAAGACTGTTCAAGAAGAAGGGCCCTTCCCCAGAGGATACCCAAAGGATGCCTGGGTTTATCTGGCAAGCGTCCGATACTAACAGTAAAATTCCAGAAGTGGCAAGATGAGATCATTAAATGGCCACTTAAGTGGCTCAATTGGGCTCCAGGCAGGCAATCTCTCTGCCACTTTTCCTGCCACTGACAATATAGCAGGGCAAGGCCAAGACAACAGATATGCCAATGGGCACCTTCCTTTGACATGTTACCAGCCATCCCACCTCTTAAGTAAAATCCAGCTCCAAGTTCTTCTCAGCAGTGTATCAATGCTTTGCAACTTGCAGACAATTTTATGGCCAGGACTTTGTGGCCTCTCCCACACATCGCGATTGTAATGATATGCAGACAGACATGTAACTAAAGGGTTAATCACAACACTTAGCTGTGGCACTACCACTAAAGGGCATTACAAGATCCAGTATAAATATCAGCTCGCAAAGGATCTTGGTCTCTTTCCACACAGGAGTAGCTAGACAGCAGTAGTATAGTATAGTTAGATCACCGCCTAGACACCATGTGTAGTTCAGATACAGTTTATGTAGTTATATCTCATTACTTTATTTCTAGAGTAAGTTCAGAAGAGTGTCGAACTCATTTATTAGTTTTATCGTTACTTAATAAATTAGTTTACTTTACATCGAAGGCTCGTGCATTCTTCAAGATCATCTGCAACCAGTAACGACAGATATTACTTTATCCAAATAATACAACATGGTACCAAGAGTGACGACTGAATCTACCTAGTAGAATTTAGTAAATTTAGACAGAAAATTAGATAGCTATTCGACAACAGAAGCATCGCCTTTGGAACAAAACCTTCAATGATTCTCGGCTCGATGGACAGAACACAAGCTCCTCGACAGCTCCGGATCTACGGTAACCTCAACGTTAACTAGCGTTTGTTTAGACAACAATTTCAACTGTATTTAGAAGCGTCTGTTTAACAAATGTGACAGATGCTTGTAAAATAGCACTGTTACTTATTATGGCTGATCAACACGCAATAGGGATGGACAACTTCATTTAACTACACAGATGGTCAAGACAAGATAAAGTATGAAACAATCCTTTAAAAATTTGAAAGCCACTGTAAAGTACAGTCAAATGAAACATTTGAGCGCTACATCGTTACAAAAAGATTGCAAGGGAAAGAAGAATCCTTTAACAGCTTTTTAACAGACCTTAAGCTGCTAGCACTATCCTGCAATTTTTTAATGCTGCATGATTCTAAGATTCGGGACCAAATTGTGTTTGGTATAAATGATGAGCACCTCAGAAAAAAAGTACTGAGAGAACAGGACTTAACATTAGAAATCGCTATACAAAAATGCCTTGCTCATGAACAATCAAAGAATCAATATCTAGAGTATAAATTCTTGAAAATGGTGTGAAAACTTACCACGAGGTAGAGGCAGTGTTGAAAGTGAAGAAGGTGCACGTTTTGAACGGCAGCCATCTTGAGCGAGTATTCTAACCAGTACGCACATGCGGACATCCAGAAAAGACACAAACCGACAAAATACTGATCTGCGCATGCCCGAAAAGCTGCGCATGCGCAGTTGAAAAAAGAGCGCACTCTGGAGGAGGATCGATTTGTGCATGCGCAATCGATGATTACGCATGATCTCAGAAGACTCAGAAGACGCCCACTTAAAGGGAAACTGCCCGAAGATTAAAAATAAGAGTTTTAAAGTTACAAAATCCAAGTTTCTTTACCTCGAAAGGCAGAACAATGCATGAACTTCAACAAGTAGACAAACATAACTTTCACAGCACCACAGAACAAGCAATTTGCAGCATAAAAAGTGAAAATCACATTAACAAATCCAAAACTGAAGAAGATGATTTTTAATTAAAAGGGAAGAGCTGAATAACAAATCCAAAACCAAAGAAGATGATTTGTTTGTTGAAGAATATTACTCAGACATGGCTAAATTATTCGGATATGATGATCACAGCATCAGCAATACGGTTGAAAAGCTCCATACGACTCTACTCATGGTAGATTAATCCAATACCATGATGCAATGGCAGATCGCTGATACATTTGATGGCAAATAGCCAAGAAGAAAACGACATCACACAGAGAGTACAGACCGACTCCGTTGAGAGAACACTGCACGACTCCACCGAGAGAGCGATGAAAGACTCCACAGAGAGAGCGATGCAAGCCTCCACAGAGAGATCGTTGACAGACTCCAGAATGGAAACAATGAAAGACTCCAGAGCGACATCCATGCTTGAAGAAGTCTATGAAGCTCTATCCACCTTATTTGAGCAACTAGAAGAAGACTATGAAAGTCTATCAAGCTCATTTAATCAACAGCAAGAAGACAATGAAAGTTTACCCCAGAATTCCGAGGTGCAGAGGGATCTAGGTGTTCCCATGAATGAGTCACAAAAAGTTAGCATGCAGGTACAGCAAGTAGCTAAGAAGGCTAATGGAATGTTATCCGTTATTACAAGAAGAATTGATGTTGTGCTTCAGTTATACGGAGCATTGGTGAGAATACATGTCAAATACTATGTGCAGTTTTGGTCTCTTCATTTAAAGAAGAATATAAATGCTTTAAAGATCAGTTCAGAGGAGATTTACTAGTGATACTTGGATTGAGCGGATTATCTTCTGATGATGGGTTGGACAGGCTGGACTTGTTTCCACTTAAGTTTAGAAGAGTGAGGGGTGACTTAATTGAAGAATGTGAGATCCTGAATGGTCTTGACAAGGTGGATATGGAAAGGATGTTTCCTTTTGTGAGTGAGCCCAGAACCCGTGGCACTGTTTTAAAATGGAGGTTGTCCTTTTATGACAGGGATGAGGAGAAATATTTTCTCTGCAGGTTGTACAACTCTGAAACTCTGCCTCAGAAGGCTGAGGAAGTGGGGTCACTGAAAACCTTTAATGCAGAGATAGATAGATTCTTGTTATGCAAGGGGATCGAAGGTTATCAGGGAGAGTTGGGAATGGAGAACTCGAAACACAAATGGATTAGCCATGATCTTGTTGAATGACAGAGCGGGCTCAAGGGGACAAATGGCCTACTTCTGTTCCTATTTCATATATTTCTATGCAGTATCTCTAGGATGCAGCCAATCTTCCACGAAAGTGAAAATTGGGAGAATCCCCAGGAAATTTCAAGGCCTTTCATTATGTTACTTGTATTGAATTCAAAGCAAACTTACTGTGTACTCACCCATTGCATTATTCACGTTCCTTCATGACATTTTTAAAAATAATCATTTATTGGCATCAAAGATAGAGGGCGGGATTCTCCGGTATCCAGCGGGTAGGCCGTACCGGTGCCAAAGAGTGGCGTGAACCACTGTGGCATCGGGCCGCCTGGAACATGAGGAATCCTCGGGTGCGAGGCCGGCGCTGGAGTGATTGGCTCTGCGCCAACCGGCGGCGAAGGGCCTCCGCCGGCCAGCGCGAGTTGGCGCATGCGCAGGAGTGCCAGTGTGTTCCCAGAACCGCTGGTGTGATTCCTGCGCATGTGCAGTGGGTTTCTTCTCCGCGCCGGCCATGGCGGAGCTTTACAGTGGCCAGCGCGGCGGGAGAGAGTGCCCCCATGGCACAGGCCCGCCCGCAGATCAGTGGGCCCCGATCGCAGGTCAGGCCACAGTGGGGGCCCCACCCGGAGCCAGATCCCCCCGCGACCCCCCGAGGACTCTGCAGACCGCCCGCAGAGCCAGGTCCCGCCGGTACAGACCTTGTGTAATTTATGCCAACGGGACAGGCCGAAAACGGGCGGTCGCTCAGCCCATCGCGGAGCGGAGAATCGCCGGGTGGGGGCCACTGCCAACGGCCCCCGGCCGGCGCGACGCGATTCCCACCCCCGCCAAAAAACCGGCGCCGGAGAACTCGGCAGCCGGCGTCGGGGTGGTGGAGCGGGATTCACACCTCCCCCCTGCGATTCTACGGCCTGGCGGGGGGTTGGAGAATCCCGCCCAGAATTTTTGAATGTTTAATTTTACACTGTGTTTGTCAATTCAGAAATCAAACAATAACTGACTGAACCCATCAGATGGTGACAGGATTTGCATATCTGCACTTCAATAAAAGTCTTATCTATAGAGTTAACCCCCACATCCTTGTCTAGGATGGCTTGGTGGCACAGGGGTTAGCACTGCTGCCTCACAGTGCCAGGGGCCTGGTTTCAATTCTGGCCATAGATGACTATCTGCGTAGAGTTTGCATGTTCTCCCCGTGTGATTACACACTTACGTCATCCTACTGCTCACTCCTTCCAATGTGCATGAATAATCTTTTTAACCAGTTATTGAAGAATGTCGCAATAAGCACTTTAATCTATTCACTTCGGCTGCCATCACAGCTTCAAATGACGGTCCGAGGAAATGTGGAGAAAATGAGAATCTCAGGAAGAGTAGAAATTAGACTGTAATGGTATTGCTGAGAAGATCATCATTACTGACAGAACAAATTACCACACCAAACTGCATTCTATCGCTTATTGCAGATGCAGCTATCTAGGATTCTGAAGGAGAAGCTGAAGCAATATTGGTCCTCCTCTGACGTGAAAGTGTTTTTCTAAAGTAGGTCCTAGAAGGACTAGTCTGATTGTTTAGTGGATAAGTGTTGCTCAGTTAAGACTGAGGTCCACGGATCAGAAAAATACTGAGCTTTTTTTGTAGAACAGTTAGTTTAAATGTCTCTGAATGGACAGGCAGAAAAAAAACAGGCAGGGATCCTGCCTCTAATTATGATTCTTTAACCCTGAATGGTGTGCATTTAGTTAAGCGCCTTTTAGAATGTCCCAAAGTATCATAAGAACATAAGAACTAGGAACAGGAGTAGGCCATCTGGCCCCTCGAGCCTGCTCCGCCATTTAATGAGATCATGGCTGATCTTTGTGGACTCAGCTCCACTCTCCGGCCCGTACATCATATCCCCGAATCCCTTTATTCTTTAGAAAGGTATCTATCTTTTTCCTAAAAACGTTTAAAGAAGGAGCCTCAACTGCTTCACTGGGCAAGGAATTCCAGAGATCCACAACCCTTTGGGTGAAGAAGTTCCTCCTAAACTCGGTCTTAAATCTACTTCCTCTTATTTTGAGGCTATGCCCCCTAGTTCTGCTTTCCCCGACCAGTGGAAACAATCTGCCCGCATCTATCCTATCTACTCCCTTCATAATTTTATATGTTTCAATAAGATTCCCCCGCATCCTTCTAAACTCGAATGAGTACAGTCCCAGTCTACTCAACCTCTCGTCATAATCTAATCCCCTCAACTCTGGGATCAACCTAGTGAATCTCCTCTGCACTCCCTCCAGTGCCAATATGTCCTTTCTCAGGTAAGGAGACCAAAACTGAACACAATACTCCAGATGTGGCCTCACCAACACCCTATACAATTGCAGCATAACCTTCCTAGTCTTGAACTCCATCCCTCTAGCAATGAAAGACAAAGCTCGATTAGCCTTCTTAATCACCTGTTGCACCTGCACACCAACTTTTTGAGACTCGTGCACCAGCACACCCAAGTCCCTCTGCACAGCAGCATGTTTTAACATCTTACCGTGTAAATAATAATCCATTCTGCTGTTATTCCTCCCAAAATGGATAGCCTCATACTTGGCAACATTGAATTCCATCTGCCAGACCCTACGCATTCACCTAACCTATCCAAATCCTTCTGCAGACTTCCGGTATCCTCTGCACTTTTTGCTTTACCACTCATCTTAGTGTCGTCTGCAAACTTTGACACATTGCACGTGGTCCCCAACTCCAAATCATCTATGTAAATTGTGAACAACTGTGGGCCCAACACTGATCCTTGAGGGACCCCATTAGTTACAGGTTGCCAACCAGAGAAACACCCATTTATCCCCACTCTCTGCTTTCTGTTAGTTAACCAATCCTCTACCCATGCTACCACTTTACCCTCAATGCCATGCATCTTTAGTTTATGCAGCAACCTTTTGTGTGGCACCTTGTCAAAAGCTTTCTGGAAATCCAGATATACCACATACATTGGCTCCCCGTTATCTACTGCATTGGTAACGTCCTCAAAAAATTCTACCAAATTAGTCAGACACGACCTACCCTTTGTGAACCCATGCTGCGTCTGCCCAATGGGACAATTTCCCTCCAGGTGCCCCGCTATTTCCTCCTTAATGATAGATTCCAGCATTTTCCCTACAACCAAAGTTAAGATTACCGGCCTATAATTACCCGCTTTCTGCCGACCTCCTTTTTTAAACAGTGGTGTCATGTTTGCTACTTTCCAATCCTCTGGGACCACCCCAGAGTCTAGTGAATTTTGATAAATTATCACTAGTGCGTTTATAATTTCCCTAGCCATCTCTTTTAACACTCTGGGATGCATCCCATCAGGGCCAGGAGACTTGTCTACCTTTAGCCCCATTAGCTTGCCCAATACTGCCTCCTTAGTAATTACAATCATCTCAAGGTCCTCACCTATCATATCTTCATTTCCATCAGTCACTGGCATGTTATTTGTGTCTTCCACTGTGAAGACTGACCCAAAAATCCTGTTCAGCTCCTCAGCCATTTCCCCGTCTCCTATTATTAAATCTCCCTTCTCATCTTCCAAAGGACCAATATTTACCTTAGCCACTCTTTTTTGTCTTATATATTTGTAGAAGCTTTTACTATCTGCTTTTATGTTCTGAGCCAGTTTACTTTCATAGTCTACCTTACTGTTCTTTATAGCTTTTTTGGTAGCTTTCTGTTGTCCCCTAAAGACTTCCCAGTCCTCTAGTCTCCCACTAATTTTTGCCAATTTGTATGTTTTTTCCTTCAATTTGATACTCTCCCTCACCTCCTTAGATAACTACGGTTGATTTTTCCCCTTTCAACCGTCTTTCTTTTTTGTCGGTATGAACCTTTTCTGAACACGGTGAAAGATCGCTCGGAAGGTTCTCCACTGTTCCTCAACTGCTTCACCATGAAGTCTTTGCTCCCAATCTACCTTAGCTAGTTCTCTCATCCCATTGTAATCACCTTTGTTTAAGCACTAAACACTAATGTTTGATTTTACCTTGTCATCCTCCAACTGTATTTTAAATTTCACCATATTGTGGTCGCTCCTTCCAAGAGGATCCCGAACTATGAGATCATTAATCAATCCTGCCTCATTACACAGGACCAGATCTAGGACCGCTTGTTCCCTTGTAGGTTCCATTACATACTGTTCCAGGAAATTATCCCGGACACATTCTATAAACTCCAACTCAAGGCTGCCTTTACCAACCTGGTTAAACCAATCGACATGTAGATTAAAATCCCCCATGATAACCGCTGTACCATTTCTACATGCATCCGTTATTTCTTTGCTTATTGCTTGCCCTACCATCCTGTTACTATTTGGTGGCCTATAGACTACTCCTATCAGTGACCTTTTCGCCTTACTATTCCTGATTTCCACACAAATTGATTCAACCTTGTCCTCCATAGCACCAATATCATCCCTTACTATTACCCAGATGCCATCCTTAAACAACAAAGCTACACCACAGCCCTTACCGTCCATTCTATCCTTTCGTATAGTTTGATACCCTTGGATATTTAACTCCCAGTCGTGACCATCCTTTAACCATGTTTCAGTAATGGCCACTAAATCATAGTCATTCACGATGATTTGCGCCATCAACTCATTCACCTTATTCCGTATACTACGAGCATTCAGGTAAAGTACACTTATGCTGTTTTTTATGTCTTTGTTATGAATCCTAACACCTTGATCAGTAACTTTTCGCAAATTATTGTTCCTCTTACCCTTTCTCCTAATTTTCCTTGTCTTTGAACCCATAGCACTACATAATAACCTGTCACGTAACCTGCTGCCTTGCTCTCCATTAACCATTATACTGTCCATAGCTTTACCCTTCCCTTCCCCCCAACTTGCTAGTTTAAAGTCCTTGTGACCAACCTATTTATCCTATTCGCTAGAACACTGGTCCCAGAATGGTTCAGGTGAAGACCGTCCCAACGGTACAGGTCCCTCCTGCCCCAGTACTGATGCCAATGCCCCATGAAATGGAATCCCTCTTTCCCGCACCACTCCTTTAGCCACGTGTTAACTTCTCTAATTTTCTCAACCCTATGCCAATTGGCACATGGCTCGGGTAATAATTCAGAGATTATAACCCTGGAGGACCTGTTCTTTAATTTAGTCCCTAGTGTTTGATAATCCCCAAACAGGTCCTCTTTCCTAGTCTTACCTATGTTGTTAGTCCCAACGCGGACCACAATAACTGGATCCTCCCCCTCCCTTTCCAAAATCCTTTCAAGCCGATCAGAGATGTCCCTCACCCTGGCACTGGGCAGGTAACATACCATGCGGGACTCACAATCTGGCTTACAAAGGATGCCATCAATCCCCCTAATTATTGAATCCCCTACAACTACCACTTGTCTTTTTGCTCCCCCCTCTTGAATGGCTTCCTGTACCACGGTGCAGAGGTCAGTCAACGCATCCTCCCTACAGCCCTCTTCCTCATCCACACAGGGAGCAAGTACCTCATACCTGTTGGACAAGGTCAAGGGCTGAGGCTCCTCAACTCCTAAACTCAGGATCCCCCTACCTGCCTCCTTTGCAGTCACACCACTCTGTCCCTGACCACTGTCCGAATTATCAGTATTTATTCTACCGGGTGTGACTGCCTCCTGAAACAAAGCGTCCAGGTAATTTTCCCCCTCCCTGATGTGCCGCAGTGTGTGCAGCTCGGTCTCCAGCTCATCAATTCTGAGCTGAAGTTCCTCGAGCAGCCAACACTTGCTGCAGATGTGGTCACTGATGGTCTCAATGGGATCCACCAGTTCCATCATCATACAGCAACAGCACACCACCTGTCCAGCCATATTCAACTCGTTAATTAATTTAAATTATTTTTTAAAAAAAATTTTAGAACCTCAAGGATAAACCCGAACACCAACAAAAACAAAAACACAGCCCTCTCTCGCCACTCACCCGAACTCAGTCACTCACCTAAACTCAGATGCACTCTGTTCCAATCAGCACTCTGTGTCTAAAGGCACTCCTGCCACACCTTTTGTACCCTGCCTGATTTCCAATGAGCCAATAGGCCAGCTCCAGGAACTGGACTCTCCAACTGCCACTCGACCTGCAAACAAGCTCTTTTAAATATGCACTCACCTCTCCCAGCAACCCTGCAATCTGTGGCCTGCTCCAGGAACTGGACTCTCCAACTGCCTGTATCATACAGACAGTGAAGTCCTTTGGAAAGTACTAACTGTTGTAATTTTGGGAAATACAACAGCCCATCTATGTTCAGCAAGGTTTCACATTCGATGATAAGATGCACAACCACATTATTTGTATCTTTGTGGTATTGGCTTCAGAATAAACTTTCGCCAAGACGATTCTGCTGCTCTCCTTCAAATAATGCCACGGAAGTTTCAGCATTTGCATCAAAAAGCGATGTAACATCAGTTCAGAGTTGGGGTTAGGTCTAAATACCCATGCCACGACATGAGGGCCTTAACCAGTCGAGAGTCCTGGACAGATCCAGTGCAAGGTACACCTACCAATGTGTTACAAAATCAGAAGAGATCAGTAACTTTAAAAAATAAATTTAAAGCCCCCACGTTATTAACTCAAAGAATGTTTAAACCAGATCTTTTCCTTCACAAGAGTTTTACAAACAAGTACTATTTAACACTTTATTTCATAAACACAAACTCTTAAACCTGAAAATTTCAATAGAAAGCTCACTGTTCTACTTTTATTTTAACCCAAGAGTACTGCTATACTTAAGGATCATGAGGGTTCCTTAAATTTTCCTGAGACCGGGGCAGCACGTTGGTGCAGTGGTTAGCACTGCTGTCTCACGGCGCCAAGGATCTGGGTTGATCCCGGCCCTGGGCCACTGTCCGTGTGGAGTTTGCACATTCTCCCCATGTCTGCATGGTCTCCACCCAACAACCCAAAAAGATGTGCAAGGTAGGTGGATTGGTCACACTAAATTGCCCCTTAAAAAGAATTGCGTAGACCAAATTAAGGTATGCCACAGCTCTCATGAATGTAATCCTCTTAAGTATTCCTGCGACTCTATTATATGTGAGATTTCATAAAAGTTCTAGTAGCATCCAGCTAAGTAAACCCTCCAACTCTCATTCAACACTTGATGATTTTATAGGATGTCAGTGTCGCCCATCCTTAATTGCCATTGAGAAGTTGGTGGTGGTGAACCATCCTCTTGAACCACTGAAATCCACATGTTGCAGGTACATCTATAGTGCTTCTAAGGAGGAAGTTGGAGGATTTTGACCAGGCAACAGTGAAAGAATGAAGGTATGGTTCCAAGTCCGAATGGTGGATGGCTTTGAGGCAACTTGCAGATGGTGGTGTTCCCATGCATTTTCTTATGCTCGGGTTAGAGACCATTAACAATTAAAGACGCAGATCTAACTAACTGTAATTTACTTTGGCTATCTTCTTTCAGGGAGCTGCAATCTGCACACACCAGTCCCAAGCTTCAACTACTACTTGGGTGGTTCTGCATCTCTTTATATAGTCTCAACCAGCTTCAGTCAGCCCAGCAGTTTCAGTTTCCAAATCCTAGGTGCAGTTTTAATATCCTGAGAAACAAGAAGATTCAGTTTCCTTTCTATGGTTGTCTTTTCTGTTTCTATTTTCAGTTTTTGATTTCAGTTAGGCAATGTATTGTTTATGTTGCCCCAGCTCCTGTTCTATAGCTTTAACTCTCCTACTCTGACCTTTCGAGTGTAATACCCTCCCAGATTATTTATGTTGCATTCCCCAGTTACGGCAGTTGAAACTTTAATTCTTAAAAATAAGAAGTTATATCCGAAAAGTAAAAGGTAAAACACACGAACCATGAACTAGATATTTACAACTATTTGCTGCCCTTGTCCTTCTAGGTGACAGAGATTTTGTGTTTGGAAGGTGCTGTCAAAGGAGCTTTGGTGAGTTTCTGAGTCCATCTTGTGGATGGTGCACACTGTGGCCAATGTGTGTGTCAGTGGTGGATGGGGTCCCAATCACGGGGGGTGCTTTTTCTTGGAAGGTACTGAGCTTCTTGAGGGTAGTTTGAGCTGCATTCTTGCAGGCAAGTGGAGAGTATTCCATCAACTTTGGTCGTATGCCTTGTAGATGGTGGACAGGCTTAAGTGAGTCAGGAGGTGAGTTACACACTGCAGAATTCCAAGACTCTGACATGCTCTTGTAACTACAGTATTTACTTTGGTGGTCGGGTTCAATTTCTGGTCAATGGCAACTCCCAGGATGTTGATAATGGGAGGTTCAACAATGATGGTAATGCCATTGAATGTCAAGGCAACATGGTTAGATTCTCACTTGTTGGAGATAGTCGTTGCCTGACACTTGTGGTGTGAATATTACTTGCCACTTGTCAGCCAAGCCAGAATGTTGCCCAGGTCTTGCTGCAGATGGACATAGACTGCTTCAGAATCTGAGGAGTTGCGAATGGCACCGAACATTGTACAATTATCAGCAAACATCCTCATCTTTGACCTATGATGGAAGGGAAGGTCATTGATGAAGCAGCTGAAGATGGTTGGGCCTAGGGCACTACCCTGAGGAGCTCCTGCAGTGATATCCTGAATCTGAAATGATTGACCTCCAACCACCACAACCATCTTCCTTTGTGCCAAGTATGACTCGAACCAATAGAGAGTTTTCAACCAATTTCCATTGACTCCAGTTTTGCAAGGGCTCCTTGATGCCATAGTCGGTCAAATGCTGCCTTGATGTCATTTTCACCTGGTCTCTGGAGTTCAGCTCTTTTGTCCACATTTCAACCAGGGCTGCAATGAGTCAGTAGCTCAGCGGCCCTGGTGAAATCTAAATTGAGCATCAATGAGCAGTTTATTGCAGTGGAAGTGACTCTGGATAGCACTATCAATGAAACCTTCATTTTGACTGATGAGTGGTTATTTCTGTGGACAAGATATTCCTGGGCAATTTTCCATATTGCCGTGTCAATGCCAGTACTGTCCTGGAACAGCTAGTTCTGGAAAACAAGTCTTCAGTATTACTGCTGCAATATTGTCAGTGCCTATCACCATTGCAGTATCCAATGCCTTTAGCCATTTATTGATATCATGAA
Organism: Scyliorhinus torazame; assembly: GCF_047496885.1. Lineage (NCBI taxonomy): Eukaryota > Metazoa > Chordata > Chondrichthyes > Carcharhiniformes > Scyliorhinidae > Scyliorhinus > Scyliorhinus torazame. The sequence continues at coordinate 132,182,844 of NC_092721.1, forward strand.
GTGAATCAAATTGGCTGAAGGTTGGCATCTTGGGACCTCAAGAGGAGGTCAGCTCCAGCTAAAGCATGGGCATTACTGCAATCTGGCTTATGCACTTCAAATCAGTAAACAACCTAGGTCTCTGTTAGCTTTCTGCGAGAGACTCAGCTGCTTTACAGCTCCTGGCAAATCATCTCGCTGCCTCCTCCAAATCACTCAGGACCAGACTCCAGCTGTCTGTGTCTGTGAGAAATCACCCAGATAAAACCCATTACCAAAAATAAAATCTCCTGACAATCTGTCCCCATGGCAATGAGGCACGCTTGGGATGTCCAAGATAGAAATTGGAACCAATTGCCTCCAATTCTCAGACGTCCCACATTTTTCTAGGAAATCATGGGTGCAATTCTCCCGAAAAATGACTAAGTGTCAATTTGAGTGAGTTTGGAAGAGTGTTTACCGCCAGCTTTTTGGGTGAGATCCAGACCTGGATTCACACAGATTTAGTCATTTGTTTGGGCCTTAGGGAGTTTCTCCCTGTTTTTTTTTCCACTGTGGGGAGTTGAAATTGCCCAACGAAAATGTCTCCTCCAGGATTGGGACACCATTTTGAAAGGGTCCCCTGATTTCTCAGTGAGCTTGAGGGTCCCCCAAACCACCAATCCATGGGCAACACCCCTCCCCCCCCCTTCCTCCCCCCCCCCCCCCCCCCATCTCCATCTCCATCACAAATCTCTGAGAGACCGTTCTTTGTTTAGTTTTTAATACTTCCCTCTTTAACCTATTAAACAAACATGGGCAAACTTTATATTTGCAAATGATTTCATATTTGTTCACCGTATTCTCAAACCAGGTGTTTTCATTTATCCTACATTTTAAAATGTCAAACTAAAAGAATTAATCCTACTAGGAATTATCAAATGATATATTCATAACACCTACACCTTGAAAAAAAATGAAGGCTTTCTTCCATATGGAATTCTAATTCAAGTTTTCGCATTTCCATTTACTTTTCTCTTTCCTTTTCCCTTCTTTAGAGTTCTTTTTTGTTTAATTTCTCCATTTCAAAACGTTTCATTTGCAGCTGAATCCCAGTGGGCTCGTACTGTGAATTATCTGAATAGCTTTTCTTCCTTGAGGTTCAATATATCAACTATTTCAGCTTTTTTAACACCCACTTTTAACTTTATTTCCAGCTTTCTGCTACTACTTTTAAATTAACTGTCGCTATCTGTAACAAATTACTCAGGGATAAACCAGGGGTTGAACCGCAGGTTCAGTTCCGGCCTCGGACGACTGTCTGCTCTTTCAGTGGGTGGGTGCAGACTCGATGGACTGAATGGCCTCCTTCTGCACAGTAGGGATTCTACAGAAATCTTCCTGCTCAAGAATAACCTCAGCAGACTTCTGCTGGCGGCTTTGAAGGAGTACGTCGCACATTTGGTGGCTCCCACTCTGGTCGGACTTTCGGACCTTCCTCCCGGACTTTTTTCCGGTTTTAAACGGTGAATTCGAAGGCTGAGGCAATTGGGCACCGTTTCCATGTATCGGTGTATGGAGAAAAGAACCAGAAGTGCACGAAAAGGCAGAAATAGAAAGATAGGCAAGACCTGTGCTGAAGCTGTAGGTGGAGACAGCATGGCCGAGGACCGGACCCCTGGGGTGTCGGCCCAGCGATCAACGGAGCAGTTGATGCAGGTCATCCAGGACGCCTTTGCCAAGCAGAAACGGGACTGCCTGGAGCCGGTTAAAGAGTCGATTGATCGGCGGGAGCACAGATTGGACGCCCAGGATCGGGCGATCCAGAAGGTTGAGAAGGCGCTGGCTGGGCAGGTGGAGCATCAAACAGCGGTGGAGCTGGAGGTGGGGGTGCTGCGGGACCAGCAGAAAAGGCTTCTGGAGAAGGTGGAGGACCTAGAGAATAGGCCCTGTCGGCAGAACTTAATAATTGTCGGGCTCCCGGAGGGGTCTGAGGGAGCTGATGCTGGGGCATACGTAGCCGGTATGTTTGAGAAGCTGCTGGGGGAGGGGGCATTCTCCTGACCCTTGGAGGTGGACAGGGCTCACAGAGCGCTTGCGAGAAAGCCGCGAACGGGGGACCCTCCGAGGGCAATGGTGGTGAGGTTCCACAGGTTCCTGGACAAGGAATGTATTCTTCAGTGGGCCAAGCGAACGCGGAGCTGTAAGTGGGACAACAGTATCCTGCGGGTGTACCAGGACCTGAGTGTGGAGGCAGTGAGGAAAAGGGCAGGCTTCAACCAAGTTAAATCAACCTTCTTCAAGAAACAGGTGAAGTTTGGACTACTGTATCCAGCTCGTCTCTGGGTCACAAATGAGGACCAGCATCATTATTTTGAGTCGCCTGAAGACGCGCTGGTCTTCGCGAAAAGAAAAGGACTGGTGGGGGGGCTGAGAACTCTCGAACTTTGATGCAACTTGTTGGCTTATATTGGGTCTCTTTTTAATTTTTTCTCTTCTGTTTATGAGTTCTGTTTAAGAAGGGGGGGGAAAAGTTTTTCCGTTTTCGGGTTTTCTTTTTGGTGGATGTTGGCAATGTCTTTTTCTTTGATGTGCACTTTTGTCGGATGGAGGCATGCTTGTTTGGGTTTCGGTGTTTGTTTGTTTTTCCAGCTGGGTGATGGTGTGGGGATTGTTAGATGAGGGAATTTGTTCGTATGAGCGGGGGGGGGGGGGCGAGGGGGAGAGAGGGAACAATAGGTGGGAGACTTTTTGGCACCGGGGGCAGGGGCCACCAAACTAGCTGGGTGAGCTAGCTCACGGAAGCACAATGGGGGGTGTGCATATGTTTAGTTTATTGTATGGGTTATGTTTCAGAGTTGTGTTGCTAGGGGGGGAGGGGGGTAGTTGTTCTGCTGATGAGGGAGGGACTTCGGTTGAGGGACAGAGAGGAGGCGTGGCGCATGGGCTGGAGGCGGGCTCAAAAAAGGGGATGGCTGATCGGCGGATGAAGGGGGGGGGCACTTTGCCCCCCAACTAGGCTGATCACCTGGAATGTTCGAGGGTTGAATGGGCCGGTTGAGAGGGCACGTGTGTTCGCGCACCTGAGGGGACTGAAGGTGGACGTGGTAATGCTGCAAGAGACGCACCTTAGAGTAGTGGACAGGTTAGGGTGAAGGAGTTTTCCTTCTACTCCCACGTACATAAGGTATACTCTCGGATCGATTTCTTTGTTTTGGGTAGGGCCTTGCTGGCAGGGGTGGTGGACACGGGGTACTCGGTGATCACAATCTCGGACCATGCTCCACATTGGGTTGACCGGCAGGTTAGGAAAGATAGCAATCAGCGCTCGCACTGGAGGTTAGATGTAGGGCTATTGGCAGACGAAGCGGTGTGCGAGAGGCTGAGGAAATGCATACAAAATTACCTGCAGGTAAATGATATGGGGGAAGTCTCAGCAGCGATGGTCTGGGAAGCGCTGAAGGCAGTGCTGAGAGGAGAGCTGATCTCGATCCGGGCTCACAGGGACAGGACGGACAGGGCAGAGACGGACCGACTGGTAAAGGAGATTCTACAAGTTGACAGGAGGTAAGCGGAGACTCCAGAGATAGGGCTTTTAAGGGAACGGCGGAGGCTACAGGCGGAGTTTGGCTTGTTAACCACAGGGAGGGCAGTGGAACAGCTCAGAAAGCCCCACCAGGATTGAGGATTGTGTGCCGAACATCATTGCGGGGGATCAGACGGGGTTTGTTATGGGCAGGCAGCTGGTGGCCAATGTAGGAAGGCTGTTAAATGTGATCATGATGCCCCCGGAAAGTAGGGAGGTGGAGGTAGTGGTCACGATGGATAAGGAAAAAGCTTTCGACCGGGTTGAGTGGGATTATTTATGGGAGGTTTTGGGGCGGTTCGGATTTGGGAGGGGCTTTATTGACTGGGTCAGGTTGCTGTACCAGGCTCCTGTGGCAAGTGTACGGATGAACAGGACGACTTCGGACTATTTTAGACCTCACCGGGGGATGAGACAGGGATGCCCCCTCTCCCCACTGCTGTTTGTGCTGGCTATCGAGCCGCTGGCAATTGCTCTGAGGGCCTCAAGGGGCTGGAAGGGGCTGGTTGAGGGGGGGGGGGGTGGAGCACAGAGTCTCGCTGTATGCGGACGACCTGCTTCTGTGTGTTTCAGATCCAATTGACGGGATGGAAGAAATCATGGGAATTTTAGTGGAATTCGGCCGGTTTTCAGGCTATAAGCTTAATATGGGGAAGAGTGAGATGTTTGTGGTCCAGTCGAGGGGTCAGGAGAGGCGACTGGGGGAACTGCCGTTTAGATTGGTAGGGGACAGTTTCAGGTACCTAGGTATCCAAGTGGCGCAGGATTGGGACCGGCTACATAAATTGAACTTGGCCCGGTTGGTGGATCAGATGAAAGGTGATTTCTGGAGATGGGATGCGCTCCCGTTGTCTCTAGCGGGCAGAGTCCAAACGGTGAAAATGACGGTCCTCCCGAGATTCCTGTTTTCAATGTCTCCCCATCTTCATTCCGCGGTCCTTTTTTAAGCGGGTCAATAAAATTATTGCGGGCTTTGTATGGGGGGCAAGTCCCCGCGAGTGAGGAGGGTAATGCTGGAGCGGAGTCGGGGAGAGGGAGGGCTGGCGCTGCCGAACTTTAGCAATTATTACTGGGCGGCTAACATAGATATGACTAGGAAATGGTTGGTGGGGGGAGGGGGGGGCGCGGGGTCGGCATTGGTGCGTATGGAGGCGGCTTCTTTCAAGGGCACAAGTTTGGGGGCGCTGGTAACTGCACCTCTGCCGTTCCCGCCAGCGCGGTACTCCACCAGCCCCATGGTGGTGGAGGCCTTGAGAGTTTGGGGGCAATGAAGGAGACATGTGGGAGCAGTAAGAGCATCGGTCTGGTCCCCAATCTGCAATAATCACCAGTTTGCCCCGGGGAGGATGGACGGGGTGTTCCGAATGTGGCGGAGAGCAGGGATTGAGAGGATGGGTGACTTGTTTATAGAGGGGAGCTTTCCGAATATGAGGGCGCTGGAGGAGAAGTTTGCATTGGCGGGGGGAAACAAATCTTGATATCTGCAGGTGTAGAACATAGAACATTACAGCGCAGTACAGGCCCTTTGGCACTCGATGTTGCGCCGACCTGTGAAACCACTCTGAAGCCCATCTACACTATTCCCTTATCGTCCATATGTCCATCCAATGACCATTTGAATGCCCTTAGTGTTGGCGAGTCCACTACTATTGCAGGCAAACTTTCTGCGTAAACAGGTACCAACCTTCCCACTCCTGCTGCTAAGGGGGATTCAGGATAGGGTGGTTTCTAGAGAATGGTAGGCGAGGGGAGCGTTTCTGACATTTATAAGGAACTTATGGGATCAGAGGAGATGAAGCAAAAGTGGGAGGAGGAGCTGGGGGAGACATTGAGGAGGGCCTTTGGGCAGACGCGTTGATTAGAGTCAACGTGACCGCAACTTATGCCAGACTCAACCTGATTCAATTCAAGGTTGTTCACCGGGCTCACATGACAGTGGCCCGGATTAGCAGATTCTTTGGAGTGGAGGACAGGTGCGCAAAATGTGCGGGAGGACCAGCGATCCATGTCCACATGTTCTGGGCATGTCCAAAGCTTAGGGGATTTTGGCAGGGGTTTGCTGACGTCCTGTCCAAGGTATTAAAAACAAGGGTGGCATTGATTCCAGAGGTGGCGATTTTCAGGGTGTCGCAGGATCCGGGAATCCAGGAGGAAAAAGAGGCAGACGTTCTGGCCTTTGCTTCCCTGGTAGCCCGGAGACGGATATTACTAGCATGGGGGGACTCAAAGCCCCCAAAGTCGGAGACCTGGCTATTGGACATGGCTAGCTTTCTCTGTCTGCAGAAAATTAAGTTCGCCTTGAGAGGGTCACTGTTAGGGTTCGCGCGGATGTGGCAACAATTCATTGAATTAATCGTCAGCAGAGGGGTGGGGGTGGGGTGCGGGGAGGGAGTTAGGTTAGCGTAGATTGTAGGGTTAATTAATGGTGGGACCTGTTGGGGAGGGAGGTGGTATTTGCACTATGTTTATATTTTCATGTACATTGTTTATATTGCTGCTGTTACAACGGCAAAAAATACCTCAATAAAATGTTTATTAAAAAAAGAATAACCTCAGCAATTGACCAAGCCATTTCCACTTTTAAATAAATGCAGTAAAAGCGACAATGCAATCTTGTTCGCTTAAATGGCAGCACGGTAGCCTTGTGGATAGCGTACAATTGCTTCACAGCTCCAGGGTCCCAGGTTCGATTCCGGCTTGGGTCACTGTCTGTGCGGAGTCTGCACATCCTCCCCGTGTGTGCGTGGGTTTCCTCCTGGTGCTCCGGTTTCCTCCCACAGTCCAAAGATGTGCAGGTTAGGTGGATTGGCCATGATAAATTGCCCTTAGTGTCCAAAATTGCCCTTAGTGTTGGGTGGGGTTACTGGGTTATGGGGATAGGGTGGCGGTGTTGACCTTGGGTAGGGTGCTCTTTCCAAGAGCCGGTGCAGACTCGATGGGCCGAATGGCCTCCTTCTGCACTGTAAATTCTATGATGATGAAACGTTAGCAAATCCCAGAATACTTGTCTCAATCTGTGAATTTGAAATCTCAGATGAGCCCTGATTTGTTATGATCTCACAAGTAACTGATAAAAATAAATTTCAACTCCCAGTTATTTACTGAAACAATGACACCCAAGATTTCACATTTTAAACAAAAAAAATGTTTACTGTACAAGAGTTAAACAAAACAAGTACTAAATTCTGTAAACACACTTTAAACCAAAATATGTACATGCTGGCACAGTGGTTAGTACTGCTGCCTCACAGTGACAGGGACCAGGTTCAATTCCAACCTTTGGTGATTGTGTGAAGCTTGCACATTTTCGTCGTGCCTGCGTGAGTTTCCTCTGGATGCTGCCGTTTGCTGCTAAAGATTTGCAGGTTAGCTGGATGGCCATTCTAAACTGTCCATTGGTGTCCAAAATGTTAGATGGGGTTACAAGAATGGGGTGGGGGAGTGGCCCTGGGCGGAGTGCTCCTTCAGAGCGATGGTGTAGACTCAATAGGCCAATGGCTTCCTCTGCACTGTAGGGATTCTATGATGTCTCAATGGAACACTCCCTGTTTTACATTTATTTCTACCTGAGCTCCCTTATACATTAAAGGATCTTGAAACTTCTTTCATGTCTCCTGAGACCAAACAATGGTGTGCCACATCTCTCAGGAATTAATTTTGATTGTTTTTTAATTCATTTTAGTGGGATGTGGGTTTTGCAGACTAGTCCAGCATTTGTTGCCGATCTCTTGAGAAGATGATGGTGAGCTGCCTTCTTGAACCGTTGCACACCCACTGTGCTATTAAGGAGGTACACCCACTGTGCTATTAGGGAGGTAGTGCCAGGATTTTGACCCAGCAACAGTGAAGGAACAGGAATATTTCCAAGTCAGGATGGTGAGCGACTTGAAGGGAAACTTCCAGGTGGTGGCATTCCCAGGTACCTGCTGCTCTTGTCCTTCAAGATGGTTGTGGTCGTGGGTTTGGAAGGTACTGCCTAAAAATCCTTGGTGAGTTCCTGCAGTGCATCTTGTAGATGGTATACGCTGCTGCTACTGTGCGTCAGTGGTGGAGGGAGTGAATGTTTTTGGAAGAAGTGCCAATCAGCGGGCTGCTTTGTCTTGAATGGTGTCGAGCTCCCTGAGTGTTGTTGGAGCTGCACGTGTCCAGGAAAGTGGAGAGTATTCCATCACACTCCTGACTTGTGCCATGTAGGCGGTGGACAGGCTTTGGAGAGTCAGGAGGTGAGTTACCACAGGATATTCAGCCTCTGACTTGCTCTTGGCTGCTGATTGTCAGGGATTCAGTGATGGTACTGCCATTGAATGTCAAGGGACGATGCTTTGGTTCTCTCTTTTGCAGATCGTCATTACCTCGCACTTGTGTGATTTGAATGTTACTTGCCAACTGTCAGCCCAAGCCTGGATATTGCCCATGTCTTGCTGCATTTGCACGTGGTCTGCCTCTCCTCTGTGTTCTCACCAACGTCCACATTATGTGACTTCTTTGTATCCTTCCACCAGCATCAACACTTCACGATTGTGGACACTCCAGCATGGGCCGCACTGCATTCTGACATAGTGACTTCAAATCATAAGGCACCCTTGGTTTTTGATAGCCCTCTGCTATTGACTCCAGCTGCTTTACAGCAATGGAAAATTATCTCTCTGCCATTTGTTCCTTTCCTGTGTCCCTCAAACTGCCGTGGACCCAGCATTCAACTATCTGTTTCTGTGAGAAATCATCCAGATAAAGACCATAACCACACAAAAGCTCTCTGCAATCTATCCCCATGGCAACAAGGCTGCCATGGGATGTGGAAGATAGGAATTTAAACTAATTATCTCCAATTCTCAAACCTCCCCATTTGTTCTGCGAAACCATCTGAATAATTTAAAGCCTTTATAGAGAGAACTGTGGAGATCCTGACTCCACCAAGAAGCTTGGAGAGAGATAGCTTATCACTTCCTTACTATTACAAACAGGCTTTCACAATCTTACATCTGTGGATTTGCCAGCAGATTAAGTAGCTAGTTTTCAATGTCGTTTTGGACGTTGGGACTCTAAACTGAACCTTTGCACAGAACCCTTGCAACACAAACAGCACTCCTTCCTCAGTTTAATCCCTCACCTGAAACTCTGCATCTCTAACAATTCGGCAAACCCTCAGTACTGCCCAGACTGGTCTGAAGTTTCAGGCCCCATCTAGAATGGAAACAGAGTTTCAAAATAGCATGCCAGCCAGTGTGTTGGTTTTTATGATTCAGTTCCCAGTGCCGGCAATATTCAGCAGGCTGAGGGGAGGGCGGGACAACAATTCCATCCATTCCCTGATTAAGGCTAATTGAACTCGTTAGAGCTCATTATGAGCTTATTAAAGGGAGATGTTGAAACTTTCACAGGCACGTACATGAACTGTCCGTGGCAGACTAGCTGAATGGAGATGGGTACACAATGTCGAACCAGTCATGCCAATCCTAGGGAATCGGAGTGGGGCCTAGCCTTTGGAAAACATTTCTCTTGGCACAGCGCAGGTGATAAGGAGTGTAGGCAATCAGTGTGAGGACAGTGCAGAAGGTCAGCCCCTCCTGGGATCATGGATGACGAGCAGGAGGGAAGGAAACCAAGAAAAATTGGCCAAATAGCTAAGCACAAAGAATGCTGCGGCTGGCAATCGGCACATGACTCTCAGCCTTTGGTCTGAGTGATGATGAGCAGCAACACCCTCCCCATAAAGGCAGCACACTGAGCTGCAGGAGAGCACAGGAAAGGATTGAGGAGGAAGAAGGAAATGGAGGCATTACTCTCAGCATAGGATCTAAGGACAAAGAAGAAAGAGCTACCTGGAGGCGACAAAGACCTCGTACCTTAGGAGACTGCGTCTCTCCAGTTGGATGGTTACAGGCATCTCTAACTTTCTCACCAAAGACCTGGCACCTCGCAGCACTGGTCACTATGCACTATCCATAGCCATCAAGATCCATGTAAGCTTTAACTTCTTAATTTCTGACTACTTCAAAGGATCAGCTGTAGACTTTGAATGGCATATAGAAAACGCTTATGCATTTTGCTGTTCACTGATGCCCTCTTTGCCAGAGCTAGACAGCACATTCATTTCATGACAGATACCGCCTAGCAGGCACAGAGTACAGTGACTTTATCACCATCACTGGATTCCTCTTGATATAGGTCATCAGCGATTATGCCCATGTGGCCATCAAGCCATCCAGCGACAGACCTGTGAGGTTCATTAACAGAGAGGGCTTCCAAGCCTTAACGTCCAACTGGTCTGTGATTACCACAAGTGCTTGCTCTATGTGGATATTTCCTTTCTTGGTGGTTGCCATGATTCCTTCATTCTTTGCCAGTCCAAGCTACTTTTCTTTCACTAGACACCGATAAAGTGCGTGGATGGGTCCTCAGGGACTAATGAACAAGGTCCATCTGATTCATTATTGTCCTTTAGGTAAGAACATTGTTAGCCAGTCTGGCCGACATGTGCCTCCAGACGCACAGCAATGTGATTGACTCTTAACTGCCCTCTGCAATGGCCTAGCAAGCTTCTCAGTTCAATGGAAATTTGAATGGGCAATAAATGCTGGTCTTGTCAGGACCACCCACATGCCATGAAAGAATAAAGAAAGCATTTCTAGTGCTGCTGTTCCTGCATTATTGCTGTTATTGCCTTGCTGCGTTGATGGCCCCTCAGTCAGAGATCAGGAGGTTCAGGATAAGGATGCCTCATGAGGGGTGGCACCTTCATCCCCCTCTGTGGCACCCTCAGTCCTTGGGCTGCATTGTGAATGCCTGAAGGAGGCAGCAGCTGGGGCACAGCCGGCATCCACTCCAAATATCTCTGAGCCACCAGTACCACTGATCAGACCATGCTCAGTCATGTGGCATGAATACTGTGGATGTCAGTATGCAGTTCCTGCATCCACTCACAGTGATGCCACAATGACTCTCCAAGAGGTTGGCTACTTTACCAATGGAGGGGTTCATGTGCTTATAGCCCGGAGCCATGGTGCCATACACAAACTCCATTCTCTGGCCATGTCCTCACACTGCCTCAGGGAATTCTGACATGCAGGAATACATCTGCTGCTGCTTGTCTGGGTACAGCCTCCTTTCCAATGACTCCTGGTGCCCTGAACCCGTGTCCAGCTGAGCAGAGTTGGGTTTATTCTCTCTTCTCTGAGTGGAAACCGTTAACAACTGGTCCTGCCTCGGGCAGCTCCTACTGCACAACTAATGACATGCTTTTTACCCAGTGTCACTTCATCTAAATGCACATAAGGACCTACTGAGGTGAGACAGTCTGCACTGGTGGACAGTGCCCTTGTAAGGTGATGCTGTTTCTTCATTAGATTTCTGCTCCACTGGGGTCGCTGGGGGAGGAGGATAATGTTCCCTGGATTGGACACATACACTTGTAGGAGACACAAGAAGAAATGATCAGGCAGCCGAGGAGAGTAGAAGCTTTCGGATGGGATGGAATACACTCCATCCCTTTAAGGACACATTGTGCTCTGATACCACCAGTTCCATCATGAGCTCCCGTCTTGCCAGGGTTGACAGTATTCATTCCCAATCCTGGATATCGCCAGAGCTACCACCTCCATTGGGATAAAAATGGCACCCCTCCTCCCATCTGGGTCCTCTCTCTGGCATTATGACCCCATTTCTCCTGTAAAGACAGAAGGGAGCAAGGTAAGGCACTGTCACCCTCAGTGGTAAATGTGCCCGTACTCATTAAGAACTACATGTATCAGTACCAGCAGGTCCTTAGCAGTACTATGGCTCCGAGCCATTCTGAGGGGTTAGCTACTGCCCTATGCATGCCCTGCTCATATGTTCAGGAGCAGCATGCACCCTGAGGCGTATCAACTGCTGTATGTGCTGGAGAGTGAATAGCCAGAGGCCTATCCTGAGGGTTGGGGATTACATTCACCCAGGTCTTTCTCACCAGATTCTGGTCACTCATTAAGACTGCCACCTCTACTGATTCATTGATTGATATTTATTGTCACATGTACTGAAGTACAGTGAAAAATATTTTTCTGCGGCCAAGAGGAACGAACACAGCACGTATATAGTAGACAAAAGAATAATCAACAGAGTACATTGACAGTGGTGCATCAACAAATAATGATTGGTTACAGTGCGAAACAAGGCCAAATAAGAGCAGCATAGGGCGACGTGAATAGTGTTCTGACAGGGAACAGATCAGTCCAAGGGAGAGTCGTTGAGGAGTCTATTAACTGTGGGGAAGAAGCTGTTCCTATGTCTGGTGTGCGGGTCTTCAGACTTCTGTATCTTCTGCCTGATGGAAGGATCTGGAAAAGGGCAAAGCCTGGGTGGGAGAGGTCTCTGATAACGCTGTCTGCCTTTCTGAGGCAGTGGGATGTGTACACAGAATCAATGGGAGGATGGCAAGCTTGTGTGATGCGTTGGCCTGAGTACACCACACTCTGCAGTTTCTTGCGATCTTGGGCCAAGCAGTTACCGTACCAAGCTGCAATGCAGCCAGATAGGATGCTTTCTATGGCACATCTGTAGAGGTTTGTGAGAATCAATGCAGACATGCTGAATTTCTTTAGCTTCATTGGAAGTAGAGACATTGTTGGGCTTTCTTGACTATTGCATCAACGTGAGTGGACCAGGACAGACTTTAACCCCTCAGGAACTTAAAGCTATCGACCATCTACACTTCGGAGCCATTGATGCACAGGGGAGTGTGTGTGTCGTGCTACCCTTCCTGAAGTCGATGATCAGTTCCTTGGTCTTTCCAGTTTTAGAGAGAGATTGTTTTCGGTACACCATGCAAACAAGTGATTTATCTTCCTTCAGTAGTCTGATTCTTCGTTGTTTGAGATACGACCCACCATAGTCGTATCATCCTCAAACTTATAGATTGAGTTGGAGTTAAATCTTGCCACACAGTCATGTGTATATAGGAAGTACAATAGAGGACTGAGCACACATCCTTGCAGGGCCCCGGTGTTGAGGACTATTGCGGAGGAGGTGCTGTTACCTCTCCTGACAGATTGCAGTCTGTTATGGAAGTCAAGGATCCAACTGCACAGCGAGGGGTCAAGTCCAAGGTTGCAGAGTTTGGTTCTTAGTCTTGTTGGGATAATGATGCTGAAGGCAGAGCTATAGTCTATGAACATCAGTCTGATGTAGGTGTCCTTGTTGTCGAGGTGTTCGAGAGTTGATTGTAGGGCCAGAGAGGTAGCATCTGCTGTGGATCGGTTGCCGCGGTAGGAGAACTGCAATGGATTGAGACCATCTGGGAGGCTGGCGTTGATCCGTCTCATGACTAGCCGCTCAAAGCATTTCAAGATAACAGACGTCAGGGCCACCGGTTGGTAGTCGTTGAGGGAGGCTATCTTGTTCTTCTTTGGTACTGGTATTATGGTGGGCTTCTTGAAGCAGGTAGGGACCTTAGAGCGGAGAAGTGAGGTGTTGAAGATATCTGTGAATACACTCGCCAGCTGGTCAGCGCAGGCTCTGAGTGCTCGTCCAGTGACCCCTTCGGGGCCTGTCGCTTTCCGCAGGTTTACTTTCAAGAAGGCAGCTCTTACCTCCGAGGCTGTAATAGTGGGTATGGGTGTGTCCAAGGCTGTTGTGGCGGGTGGTGCTGATGTATTGGCTGACTGTTCAAAGCGGGCATAGAACTTGTTCAGTTCATCGGGGAGGGATGCTCCAGCTCCAGAGATTCTGCCTGGCCTTGCTTTGTAGCCTGTGTTCTCATGTAACCCTGCCATAGACATCTTGGGGTTGTGTCGTTGGTCTGGGACTCTAGTTTGATCCGGTAATGTCTTTTGATGTCCCTGATGGCTTTCCGTACGTCGTACCTGGATTTCTTATATAGGTCAGGGTCGTCAGACTTGAACGCCTCCGTATGGGACTTTAGCAGGGAATGGACCTTTTGGTTGAGGCAGGGTTTCCGATTGGGGAACACCCGTTTTGTCTTCTTTGTCTACTCACATCCTTGGTCTGGGTGGCTTGCCTCCTCTGGCCACCCTCTGGAAAGAAGACCTCTCGCCTCTCCCCAATGAAATTCAGTACGACATTCAGATCTGCATCTGAGAACCAAGGCATAACCTTACCTGTGTGCCAGGCATCCAGCTTTCCTGAGACATCAGGGGCTGGATTCTCCGCCTCGCAGCGCCACATTTCTCTTTCACCCCACCGACGGATGCTCGGTTTCGCCGGCCAGTCAATGGGGCTTCCCATTGTGGGGCAGCCCCACGCCGTTGGGAAACCCCCAGGGGCTGCCGGCAAAACGGAGCATCTGGCCGGCGGAGAATTCAGCCCCAGGTTTGACTCCAGTCCTGTCCAAGACTTTGAAAAACTCTGCAGCTTTCTTCCTTCTATCACACTGCAGCTTCAGCAATGGCTATCATAGTGAGTTTAAATTGGTCATGTAAACCATTTAACCAGTCTCTTGTTCCCACCCCACAGTCTCGAATGGATAGCACCTATTACCCTATCAATTAAGGGGCTACCCCTGCTAAAATTGTGACCCGAACATGTCTACCCCTGGGAGTGGGTCAGAACCCAGAAATAGTCCTGACTTCCCCCGTTTGCCGCCACCAATGTGAAAGTTCAGTTCAGAGCACCAGCCTCGATGACACACTCAAGTCTTTGGAGTGGGCCTGCAACCCACTGCAACCTATTGACGTGGAGACCAGAATGCAACTGCGGGTCAGGGCTGACACCTTGGTGAGGTGCAGAGCGTTAGCAGCACCCATCAAATGGTATTCGAGTATAATAAGGAGAAAGTCAAGTCGAGAAAAAAAGCAGAAGGCGGTGTAACAGCCGCATATTAATAAGTGACACTTGGAGGTTTCAAATTAACATTTACGCAAATATTGTCACTATTTAAAAAATGAAGAATTTTTCCAATGTGCAATAAATCCACTACATCTTCAAATTCACAGATAAACCTCAAAAGGCAGCATATCACCAATTACCTTGAAAAAGACCCTGAATCATTTTTTTCCTTTTGGAAGAGGTTACCGCCTGTGCTGTCAATTCCTATTAACTAATGAACCCATACGTTGCACAGTGTTGCGTACGCATTCTAATATTTACTGACCCAAAGCCAGTTCAAGCATTATTTTGTCTGCTTTAACCTTCCCAGGCACAAAGGGTGCTAATTCATCCAATATTTTCCCATCAATCCATCCAGTGGGCACTAGGGACCCCCCCCCATCCAGTGGGCACTAGGGACCCCCCGGACCCCCCCTCCCCCCCCCCCCCCTCCCCCCCCCCCCCCCCCCCCCCCCGACTATGGAAAGTCATCTTCAAAGTGATGGTGATAAGATTGAGAATTAACTGAACCGACCATTAAAGAAAATTGGGGATTATAAACTGAGGAAATCGTAAACTGAACAGAGCAGCAGTAACTACTTCGCAGTCAGAATTCTTAACTTGGGGAAACAGACTGTCACCTTACGCAGTGAATGCAGACTCAGTGGAACCGTGCAGAAAATAAATCAATGTTTTTTTTTGCTTTCAGTGGAAGTGTAGGATAGACTCAGGTGCCAAGGTAGGAGGGAACTGAACATGGTCTATCTGCGTACTGCACATGAACAAAGTATTATGTAAGATGGATGAAGCAAATGGGCTCCTTTTGTTCATAAATTCTTATGAAGCATGGCGTTACCTGCAACTTTGCTTTTAGCCCTTATTTGCAAAGAAAGGAATGGTTCCTTGAAGTAATCCTTCTGGAGGAATTGATTCAATTGTAGTGCAGAGCATTAAAGCATCAATTACAGATGTCATGAAGAAATATTTGACAAACGTCTTTCAAATTTTTAAAACACACACGTGATGGAACTCAGATTGAATTGCTGCCATTGCAACAAAGGGTTCTGCAGATTCTTAAATGTCACCTTACAGTGAAAGATCAGCTAAACGACTTTTCATGACAAACATAATAGACTGGAGTTTACAGGGATGGGGGTGGGGCATACTGCTGCTCATCTCCCATCCAGAAGAAAATTGGTCCCCAATTGACCAACTTTAAACAATGCCACCCCACAGCCTTAATACATTCCGGGCTGCCTTAACAAGGTCATTGCGTATTCAAGGCCACTTCTAAGGGTCCGATCACATGACATATCAATGATGTCATTGGTCATTTGTGTGGACAAAAGGGCATTCTATTCTAACAGTCTGTAGAGTAAACACCTTTCCAATAAAGCGCTTGTTTGTACATTTGTGATCGGCAAGCCTATGCTTCAAAATAGCACAAAGGGGCACGTGGTATGAACGCGGGAGTGGTTCCATTTTCACCAGCTCCAACTCTGCTCATCTTTTAATCCGTCATTTCATCCTGGGGTGGCAGTGGCGTAGTGGTATTGTCGCTGGACTAGTAATCCAGCGATCCAGATTCATGCTCTGAGGACCTGGGTTCAAATCTTGCCATAGCAGATGGTGAAATTTAAATTCAACAAACATTTGGAATTAAAAATCTAAAGATGATCGATCATGAAAACCATTATTGACTGTCATAAAAACACATCTGGTTTAATAATGTCCTTTAGGGAAGGGCATCTGTCCTTACCTTGTTTGACCTACATGTGACTCCAGATCCACAGCAATGTGCTTGACTCTTAAATGCCCTCAGGGATGGACAATGAATGCTGACCCAGCCAGCGACACCCACATCCCGTCAACAAATTAAAAAAATATGTTTTCAAGCCTGGTTTTTCTGACTTTGCAAGAGATTGAATGTTTCCTCCCCATCGCACTCAGGAAAGTTGGGACTACAGTAACTTCATTGCAGTGTTAATGTAAGCTGACTTGTGACATTAATAAAGATGGTTATAATTATTATCTGCTGCAATTTCATTCATTTGAACAAAATAATAGAATCTTTCAGTTTATGACCTCCACTGTTCTATGTTCTCATCATATGGTCTCATAACACCAAAGATTCCCACTATTTTTACCATGGAAAGTGCTTGCGTAACCGCGACATGTCACAAAACTTTCAGCACTACATGCTTCTTGTTTCAAACAAGGTATCCCGGAGGTCAGCCTATTTTCTTCTGCGTTTTGGAAAAACCCCAGCTCTAAACTATAATTGTAGGGGGCGGTCATGTCCGGGGGGTGGGGGGGGGGGGGGGCAGTTGGCCGGGCAGCGGGATTCACCTCCGTGGCCAGGATATCAATGGTCCAGGGGGTGATTGATGGGCTGCACGTCGCCATGCGTCCACCATTGGAGAACAGGGACATGTTCATGAACAGAAAGGGGACCTACTCCATGAACATTCAGGTGGTCTGCGACCACCGCATGCAGATCATGCACGTGTGTGCCCAGTACCCCAGCAGTGTGCATGATGCCTTTATACTGCCGCAATCTTACATCCTCGCCATGGTCGAGGGACAACCCCCTGGCTGTGGGGCTGGTTGCTGCGCGACAGAGGTTACCCGTTGCGGTCGTGGCTGATAACGCCTATACGGAGGCCACAGACCAACGCGGAGACCCGCTACAATGAGGCCCATGCAGCAACCAGCGGTTTTGTGGAGAGGTGCTTTGACCTCTTGAAGATGCGCCTCAGGTGCCTGGACCGCTCTGGAGTGGCCCTCCAGTACCATTCAGAGAGGATCGGCTGCATAGTTGTTGTCTGCTGCGCGCTGCACAACATAGCCCAGCAGAGGGGTGATGTCCTGGAGGTGGAGGCACAGGGGGAGCCCGATGACGCATCTGCACATGAGGAGGAGGAGGAGGGGGGGGGGGGCACAGACACGACATGGGGGCTGGATATGGCCGGGAGGCTGCACGACCCCACCGGCTTGGCGAGCGAGCACACGAGGCGTTGATCGCCGCACGTTTCATGAACTAGGGTGAGGGCATTTCTGAGTAAGGCACTTGCACCACCGTTCCGCCCAAACGCACCACCCAGCACCCCCCACCTCTCGCACCATCCAATAACCCTAGCTCCCCCAATATCACTTTCACAGCACCTTACACCTGCGGCACAACAGGATGGTATCACACAGTTGCTTGTGTAAGCGGGTGTGATCAGTGCCATGTTGAATGATGGCAATCCGCTCTGCGATGAGCTGTGAGCTCCGGATCGTTAGACAATGTCTGACTCATGGCCACAGCTACACCCTCCAGCTCGGTGGTCCCTGTATGCGTCACGGACACTCCATCACATGGCCATGTGGGGTAGCTGGCGTCGGTGTGCCGAGGACGACGGGGTGTTGGGGGGAGAGAACGAACACACACCCGGCCTCACCGTTGTACCGAACTTCGACCCCAGCGCCACTCGGTCCCCTTCACGACCCCCCAGGCACCGGACATAGCGCAGAAGCATCTAGGTTTGGTGTAACAGTGAATTTAATCATGACATTCACATACAAGTGCCCTAGCCCCTATAACTAATCTGTGCCCTGCACCCGTGCCAACTTACTACGTGCACCTGCGTTGTTTCAATGTGCCATGGATCAAATTCTCAGCAGACTAGAAGAACTCCAGTGCCACTTAGACGATATCTTAGTTACTGGAACGAATGAAGAAGGGCATCTTCAAAATTTAGATTGCAAACTCCAGAGACTAGAAGATTGTGGATTGCAAGTATAGAAGGATAAGTGTGAATTCTTCAAAGCATCTATGGATTACCTGGAACACGTCATTGATACAATGGGACTGCACAAACCGCCTTCAAAAGTAAAAATCATAACCGAGGCATCTGCACCCAAAACGTAAATCAACTTTGATCATTTTGGGGCTTATTAAACTATTATGGAAGGTTTGTCCCTAATCTAACAACTATTCTCAAGCCTTTACATAACTTATTGTGTAAAACAGGAATGGAAATAGGTGGATCAGTGCGAGAAGGCCTTCGTACAAGCTAAAGAAGCACTACTGAAGTCAGAAGTGCTGGCACACTTTGATCCAAAGTTACCCTTGCAACTGGCTTACGATGCATCACCTTATGTGGTGAGAGCAGTTGTTTCTCACATAATGTCCAACGGTGAAGAGAAGTAAATAGCATTTGCATTTGCAAAGCAGAAATGAACTAGGCACAAATTGAGAAGGAAATACTGTCATAATATGCACATCATGAGGTAAAAACAGGCAGTGACAGACATCCAGGTTAGCCAATCAACATACAGGACAAACACAACCAATCACCAGACAGAACACCAGAGGGGAATTTCCAACTATAAAACACACGAGGCATCAGCACTCCGCCTCTTTCCACTGGTGACAACTGTAGTGACAGTCAGGGTGTATATATCAGTCAGCACCTTCTACACGTGTATCAGAGCTAGCCTGGTCTAGTAACTTAGAGTTAGTACACTTAGAGTAGTACAGTGTCAACCCACAGCCAGCTGTGTGCATTGTTACAGAACTTCAATAAATCGTATTGAACCAACGCCTACATTTGGTGTATGTTTTACCGTTCATCTGCATCCTGTTGCAGTCCGTGTTACCCCAGGGTGAATAACACGACATGATACCAGGAGTCTACTTCATCCAAGTAATTTACCTTGAATAATTCAGTGACGACCAGCAAGTGCCTTCCAGCGGCATGGAGAAGATCCAGACCCCTCCACAGCTCCGGATCTCCGGAAATCTCAGCACCAACTGGCGGGTCTTCAAGCAGAAATTCAGTCTGTACCTTGAGGCTTCGGGCCTCGAGGATGCGTCCGACACCAGCCCCAGAGATTGGACTTATAAATATTTCCTTTGTACATATTGTTCTGTATCTGCACGCTAGACACCTTACATGTACATATGCATTCACTCACCATTTGCTGTAAATAGTTGTATCTGTAAATATGTCATATATGCTCTAAGCAACCGACAAATTCTTTTTTAAAAAAGAAGGATGTCATAATATGCACATCATGAGGTAAAAACAGGCAGTGGCAGACACCCAGGTTAGCCAATCAACATACAGGACAGAACACAACCAATCAGCAGACAGAACACCAGAGGGGGGCTTCCAACTATAAAACACACAAGGCATCAGCACTCCGCCTCTTTCCACTGGTGACAACTGTAGTGACAGGGTGTATATATCAGTCAGCACCTTAACTCATGGATCAGAGCTAGCCTGATCTAGTAAGTTAGAGTTAGCACACTTAGAGTAATGGAGTGTCAACCCATAGCCAGCTGTAAATTGTATTGAACCAACACCTCCGTTTGGTGTACGCTTTACAGTTCATCTGCATCCTGTTGCAGTCTGTGTTACCCCAGGGTGAATAACACGACAAATACTAGACATCATTTTGGAGTCAAAGGTTTTTACCGATATTTATATGGAAGGAAATGTACTTTACTAATGGATCATCGACCACTGGTAACAATACTTGGGCCGCACACAGATATTCCATCTCCAGCAGCGAGTCGAATGAAGAGAATTCCCAGCAGGAGTTGAGCCGAAATCCTGTTGTGCCCATGCAGTTTAAGGAATAATTTTGCAAAATTGCACTCCTGGTGGGGATTTCCATTCACCGCGAATGCATATTGGAAGCTTGCTTAAATTTACAAGAAGCGCACTCAACATCTCAGGCTTCCAGCCAGGAATGCAATTTTGTAAAATCAGCACTTTGATGTATTGGTAGAACCTAATTCAGTTGCTACTTTGTTTAGCAAGAGTATTTGTTACCTATGCGGACAACTGTACAGTGGACACTTCAGGTACTTAACTCAAGGTGAACACTATTTCAATGAGAGTCTTTGTGCAGAAAAGTCTTCTGTGTCTTAATGGGAGCTGTGATGTACAGTTGGTATCAGTATGATGGAGATTATGAATAACAACGATCGGAAAATGCTGGTGGGTGTCGTTGCAGATCTTCTAACGACATAGTTATACTGCTAGACAAAGCATTAAATAAGGAGTAATTTGAGCTTGTAGCAAAGGCAATATAATAATCATGGGGGACTTTAATCTTCATATAGACTGAACAAATAAAATTGACAAAGGCAGTCTGGAAGCAATGCTTGCAAGGCAGTTTACAGGAACAATAGGCTGTATCATTTCATTTCACAATGAGCTAGAGGCACAACTATTTCAGATCTAGTATTCTGCAATGAGACAGAGTTCATTAGAAATCTCAGTAAGGGCAGCACTGTGGCGCAGTAGTTAACACTGCGGCCTCATGATGGCTAGATCTCAGGTTCAATCCCGGCTCTGGGTCACTGTGGATTTCACCCCCCCAACCCAAAAGATGCGCAGGGTAGGTGGATTGGACATGCTAAATTGCCTCTTGGAAAAAATTAATTGGGTACTCTTAATTTATTTTTAAAAACAGATCTCAGTAAAAGAGCCTCTGAGGAAAAAGTGACCATAATACAATTGAATTCCATATTAATCTGAGAATATTCTCAGGTCCAAAACAGGAATCTTAAACTCAAAGTCATTTACATTGGTGTGAGGAGACAGTTGGCGACTGTTAATTGGTTAAGTAGACTAAAAAGTATGACATTGACTGAATAAAAAGTGGGAAACATTCAAGGGAGTGCTAGAGAGAGAGGTTGGTGAGGAGGAAATCAAGAAGATTTACCATTATGTTAACATAAGGGATAGCTCGTTTAACACATGTGTCATGAGAATGTCGCTTTAAGAAATGTTTCGCTGCTCATATTACTGCAGTGCTGTCAGAGTGTGGGTAGAGCTGGGCTGTCTGTCAGCTTTTTACTTTTGTTTTAGGATGTTTGCTGCAGGGTGTGTTTTAGTTTTGTTTTCAGTGTTGGAGCTGAAGCCAGGCGGAGCAGGTGTACTGTTGATCTCTCTGCCATGAAAAGACTATCTCTTGATCATTTGGTAAATTCAGAATTATAAATGTTCTCAGTAGTGAATGTAAACCTAATGTGCTTCTGTGAAAAGGTGTTTCTTTTGTCTTCTGGATGTTGTTTGGGAAGTTATTAAGGATTACTTAGTGTTGTATTCTTTGGGGGTTGTATTTGAATTGATGGTTGCTAAGATGTTCACTGTATGTTTCAAAAAGGTTAACTTGAGTTCATAGAATAAACATTGTTTTGCTTTAAAAAACACTTTTCCATTTTGCTGTACCACACCTGTAGAGTGGGCCGTGTGCACCCCATACCGCAATCTATTAAAAGTTGTGGGTCAGGTGAACTCCATGATACACTTTGGGGTTCTCTAAACCCTGGCCCATAACACATGTGATGGACTTTGATGTCACCCCACCCAGAGTATATTCTTGTCCGAAATACCCTCAGTGTGTTCAACATGAAAGAACACTGATTCATCAGCTGAGGATGATGGTAGATGGTAATCAGCAGGAGCTTCCAAAGAAGAAAGAAAAAAGAAAAGTACAGCACAAGAACAGGTCCTTCGGCCCTCCAAGCCTGTTCTAATCATGATGCCCTAACTAAGAAAAAACAATCCTAGTTTATTCAACCTCTCCTCATCGCCAAAACCTTTGAGACCAGGCAACATCCTGGTGAATCTTCTTTGCAATCACTTCAAAGCTTCCACGTCCTTCTAGTAATATGGTGACCAGAATTGCATGCAATACTCCAAATGCAGCCTAACCAAGGTTTTATATAGCGGCAATATATGATTTTTCAACTCCTGTATTCAATGCCCTGGCTAACAAAGTCAAGCATGTCCTTTTACATGTTTGACCTGATGCAAAGAGACATTGTGAGGCACGGAGTGAATGTTGAAGACTTCTAGGGTCACTCCATGTAGAGTTTATATAACTGTGCAACAACCTTTGATGGATCTGTCCTGCCATGTTATTGACTGTAAGATATCAAAGGAGGGAGTGAGAAAACAGGGACCTATGGACCAGTTCACCTGACATCAGTCATTAGAAAAATGTTGGAATCTATTATTAAATATTACTAACTATGCACTTAGAAAATTAGACTATGATCAGACAAAGTCAACATGATGTTACGAAAGGAAAATCATTTTGACAATTGTACTCAAACGTTTTTGAGTTTTTTTATTTAGTATTGGCAGCGAATAGATGTGGTATACTTGGATTTCCAAAAGGCATTCAAAAAGGTGCCACATAAATAAGGTGCGCAAGGGCTCATGGCATTGGGGTAATTAATACATTAGCACGGATGGAGGATTGCTTAATGGAAAGGAAGCAGAGAGTTTGGATAACGGGACATTCGTTAATTGGCAGGCTGTAACCAATGGAGTGCCACAAGGTTCAGTGATGGGGCTCCAGCTTTTTACAATCTATTTTTGTGACTCAGATGGAGAGGCTAAAATATCGTTTCCAAGTTTGCTGATGCTACAAAGCTAGTTGGGAATGTATACTCTGAAGGGATACTTAGAGGCTGCAAAGAGATTTAGATTCACCTGAGGAAGGAGCAGTGCTCCGCAAACTAGTGATTCGAAACAAATTTGTAGGACTTTAACCTGGTGTTGTAAGACTTCTTACTGTGCTCACCCCAGTCCAATGCCGGCATCTCCACATCATATAATGAGGATACAGATACAGCAAACATTTAGGAAGGCAAATGGAATATTGGCCTTTATTGAAAGGAGATTGACACATTTCATTCCTACATTTTTATTTACGGGATGTGGGTGTCGCTGGCCCATCCCTAGCTGCCGTTCAGAAGGTGGTGGTGAGCTGTCTTCTTGAACCGCTGCAGTTCCTGAGGTGAAGCTACACCCACAGTACTGTTAGGGAGGGAGTTCCAGTATTTTGACCCAGCAACAATGAAGGAACGGCAATATATTCAGGGTGGTGAGTGACTAGGAGGGGAACCCCCAGGTAGGTGTGTTCCCAGGTGTCTGCTGCTCTTGTCCTTCTAGATGGTAGTGGTTGTGGGTTTGGAAGTTGCTGCCTAAGGAAACTTGGTGAGTTCCTGCAGTGCATCTTCTAGATTGTTCACACGGCTGCCACTATTTGTCAGTGGAGAGGGGGAGGGGGGTGGGGGGGGGGGGGGAGTGAATATTTATGGAAGGGGAGCAATCAAACAGGCTGATTTGTCCTGGATGGTGTCGAGGTTCTTGAGTGTTATTGGAGCTGCACTCATCCAGGCAAATGGAGAGTATTCAACATCACACTCCTGAGTTGTGCCTTGTAGATGGTGGACAGGCTTTGGAGGTTGGATGGGAGTTACTCGCCATAGGACACCTAGCCTTTGACCTGCTCTGATTGTCACAATATTAATATGGCTAGACCTGTTCAACTTCTTGGCAGTGGTAACCCCCAGTATATTGATTGCAATGGGACTCAATGATGGTAATGCCATTGATTGGGGTGATGGTTAGACTTTCTCTTATCGAAGGTAGTCATTGTCTGGCACTTTTGTGGCACAAATGTTACTTGCCTCTTGTCAGCCCAAGCCTGGATATTGCCCATGCCTTGCTGCATTTGGACATGAACTACTCAGTATCTGAGGAGTCATGAATGGTGCTGAACATTGTGCAGTCATCTGCGAACATCCCCACCTCTGACCTTATGGTGGAAGGTAGGTGATTGACGAAGCATCCGAAGATAGTTGGGCCCAGGACACTAAGAGACCCTGAGGATCTCCTGCAATGATGTCCTAGAGTTGAGATGGTTGACCTCCAACCACCACAACCATCTTTCTTTGTGCCAGGAATAACTCCAACCAACAGAGGGTTCCCCCTGATTCCCATTGACTCCAGTTTAGCTTGAGCTCCTTGTTGCCATACTCGGTCAAATGCTGCCTTGATATCAAGGGCAGTCACTCTCTCTTCACCTCTCGCATTCAGCTCTTTTGCACATGTTTGAACTGAGGGTGTAATGAGGTCAGGAGCTGAGTGGCAATACTCTTAGGAGCATTGAGATACAGAGGCACCTGAGTGTTCAGGTCTATAGTTCCATGAAAGTGGCAATGCAGGTGGATAATGTGGTCAAGAAGGTAATCAGCATGCGTGCCTTCATCGGCCAGGGCAAGAGTTGGCAGGTCATGTTACAGTAGCATAAAAATTTAGTTAGGACGCATTTGGAAAATTGCATGCAGTTCTGGTTCCCATACTATCAGAAGGGTGTGGAGTCTTTGGCGAGAGTGAAAAGAAGGTTTACCAGGATGTTGCCTGGTCTGGAGGGTGTTAGCTATGAGGAGAGGTTGAATAAACTCAAGATAGTTTTTGTTTGAAAGATGGAGGCTGAGGGGAGACCTGATTGAGATCTAAAAATTACGAGAATTATGGGCAAGGTGAATAGTCAGAAACTTTTTCCCAGGGTGGAAAACCCAATTACAAGGGGGCAGGTTCAAGGTGAGAGAGGGAAAGTTCAGGAGAGATGTGCAGGGAACATTTTTCACACAGAGGGTGATGGGTGCCGGGAACGCGCTGCCAGTGGAGGTGATGGAGGCAAGCATGATAACAACTTTTAAGACGTATTTAATGGACACATGAACGGGCGGGGGAATGGAAGGATACTGATTGTTTACAATAAGCAATAGGTCTAAATAAGGAATCTGAATCGGCACAGGCTTGGTGGGCCAAAGGGCCTGTTCCTGTGCTGCAACGTTCCAACCCGAGCGTCCGCGAGCAGGTTATTGCTAAGTAAGTGCCGCTTGATAGCACTGTTGATGACACCTTCCATCACATTGCTGATGATCAAGAGTGGATTGAGGGGTGGTAATTGGCCGGATTGAATTTGTCCTCTCTTGAGTACAGGACATACCTGGGCAATTTTCCACATTGGCGGATAGATGCCAGTGTTATAGCTGTACTGGAACAGCTTGGCAAGGGGCACGGCAAGTTACAACAGTGACTACACCTCAGAAGTACATAATAAACTGTAAAGTGCTTTGAAACATCCAGTGGTAAGTACATCTTGAATGCAAGTCTTTCTTTAGGAGGTCTTGCTACAACTGTATAGGTTTGTGTGTGGTCACAATTGGAGAACTGCTTGCACTTTGGTCCCCATGTAGTGTGATGGTGGAACAGTATATAAGAGCAAGTTTGTGTATGATGTAACAAATCACTGTAATTTTGGACTTCTTGACCTGGCTTTACGGTACGCATCATCGGATTCTGTCCTTCCTCGTCCATAACCACGATAGAAAGATGTGAACATTGCGGTAATCATAGGGCCTACTTAGTCAGAGATCAGTTGCATTTCCCCTTTCAAATAGCAACAGATTATTTGAAGCACTGCAGTTGTGAAACTCAACCACACCATGAAAAACAATGAAATTGCCTTATTCTCATCCAGTTATTTACTGCCACTATGCCCACACTGGAAAAAGGCAACTGTGGGATTAGCCACTCTGTAGCCCATCACTCCATCATGGATACCTTGTACCAGAGAGTCGACTAATACATACACTTCCGAACAGATCAGGTTTGTTAGGCCAAGAGGAATGTCCATGCCATCATCGCACCTGCACAGCTGCCAGGAACCTTTGTCGACAGGAAGGGCTTCCAATCACTGAAAGTAGAAGCAGTATCCATCCTCCAGAAAAGGATCATAGGGGTGTGTGCAAGATTTCCAGGAAGCTGCTGTGACTTGTTTATCCTGAGACAGTCCTAAGTGGCACAATGTTTCAGGCCAAATGAAGCCCTCCGTGGAAGAATACTGAGTGACAAGGGCAACACTTCGAAGACATGGCTCCTTTCCCCTGTGTGGAAGGCCTACACAGAAGCACAGGATACCGACAACAACTGCTAACACGCCTACAAGGACAACAATTGAAAAGGCGATAGACTTGCTGAAAATTAGGTTCAGGTGCCTGGTTAGATCTGGAGAAGGCCTGCAATATCACCATCCAGGGTTTCTTGTGTCATGCTGAGATGTGGTTCTCTGCGCAACCTGATGATGCAGAGGGGAGAAGCCTTGATGAATGAGGATCTCCTGCATGTGCCTCCTCCTCCATGAAGAAGCATTTGGAAGAAGCAGCTTTTAATAGTAATGCACCTGAGGGGCCGATGCCAATGGGCATCTTCATACGTACCAGAGAAACACACACCTCACTCACACAGATGTTTCTCCTGAGCATACATTAAACACTACATAAGCACTTGACTTTCCTCCCTCACACAGTCATGTTGGTCTTTCCTTGAATGTCCTTACCATCTCATTTGTCGCAACACAACAGGATGCCAAGGCATACATGGACCACTCCCCTCATGCAATGCAGGCCTTCCCGTTACCTCCCACCAGCTTGTGACAGCCCAATGGTGCAGAAATGAGTATCAAGACCTTAGCTGAAGAAAAACATCACCTTTCATTTAATACATTGATCCAAATTTTTGATATCACACAATAATCCATCTGTGAACCAAACGCAACTCGGTGGATTGATGCAAAAGTGTGCGGGTGCTCCAAGATTGTCCCGAAGCATGCAGCTGAAGTGGAGATAGGTTGCTTACTTTTCTGATGGTATTTTAATTGATCTCCAGGTGGTTGAGGCCTTGAAAGCCCCAGGGTCTGAATGGGCCACCAGCACCTGGGCAGGAGATTTCATGAAGCATTGGTGTCACTGTCTAAGAGTCTGAGGAGCTGCTATCTATGCCAGGAGCACCTTGGGAAGAGCCCCAGGGCCTTTAGGAATCTGCTCCTCTACTCTTTCAAGGCTTACCTGTTCTGCTGTGTTGAGATATGTGCCATAGAAGATATTCCATCTTCAATAAAGCTTGTCTATTTAGATGATTCAATTTTTAATCTAATCATTCAGTTATTCATGAGCTTGTAAAAGCCACCAAACATCATGCATCTGTGTTCAATAGATATTAAATGTGGACTTATAAGTATTGGATTATTATAACATTTACATATTGAAGTCCTGAAAACAAGGACTTCAGATTTCCTCTTGTCGGTAAGTTTAGAACTAGGGGCCTTCAGAGAACAACCTACGTGATACGCCTTAATGGAATTGCCGATTGCATTTATAGCCACCGACATAAATGTCAGTTGTTTAATTTGTATGTGTGAGTATTTCATTAATTCCTTATTCATCATATACTTCTGAAACTACCACTTGCACTCAATTTATGACCTGTTCCTTTATTAAGAATAACTGCCGTTTCAGCTCTAGGTTCATGGACAAGTCAGTCATTTTTAATATGGAGATTGGAACATTATTTATAAGTAGTAGTTTCAATGAGTGGCTGTCATTGAGGGCTGAGCCCAAGGATGGCAATAAAGTTGAGCTAAGGGCTGGGAGCAGAGTTCAAGCAAGAGCTGTATATATTTCCAAGTGGGAGAATGTACATCTTCTGGGTGTATGAAAATTGGCAACCAGCCATGATTTTTCTTTTCATTTTGCTCACTGCATCATGGGAATTATGACTGATCTCACTTCTTCTCTAGTTAAGCCATTCATTCAGCTGCTTGTGAAATTCAAAGTCGACATTGAAAGGTGCAGTTTGATTGGTCACTCCTGGGTGTATTCAAGAAACGTTTTTGAAAAATGTATTTATGAGGTGTGGGTGTCGCTGGTTCGACCAGCATTTATTGCCCATCCCTAGTTGCCCTTCAGAAGGTGGTGGTGAGCTGCTTTCTTGAACCGCTGTAGTCCTTGATGTGTGAGTACATCCATGGTGCTGTTAGGGAGGGAATTCCAGGACTTTGACCCAGCGACAGTGAAGGAGCAGCGATATATTTCCAAGTCAGGATGGTGAGTGGCTTGGAGGGGAACTTCCAGGCGGTGGGGTTCCCATGTATCTGCTGCCCTTGTCCTTCTAGATGATAGCAGTCATGGGTTTGGAAAGCGCTGCCTAAGGAACCTTGGTGAGGTCCTGCAGTGCATCTTGTAGATGGTACACATGGCTACCACTGTGCATCGGTGGTGATGGGAGTCAATGTTTGTGGAAGGGGGAGCAATCAAGTGGGCTGCTTGGTCTTGGATAGTGTTGAGATCCTTAAGTGTTGTTGGAGCTGCACCTATCCAGATAAGTGAAGAGCATTCCAGTACACTCCTGACTTGTGACGTGTAGATGATGGACAGGCTTTGGGGCGTTAGAAAGTGAGTTATTCACCACAGGATTCCTGACCTCTGACCTGCTTTTGCTGCCACAGTATTTATGTGACTCGCCCAATTCAATTTCTGGTCAATGGTAACTCCCAGGATGTTGATAGAGGGGGATTCAGTAATGGTGATATAATTGAATGTCATGGGGCAATTGTCAGATTCTCTCCAGTTGGAGATGGTCATTCTCTGGCGTGAATGTTACTTGCCACTTCTCAGCCCATGCCTGGATATTGGCCAGGTCTTGCTGCATTTAGGCATAGACAGTGCCAATATCTGTGGAATCGCAGATGGTGCTGAACATTCATAGATTATCATAGAATTTACAGTGCAGAAGGAGGCCATTCGGCCCATCGAGTCTGCACCGGCTCTTGGAAAGAGCACCCTACCCAAGGTCAACACCTCCACCCTATCCACATAACCCAGTAACCCCACCCAACACTAAGGGCAATTTTGGACACTAAGGGCAATTTATCATGGCCAATCCACCTAACCTGCACATCTTTGGACTGTGGGAGGAAACCGGAGCACCCGGAGGAAACCCACGCGCCCACGGGGAAGATGTGCAGACTCCGCACAGACAGTAACCCAAGCCGGAATCGAACCTGGGACCTTGGAGCTGTGAAGCAATTGTGCTATCCAAAATGCTACCGTGCTGCCCCATCATCAATCATCAGCGAACATCTCTGCTTGTGACCTTATGATGTAAGGAATGTCATTAATGAAGCTGCTGAAAATGGCTGGGCCTAGGGCACTACCTTGAGGAACTCCTACACTGATGTCCTGAAACTGAGATGCTTGACTTCAAACCTTCACCACCATCTTCCTTTCTGCCAGGTATGACTCCAACCAGCATGGATTATCCCCTTGATTCCCATTGACTCCAGTTTTGCTAGGGCTCCTTGATGCCATACTCAGTCAAATGCTGCCTTGACGTTAAGGGCAGTCACTCTCACCTCACCTCTGGAATTGAGCTCTTTTGTTTATGTTTGAACCAAGGCTGTAACGAGGGCAGGACCTGCGTGACCCTGGCGGAACTCAAACCGAGCATCAGTAAGCAGATTATTGCTGGGTAAATGCCACTGTTGATGATTCCTTCCTCACTTAATAATAATCTGTATTAATGTCACAAGTAGGCTTACATTAACACCGCAATGAAGTTACTGTGAAAAGCCCCTAGTAGCCACATTCCGGAGCCTGTTCGGGTACACTGAGGGAGAATTCAGAATGTCCAATTCAGCTAACAAGCACGTCTTTGGGGAGTTGTGGGAGGAAACCCATGCAGACACGGGGAGAACGTGCAGATTCCACACAGACGGTGACCCAAGCCGGGAATCAAGCCCAGGTCCCTGGCGCTGTGAAGCAGCCGTGCTAACCACTGTGCTACCGTGCCTAATTTTACTTGACTGATAATTGAGAGTAGACTGATATGACGGTAATTGGATGGGTTAGACTTGTCCTCTTGTGTACAGGGTGTGCCTTGACAATGCTACACATTGCCGGGTAGATGCCAGTGTTGTAGCTGTACGAGAACAGCTTGGCTATGGGCGCAGAAAATCCTGGAGCACAACTCTTCAGTGTTGTTGCCGGAATATTGTTAGCACTCATAGCCTGTGCAGTATCCAGTGCCTTCAGCTGTTCCTTGATATTACATGAGGTGAATCGAATTGGATGAAGATTAACATATGTGATGCATGTGTTGCGGGAATTTCACAGCTATTTGACTGCAGTGTTCCTCACTCCCCAACTGACCAGATGACACTCGAGTTCCAGTTTAAAAAAACTTTATTCAAGCTATAGTAGGGGACCTAAGCATCCACCATGTGGCTTGCCAGTTCTGTGAACAAAGAAAATACCAAGCGATTATAGCTTTTGCTTACCTTCCAAGTAGTCATTATATACGAATCAAAAGAGTACCTTTTGGGTCAGGACGATCTGTATCCATTCACCGCTAATAATTAGGATTATATAATGTAAAGTAAAGTCACCATAGTCCAAGATGACATTGGCTGCTTTCCCATTTGAGGGGGAGAGCTGACTGGCGGTGATTTACCCTGAGGATCACCACACCTCAAGCAAGGAGCAATGTTGAGAAGGTGGGGACTACATGATTAACCTCAACTAGTACGGGAATTGAACCCACGCTGGAGGCCTCACTCTGCATCATGAACCAGCTGTCCAGCCAAATGAGCTCAATCGACCCAAATGAGTATAATTAACCGATCCTATTCCGGGCACGTATACTTACTTATAATATCACCAAGCATGTATTTGTCTCTACTTGAAGCAACTGGTTTCTCATCACTGGTTGTCTGTCTATGAGTATTTAGAAGCTAGCAGCTTGTGTAATTTTTAAATTGTATGACTTTTAGTTGATTTTTAACCCTTTCACTGGGAACCTTCGGAGGAGGCCGAGATAGATCATCCACACAGCAGTTCTGCCGGAAGATTGGCGTGAATGCTTCAGGTTTATCTTTTGCACTGCTGTGCTGGGCTCCTCCATCATTGCGGATGGGAATATTTGTGGAGCCTCCTCCTCCTGTAAGTTGCTTAATTGTCCACCATCATTCTAGGCTGGATGTGGCAGGAGTGCAAAGCTTAGATCGATCCATTGGTTGCAAAATTGTTTAGTTCTGTCTATTACTTGCTGATTTTGCTGTTTGGCAAGCAAGTGGTCCAGTGTTGTAGCTTCACCAGGTTGATACCTCATTTTTATGTGTGCCTAATGTTGCTCCTGGCATGCCCTCCTGCTCTCTTCATTGAACCAAGGTTGAATCCCTGACTTGATGGTTATGGTCGAGTGGGCGATATGCCGGGCCATGAGGTTACAGATTGTGATTGAGTACAATTCTGCTGCTGTTAATAACCCACACCGTCTTATGGATGCCCAGTCTTGAGTTGCTAGATCTATTTGAGGTCTATCACATTTACCGTGTTGGTAGTGCCACACAACATTTCATAATCGCAAACCCGACAGGACGAGGCTCGACCAAACAAATAGAGCTTCCATTGTTGGATTTTATTCACAACCACATTTTCGATGTTAGAATATAAATTCTCTTCAAAGGGAAAATAGGCAAACATTTGGGGGTAGGTTTGATGAATTGTCCCACATTCTTCATTCAGGTTCCAAACTTGTGCTTCCAACAATTGAAGATCCCTTCTGGCAAGAACTTATAAAACCTGCCAATTCTAGCCAGTATAAAGCCAAAACGCTATTCAAACCCTTATATTTGTTCTACACAGTGCCATGAAAGTGTTCCCAGTTTTATTGTACTGAAGGAACAAGATTAATTTTGGGTGACTCATCTTCGACTTAGAACGCCAGAGGCGGGATTCTCCGCCGACGGGATGTTATATTTAGCCGGCGCCCAGGGGTTTCCCAACGGCGTGGGGCTGCCCCACAATGGGAAACCCCATTGACCGGCCGGCATAACGGAGCATCCCGCCGGTGGGTCGGGGCAGAAATGTGGCACGGCGGGACGGAGAATACAGCCCCAGATATTTCAGTTAAGTGGTTGTAAATTTTACCAACAACATAAGGACGAGTATAAGATTAATGAGCCTCAAGCACAACTAAAGGTCCATGTTTTTTGCCATAGTGTAGCACAAGTCTAAAGATGATATTAGCATCCACGGCCTTAATGTGTGTGGTTGAATGAGAAAAATCTTGGATCAAATACAATGTGTCATGAACAACTTGAATATGTTTCTTTTTAGTACACATCTGCACTTACATATGATGGGATACTCGTTATGGCTGAAGCATTCCGTTACCTCCGAAGACAACGGATTGGGATTTCAAGGAAAGGAAATGCTGGAGACTGTCTTGCAAATCCTGCTGCTCCTTGGGTTCAAGGTATTGACACAGAAAGGGCACTGAAACAGGTACAGTATTATCATTTTCTGATAATAGAGATTTTAAAATTGTCCATCCTGCCATATTAGCCCAGATTTTATGGTAGGAGTATTGGTTAGGCTATCAGCACTCACGGCTATTCAGGAGTAAATCAAACCGCAACTACCACTGCCTGCACATTTGCAGTTAAATGCTGAAATCAGGAAGTTGTTGTTCAATTTGGCCTGCTCCTTCAGAAGCCTCATTATGTTGATTACGTTGAAAGATTCAGCATTCAAACTCAGTCGACACCTATTAAACATGCAAGAAAAGGTTATGGCTTGTCAATTGAAGTTTAAATTATTTTTTAGCACCGTGGCAAGTCTTGATTGCTCCCAAACAAACCACCTTTCTCACCCTGAGAATTTACTTGTGCAGGTGTGGGGTCTTTATTCCTTCCGATTTTAATTATTAGATTTTTAAAAAATCTTTCTCACTTTTCCTATTCTCTATTAATCTATTTTCCTTTCACTTTATTTTGCTTTCTGTATATGAATTAATTATTATAAATGATACTTCCTGGTTCAGATGCTGCACGACTGAAAGGATGCTTCAATCTAATTGGTTGAAAAGACAAGCTGTTACTTGCCCTGTTTAAACAGGCCCCAAATCAGGTGTAGGCAGCACTGCACAAGATCAGACTGCTCACAACTTCAGGTTGTACTCAAACGTCTGTGGGTAACTAAGCCTAATGAAACCCAGCCATTCTAGGTTAAAATAATCCATCCCATCTTCCCTAATGTTCTGTGGCGGTCCAGTAGCAATAGTATCCCGGTGGTCAAGAGTGGCAGTGTTTGACTCTGTGGGTTGAATATTATAGGAGGATGCATGGCTTGCCTCTCCACCACCCAGGGCAAAGCCTGGGTGCAGCCAACCCGCTCCACGTCAGCACGCCCCACAGCCGTAACATGCTGCAGGCGGGCTCTGCCCACACTAGGAAGGAAGTCCTGTCCTTGGCAGTTGCTGGCCAATTCGATAGGCCAGTAGCTCCATCAGTCCCAGCAGTTCCAAGAGTGCATTGGTGGGTGCTGCCAGGACTGCAATAAGGAAGCAGAAGAAAGCCCAATGCATCTCTGGAAATTGGTACGTCCAGGGCCTTGGGCAACAGGGGTGGGGCAAGTTAGGGAGAGGCTATGGAGGGATAGATGTGGTGGGTTTAAGGCAGCAAAAGGGTATGAAGAAAGGGGGGTTTCAATCTTGGTTCGGCCCACCCCCCAATCCGCAAAGGGCAGACCAAAGATAGAACCCACTCTTCCCTCCCGCCCTTTGAAGAATTTATTTCAAACATTAGGCTGCCCACTTCCGTCCGACTGCCCATGGCAACAGTTTCATAGCATGGGCAGCGTATTATCAGGGTCAACTGTCTTGATAACAAACCCAATTGAACCATGATTGTGTATTTAAATCTGGCGGACGGGCTGCAAATATTATGGGGTTGAGCTTGGAAGTGGGTGGGAAGGTGGTCGAGTGGGTACCTACCTTATTTTACATGCCACCCCACCAAAACATACACCCAGCAGGGGCAAATCAAAGGTATCCCTGTGATTCCACAAAGTGGGAACTTATCAAGCAACCAAAAAGGTGTCAATCAAGGCGGCACGGTGAAGCAGTGGTTAGCACTACTGTCTCACGGCGTTGAGGACCCTTAATTGGGAAAAATGAATTTATTTTTAAAAAGGTATCAATTATAGGTGATGCGCTTCCTCGTATCAAGAAAGTGAATGACACAAATCAAATCCGCCTCTGCTTTGTTCCAGTTCCTTTTGCAAACCAGTTACATTAACAACAGCCTGGAGTTAGGAAACTTGCATGATCTCTTGCCTAGAGACTGAAATACAGATGCATATAAAAGTGAGGGGAAGAAATATTCAACAGAATAGCATCATCTATGTCAGCAAAATATTAGAGCTATTATCAAAGTGTGAATTGATATTAAATGTGATGATGGGAAGCACATTTATCAGCCTTATTTTTAAGCTTTAGGGATGCACACAATGGTATTTCTGAGGTAAAAGATCCAACATTGGTGGGGATCTAGGAGACAATGATTGTGAGACTGCCAGGAAACACAGAACGCATGCCTCCTCGCCCCACTCTACACTTGATTATAATGAGTGCATTCCAACATCGGAATACTCAGGGATCAAATATATTCCCCTGCTTGCCAATACTGCTGTGTGCATGCTATTGTACTGACACACAAATGGTTGCACGATTACCACTAAATTCTGAACTTTGATGACCAGCAAGTTCATACTCTACCTGCTTCACGCAGCACAGTCATAGTGACCAAATCGAAACACACTTGAAAAGATACAATTGCTCTTTTTTGCACTTTTGCCTAGCTACCCATCTCGTAACTCCCAACTCCCCACGCCAAACCTAAAAATACAATACGCGGTGCACATTTATGCCGACATACTCATATCAAAGGGCCGAATGGCCTGTCCCTGCTCCTATATTCTATGTAAGAATTCTTAAAGTCCAACCTGAGGAAGGAGCTGTGCTCCGAAATCTAGTGATTCGAAACAAAACTGTTGGACTTCAACCTGGTGTTGTAAGACTTCTTACTGTGCTCACCCCAGTCCAATGCTGGCATCTCCACATCGTGCCTATTGTCTATATTGATGTGTCTTCCAACACATGCCATATTAATGTATAATAATATACAACTGAACTTTTTGTAAACTACATACAATTTACTCTTTTTTACAACAACTACTTCAGTATTTTCAATACCGTTACAGTAAATGTCACAATCCAGAGCTCAGAGTTGTCACTGATTGAAATACAGCAATGCTTAACATACATACGCATATGTTCCTGGGACTCCAGTTTCAGATTTTTGTGCTCAGAGAAATTAAACAATGTACAGAATGTCATGGCAAATATGTGCCTGAGTTATAAATGTGATCCAGGTGTACAAAGCTCCATGTCAGAAGCATTGAAGATGTAAATTTATACTAGAGCTTTTCAGTTTGTTAAACCTTTACCCGGATTTCACATACTTTTAATGTAAAGTTTTAAAATGATTCATTTGAGAATGGGAGTTAGCATATATATAGCACCTTATCACATCACTAACCATTTTACATTCAATAAGATAATTTGAAGTGCAGTTATTGTTACATTAGGAAGCAAAGAGCTATTTTGCAGAATAAAGACCTTTTGCACAGCAGTGAGATGACAAACCAGCTAGATTTTTGGTGGAATCACTTGCAAGAGGAACGTTGGACAGGATACATAGAGAACACTTGTGTTCAAGTCCTCGAGATTCTGTCTTGCACTCACATCCTCCCAATTGAGAAGTAATAGCCTCTAATTAAGCTGGACTGACACTTACGAATTTAATTCACAAATAAAAGTAATTATAATTTCTCCAAGTTATAATTGGCACAGGCAGCCACATAATGAACACAATAAAATGCCTGCACAGTTCATATTATATTATTTCCTTTAAACAGACTGTGGAATTATTCAAAAGTGAATAACTACAAGGCAAACGCCTAGGAACAGGTTTGCTAGTTGCTCTTTTAACTGTCACTGTAAATCATAACAAAGAACAAATTTTTAAAACACTAAAGTGTTTAAAAAGGACATCTCTACGAATGTAGAGAAGATGTTCGATACAAACTGCAGCTAAATACCCGTAGAGATGATGAGTTTTCTATCTGGTGCAAGGAGTTTATATTTATTTAAAGCTAGTAAATACAACATGCTTTAATAAACTGCTCGTGGCTACCTGTGGCCATGTAATGGCTTTTACAGGTTGCAACGTGAGTTTCCATCTCGATGCAGTGAATACAACTTCACAACTCTGTGGCTCCCTATAGAGAGCCAGCACCTGAAAAAACTACAGTATTGCTCTAAACCCCATCAATTAACACTCCCATCAGAAAGAGGAATGCTACCCATGGTTTTAGAATGCAACACATGGGGAGATGTTGTTCACAGGGCAAAGTCATCAGCAGCTTTACAAAGTATACATATTGCCGTTTCACTAGGAATGACTCCCAAAAGAAATCTTTCCCTGTAGTCAATAGGTTTTAATTGTCCTCATCTAACACCAAATTATTTATTCCGGAAACATGCATAAATATCCTTTAGCTAGTTGCTTTGACTCAAGAAGAATTTCACATTGGCACAGTTTTATGATGGCCAACAGTAAACACTCAACAGAAACTTACCACTATTTTCACTGAATTGGCATAGTTTTTCAATAATATTGCAAAAGGTGAAGAAAAGCCACATAGATAATAGAATCTTACTATGCTGGCCTTTGTTGAGTTGTGGCAGTATTTGTGATGCTCCAATTGGTAGAAGCATCCCGGTGTCCGTGCCTATGTTAGCTGTTTGAGAGAGCTAACAAATTAATACCACTCTCTTGTTCCCAACCCATCACAAATGCTGCTTTCACAGGAAATTATGTTTTGAACGTTACTATGGAATCTGTTTCTGACACCTTTTCAGGCAGTGCATTACAGACCATAACAACTAGCTAATGATAAAAAGGCCACCACGCCCATACAACTGTTCCTCAGCATTAGTCAGCATCTCCAGGGTAGGAGGAAAGAAAATTAGAACAAAAAAGACCTTAATCTCAAACTATGCTGACATTTCAGTTCCAGCAGAAATTTCAGCAGAGATTATAATGAATCCATTTTCTTGTGCATTATTTTAAAGGTACGGATCCAGGGCTTAACGGGAAACGTTCAGTTTGACAACTACGGTCGACGGACAAACTTCACAATAGATGTATTTGAGCTGAAAAATACAGGCCACAGAAAGGTGAGAAGACTTGAGCAGATTTTCAGCCTCCAGTACAAGCCAGAATGCTAGATAATACACCAGTGGAAGGGGCTGGCAAATGTTCTGCTTCTTAAAACATTGACCTGAAGCTTCTGGGGCCAAGGGTGGAATCTGGTATATCCAATATGTTCATTTTTAGTTTTAAAACAATCTGCATAAACTCTGACAAGCCCTTGTCTACAAATGAATGCCATGATGATGGGTGCTAGAAATTGGGCTCTGTACCACTACGATAGTATTACATCACGTCTGTATTACAGAAACAAGCCATTCAGTTCAACAGATCAATGCCGGTTTTTATGTTCCATGTGAACCTCCTTCTAGCCGTCTTCATCTAACCCCATCAACACATCTTCCTATTCTTTTCTCCCCACAGCTTCTACTTAAATTTACCCATGTTAATTGCTCCAATTACTTGTAGTTCCACATTTAACCACTCACTGCGTAAAGATGTTTCTCATGAATTCCCAGTTGGATTTATTAGTGACTATCTTGGATCTATGACCCCTGACTATTGAGCTATAAGATGTGATGATAAGTGATCCTGAAACCTATTTTAGTTTATCCAATAACATTCTAAAATGGATTAGCTATAAACAATATCTACACAATAACAACTGGGTGCACATTTTATATCTGACAGCCAGTGGGTGAAAAAATTAATGGCCAAGCCTGGAGCTTTTAATTCATAAGACAGAGAAACAAATGACACAGGATATGGTATGTGTGAGACTGAGAAATTGTTTGTCTTGCCCATATTAGACCAGTATTTTAGAAAGCATCTTTATTGTGATATAGTGCAGTTGCTTTTTGCAAGCCACAGCATGTTCATGCCGCACCATAAATTTACACCTCTCCTCCATAACTGAAACTGTAAAAGGTTGACTATCATAGATCTGCCTCAGTCATGTCAATTGCAATCAAAGACCTCCTGGATTTCATCCAGTTTTCTTGTCTCAGTCACTTAGACCGAAAACTAATTATCCAGGTGAATATTCTTTAATTCACAAGTTCAACATTATTTATGAAAATAAAATAAAATCTCTGCTCCTTCTTGCTTTTTTACTACTTAGCTAAATGCCAGTAAACCATTTCTTCATTGTTGCATCTTAGGTTCAGATTGAGTGGTGGACACAGTGTGATGCACTGAAGTGGGAGAGAAATTAGTTCAGGCAGTTTTCAGGCCAAAACATTACTGGCAGACTCACATCATGGGGCGGGATTCTCCCCTACCCGGCGGGGCGGTGGGGGGGGGGGGGGGGGTCCCGGCGGGACGGAGTGGCATGAATCACTCCGGCGTCGGGCCGCCCCAAGGGTGCGGAATCCTCCACGGCTGGCCGGCAAGGGGCTTGGCGCCACGCCAGCCGTGGCCGAAGGGACTCCGCTGGCCGGCGCGGGAGCGTCAGTTTCTGCTGACGTCATCCCCGCACATGCGCACATGGAGTCACTTCCGCACCGGGAATGGTGGATGACCACGGCCTCCGGTGCGCAAGGAATAGAGTGCCCCCACGGCACAGACCCGCCCACGGATCGGTGGGCCCTGACCACGGGCCAGGCCACCTTGAGGGCACATCCCGGGGCCAGATCTCCCATGACCCCCCAATAACCCCGGAGGCCGCCCGCGCCGCCAAGTCCCGCCGATAAGGGACCAACTCCAATTTACGTCGGCGGGACTGGCTACAGGCGGGCGGGACTTCAGCCCATCGTGAGCCGGAGAATTCGGGCAGTCCCGGGGCCCATTGAGTCGCGCCGAGCCCCACCGTTCTCCGAGGTGGGTGGCGCGACTCACGCCACGCCGGTTTTTGGGTGGTGGAAGAATTCGGAGACCGGCGGGGGCGGGATTCACGCCGACCCCCGGCGATTCTCCAACCCGGCGGGGGGTTGGAGAATCCCGCCCGTGCCTGAAGCCAAAGGCACAATTGTTTGAAATTAGGACTCAAGTCTCATCTGAGTAATTCTGACAAGTCAGACTCCTCTGGACGAGGCTGTGACCCTAACAATGGCCCTCAGGTAGGCCCTGGGGCGGTGGTGAGTGGGAGGGGGCCTTAGCATTGCTGTTGTACCAGAAGGAACATTCTTTCTCTTCCTTTCCACACTAAATAAGTTACAAAGAAACCTTACCTACAGCAGTATCTTTAAGGGCCACTGGTTAGGCCCTCCCGCAGATGGTACCAGAAATACAGAGCCAAGCCGCCTGCACATACATTCATTATTACCGTTATTAAGGCACTGAAGTGGGAGAGAAATTAGTTTGGGCACGCTTTGAGGCCAGAAATGACTGGCAGGCTCACATCATGTACCTGAAGCCAAAGGAACAATTGTTTGAAATTAGGGTTCATGTCTCATCTGAATAATTCTGACAAGCAGTTTCGCCTGGACAGGTTTGGGCTTGTTTATTTATTACAGTTTTTGGAGTGGGGACGTTTAATAAGCATTAAACCCACTCATCAGCGTTTGTAAGGCTCATAATACCTGATTATGGTGGCCGTTCGGCAGTCAGTATCATGTTGTACCTATTTCAGGTGCCTTTGAACATGGGATTTAGTTCTGTGAAATTGAACTTTTTGCCCGCCCTTTGAGTTCATCAAGACGGCAAAATTAGTTTTGATGTTATCCCCATCTTCAGTTTGTTTAACCTAGATTCTGCAGTTCCTTGAAGCTATTAATGTCATCTCCGAAGGAAATGTTTTTTTAAAAATCTGTAGCTTTATATGTTCCTGAAAACTGTAGTAGTGCATTGTGTTTAGAATTCAATTTTCTAAAGGTGGAAGAGTTTGAAATTCAATAGATCAGAAATTTGGATCTGTGGCACTGCATCAAGATGGGGCTATCGATGCCGATCACCCTTCTGGGGGCATGCACTGCACCTCCTGTCACTTCCAACACAGCCCACCTGGTGCATCATCCTGAGAAGCAAATAAATGGTTACCAGCTCGACATCACACACCCAACTAACTGACCTGACACCCATTTTCCAAATTTTAACCATGTGGGTCCATTCAATGAAATTGCACAACACTCACAAAAGATCAAACATGCAGCTGCAAGATGGGCCCTGCACTGTGCCACTTAAAGGCCAGGCACCCAACTTGCAGATATGAAGGTTTTGAAGAAATTCTGCAATTAGAAAGTGTCTGAAAGTACTCTGGATGTGGTCTGTTGAGTTTCTGGATTTGGTAGAGAACGCCGCTGTACCCTCACGCGGATAGCAGCAGAGTGGGTGACCTGTCCACACAAAAGCTGCAGTAAGCACTGGGACAGCAATCGCAGTGCCTCCAGATCTGCAGCATGGCAGGGGCCTGTGAAGAGGGGTTTTACATGATGCCTTTGTTTAAACTTGGGTTTGGACTCCTCCATGCTCCTTGACAGTGATATTCAGCACTCTGCTGTGTGCGGCCCCATTGAGACCCTCATCTGAGTACACTACAGTGAAATGAGATTTCATCCTCTAATGAGTGGACAAATGAATCATCTTTTACCTCTGGTCTGGCTTCAGGTCACATGTGTCCAGTGAGTCACCATGTACTGATCGCAACTCTATAATGGTCTCTAACATATGTGCCATGCCAGTATGGCACATGGTGACCGCAAGTGTCAGTTCAAGTGATGGCGCCTCCATATCAGTGCTGTGCTGTTACTCTTTTTACTCCTCTAATGACTGCTGTGGCTGGGTGGTGGTTCCTGGTTATGTGAAAGCAGGAAATCAGAAAGCGAACATTGGTGTGAGGAAGATGGGATGGGTGTAAAGCAACAGTCCCATCACATACTCCTCAGCTTGTTCATCATGCCAGATAGAATGAGAGTTGAGCAATGGTTATACAGAAATATACCTTCATCCTCAATATTCTTAGCCACACTGGATGCCACAGACTCTGTTGTAGTTGACTCCATGATATGGGGAACCATCTCCTCCAAAGAATACAGGGCATCCAGGCATCCTTGTCCCTTGCCAGCTCTGCTGTGCCCCGCTCCCTTCTATAGTATGCTCCTTTGTCCTGCAAGAGAGAAGGAAGAATGTCAGATATGCCTTCTGCAGCTGAATAACTAAAGATCGGTGGAGACAGGAACAGGTGGGTGTGAGGCAGGAAGCAATGGTAATTGTGTGAGAGTTCAGCAGAGTATCTGGATGTTACGTGTGAGTCTTGAGTTCAGGGTGAGTGGAGGGGGTGTGGTGCATGGAGCCATGTGAGAAGTTGGTGGTGTGGCGAGAAGGAGAAGATGCATTCATTCACCCTAGCCACCCATGCAAGGTCATTAGACTTCTTTTGGCTCAGCTATCAGTACCAAAATAATTCAGATTCTGTAAATTGACCTCCCTGGCCACCTGCTCACAATTCCTTCTGGAGATAGTCTTTGTGGGCATCCTAACACCCATGGAACTATGGTTTCTGCCCTCGACTACTAAAGCCGCCTGCACCACATCCATGAGCCTGGAGCTCCCTCTCTGCCATGGGGCTCCAATTTCCTAGTTTAGCATTGGAGCAGTTTCATTCAGCAGGGCCTTCCAGTCATTCATTAAAGCTTCTCTTTAAGAGGGACAGGCTAGCTTTAAGAACAGAAGGTTGGCTGTCAACTTCCTGCTGAGTGCAGAGACTGCCAGCAGCATAGGAAATGGTCAGTGCTGTGCTCTAATCAGGTAACCGAGGTGGTAGCACCAAATTCGCATGCTGCCTGCCTTCACTGGAACCACCATGGCCGTTTTGCGATCATAACCACCACACCCTAATAGCGGGGTAAGCCAGTTTGCAGCCCTACGATTCAGGTCACGCCAACACTGATTTGATTAATTGATTCATTGATGTAGAAGTGGTCAGTTGTTGGCTGTGTCGCCCCTAGGTTCCCTGATTTGTCTTTGCTGCAGCAGACACAAATTACTTTCCAAGGACATTACAGACTAGGTTTGCAGCAGAAAGATTAGGGCCAATAATTAATGCAGCGCATTATAGATTGGGTTATTATAATACACACAGTGAAGTGTCGACTTATCTATTATTTCTGGTTACATTTAAAAATCCTACATTGAACTTCTGACTTTAAAAAGGCATATCTCCAAAGATCTAAAGAGTTAAAATTGAGTCACTTGGAGAGTTTTATCAATTCATCTCGAGTGTTCTTGATGCTATTTTATGACTGGGAGCTGCTGCTTGTGCTAATTATAAACATTTTTGTATTCTGACAATCAAATGGTGACATTACTTGTCCTACAATAGAGCTTCGCCTCTGGTGCCGTTCCCTTGTATACATGTTTAATGTACACTCACTGTCTTTGAATGAGACAACTGTCTGGCACTATTG
This sequence comes from Scyliorhinus torazame, assembly GCF_047496885.1. NCBI lineage: Eukaryota > Metazoa > Chordata > Chondrichthyes > Carcharhiniformes > Scyliorhinidae > Scyliorhinus > Scyliorhinus torazame. The sequence continues at coordinate 132,225,294 of NC_092721.1, forward strand.
AATAGACGGCTGGTAAAACAGCCTGAAGAAAAAATGTTGTTGTCATTATCATTAAATGTAAAGTACAAGAAGGCAACCTGAGACAGCCACTGTGTAGCAGTTATCAGGGAGAATATGGGGGCTGATTCTCATGTCTAGCGCATCAAGGATTTTGTTTTACTTATTTCCAGAACAGGCATTAATGATAAGGCAAACGTTTATTGTGTCATGATATGCAGACATACACATAATGATATACAGGCAGGCAGAAACAAGCAGCTAATGGACACAGAGAACAGGACATGACCAATAAGCAGGCAGGGCACTCAGGGGTGGGATCTGACTGTAAAAGACACGAGGCACTCACACTCTGCCTCTTTTCACTGATGAACATCTGGAGAGTCAGTCAAGGGTGTTGTTACAATCTCACACCTCCACCACGTGGCTAAGAGCTAGTCTGGTTCAGTCAGAAAGAGTAACCACACTTAAGTTAGCAGAGAGTCGAACTCACAGAGAACTGTGTTAACTGTGCTATTCGTTCAATAAACCTGATTGAACTAACTTCAAGGTCTGGAGTATCTTTTTGATCTAAGCTGCATCCTGTTGCAGCCAGTGTTATACCAGTGTACCTAACACGACATATTGTCGAACCAGAATTTGTGGTGAGCCACGTTCGTTAAGTGTTATAGCCATGTGGCACTCACTGTGCTGGTAGGGAGGAGGTTTCAGATTTTTGATCCAGTGACAATGAAGGCAGTGTGTTATATTTCCAAGTCAAAATGGTGCATGACTTAGAGGGGACTTGCATGTGGTGGTGTCCCCGTGTGTGTTCTGTCCTTGTTTTTCTAGGTGCTTGTGGTTATGGGTTTTCAAAGTCCTGTCAAGGAACCCTGGTGATTTTCTACAGTGTTTCTTGTAGATAGTACACACTGCAGCCATGGTGCCTCAGTGGTAGAGGGAGTGAATGTTTAAGTTGATGGACAGCGTGTAGATCAAGTGAGCTGCTTTCCCTGGGCGATGTTGAATTTCTTGTGTGTTGGAGCTGCATTCGTCTAGACAATTGGAGAGTATTTCATCACAGTATTGGAATGTTCCTTGTAGATAATAGAAAGGCTTCAAGAGTCAGGGCATGAGTCACTCATTGCAGAATTCTCAGCACCTGACCTGCTCTTGTAGTGATTGCATTTATGTGTTTCTGATTGTTACTGACCCGTTATGAATTTGATGTGGGGGATTTAGCAATGTTACTGCTGTTCAGTGTCAAGAGGAAGTGGTTAGATTCTCTCAGTGGAAATGTCATTGTCTAACACTTACATGGTGAAAATGTTCTGTCAATTCAAACCTGAATTTTGACCAGGTCTTCCAGTGTTTGGACACGGACAGCTTCATTATCCGAGGAGTTTCAAATGGTACTGAACACTGTGTAATCATTAGAGAACATCCCTTATTCCGAATTTATGATAGAGGGAAGCTCATTGTTGAAGCAGCTGAAGATGATTGCCCTAGATATTAACCTGAGGAACTCCTGCAGTGATATCCTGGGGCTGATCGACTCCAACAACTATAACCATCTTAAATTATGCTTTGAGAAATTTGCTCCAATAATTACTGTGAAGATTGAAGCTGTTTTCAGACACACTGCAAACTCCTTTGTCTGGCTACTGAATCCATCTCTTTCCCTGGAAACAATCTGTGCCTAAACCAGTCTGTTCATAACCTTGGTGTCACAGTTGATCCCAAGATGACCTTCCAACTATATATTCACACCATCACTCGGACCACCTATCTCCACCTTCGTAACATTGTCCAACTTCATCCATTCTCCGTTCACCTGCTGGTTAAACCTTCATTCACAGACTTTCGCCTCGAGACTCGACTATTCCAACACACTCCTGACTGACCTCACACATTCTATCCTCCATACACCTGAGGTTATCCAAATCTCTGCCATCTGTGTCTTAACGCCCACCAAGTACTGATCTGCTATCACCCATGTGCTTGCTGACTTACATTGGCTCTCGGGCAAGCAATGTCTTGATTTTAATATGATCATCCTTGATATCAAATCCTTCCATGGCCTTGTCCATCCCAATCTTTCCATCCACCCCAACAATCCTCTGAGATATCTGCATGCAGCTAATTCTGAACTCTTGAGGATAAGCAATTTTAATCACCAACCCTGATGACCGTGCCTTAAGGTGCCTAGGCCCCAAGCTCTGTAACACGCTACCTACACCTTTCTGCCTCACTTTCCTCTTTCAAGTCACTCCTAATTCCTACTTCTTTGACCAAGATAGAGATCATCTGACCTAATAATTGCATATGTGGTTCAGTGTCATATTTTGTTTTCAAAATGTTCCTCAGAAGCATCTTGGGAGACTTTATTCTGGTAAAGGTGGGGGGGGGGGGTGCTGGTCATTTATTATGTTGTACAATTTTGCTTCTACTCTTCTTTGTTTTGTTGTTTATTTAAATGCCTTAATAAAATATTTTTAAAGAGGATTATGTTCGCTGGAGTTTAGAAGAATGAGAGGGCGTCTCAGAGAGACCTGTAAAATTCTAACAGGATGAGACAGGGTAGATGCAGGAAGGATTTTCCTGATGGACGGGGAGTCCAGAATCAGGGGTCACAGTCTAAGGATTCGGGATAAACCATTGAGGACTGAGATGAGGAGATGTTTCATCACTCAGAGAGTAATGAGCCTGTGGAATTCACGACCATAGAGAGCAGTTGAGGCCAAAACATTGTGGCCGGGATTCTCAGATCAGGGAGAACGGAGAATATCCGTTCATACACAAAGATAATGTGCAGACTCCACACAGCCAGTGACCCAAGCCGAGAATCAAACCTGGGAGCCTGGAGTGTGAAGCAACAGCGCTAACCACTGTGCTAACATGCTGCCCTTACAAACTGACTTCTTTCCTTAAAGGATATTTGTGATCTATATGTTTTATTCTACAACCATCTGCTCGTCTAATGGCCGTTGTTACCAATTACTATTTTTAAAATTTCAGGGCCAGAATTTTACATGCCCCCACCGATATGTTTTTAGACTGGACTGGGAGTGTGAACTGAAGGGGTGGGGAGCTCTCCGGGTGCCTACCCCAACCATACAGCAATTTGACACTGCGGTGGGTACGATCTCAGAAGGGAAACCCACCCTTTCCTCAATTGAAGCCCAATTTGTAGCCATTTAAGGGCTGTTTCCGCTCAGCCTCAATCTTTAGGCTGGCAGGAAGATTGAACCTCTGTAGGCCGAAAAATAACAAAGTTACATATCAGGTGGGAAGGGGATGGGGTGCGTCTCCATTAGAAACCACTTCCTGAAGTCATGCCCCTTGAGATTTGGTGGTCGCCAGACCTCCCTCCCCTGTCCCCTGCTGTGATGGGATTTGAATTTCTGTCTTCAGATCGTTTGGCAAGATTCCTGGATTATTACCCCATCAACATAACCAATGCGCTACTGTAGCAGGGTCAGTTAGACTCGAATGTTAACTCTGTTTCTCTCACGGATGCTGTCAGACCTGCTGAGTGAATCCAGCATTTCTGTTGTTATCCTATTATACCTCTTGCTTTGTTTGCACGGAAAAGAAAATGAAAAAGGGAGGAGACCCATGACACCGATTTGTTAATGAAGGAGGAGATGATGTTGTGGGTCTCTGTCTCCTTTCCATGTTGGTTCATTGGAAAGAACACAAAGTAGGTGACAGAAGAGATTAGCGTTATGTCTTACACCTGCCATTCCCTCAGACCTGAGAAATTGAGGGTGACAGGTAGCAAGACAAGAGTACCCTATACTTGCAACCTTCCACTCAAAGGTGTCCAGCCCTGGGATCCTTTTGGCTTCTGCTCAAAACCAGTGAGACTTTCCACCACTACAGGCCTCTGCTAGGAGCTAACCTGCAATCACATAATGCTGAAAGCCCAGAAAGGAAGGATGAGCACAGAACATTACAGGCAGAGGACACCATGTTCTGTGTGTTGAAAGGTCAGCTGTAAGCACCCAATGAACAATTAACCAAGAGCTTGCTGAGGGACATAAAAGAGTTGTTAATGGCAATCATACTGCTGTGGAATGAGGGTCACAAATGGCACAGGCAACAACGACCAATTTCCTGCTCTAAAGGAAACTAAATGAATTACATGGGTTTTTACAACAATCCAACAGCTTCATGCTCAATTTTTAAAAATTATTTCATGGGATTTGAGCACCACTCACAAAGCCAGCGTTTGTTGCCCATCTCTGTTGCCCCTGAGAAGATGGTGGTAAGTCATGTTCTTGAACCGCCACAATCCATCTGATGCAGATACACCCACAGCGCTGTTACAAAGGGGGTTCCTCGATTTTGTCCAGTGACAGTAAATGAATGGCAAAATAGTTTTAAGTCAGGATGGTCTGCAGCTTGGAAGGGAACTTGCTGGCATGAATTGCCTGTCAAAGCAAAGTATGTTCATCTCTGTCAGAGTGACTATGTCCAGGGTGCTTGGAACCCCTTGCATTGAACCGTCTGGCATCCTTCCATTCCTCTCCATGGGCTGGATTCTCCGGTCCCCCAGCCCCGGGTTTCTCCGCAGCACGCTGTTCACAGGCGGTGGAATTCTCTGCCCCCGCCGCTGGTCAGTGGGATTTCCCATTGAAGACACCCCATGGTGTCGGGTAACCCGCAGGTGGGGGTGCGCTGCCTGCAGGACCAAAGAATCTCAACGGCTGGAGAATTCCAGCCCATAATTTTCCAAACACCTCTGATTGAGGATTCTCACTGGAAAGTCCATTGGCCCCAGTAAAGGTGCCAGGGACAAGAATGATCATAATTTGCACAAAGGTTTATGAGAACCTAAGCATCAGCAACAGACAAAGACAAAATGTCAAAACAAATGGCTGAAAGACATTGGACGGGATTCTCTGACTCCCCGCCGGGTCGGAGAATCGGCAGGGGGCGGCATGAATCGCGCCCTGACGCCGGCTGCCAAATTCTCTGGCGCCGGTGTCCCCGCGGTGGCCTGGCCTGCAATCTTGGCCCACCGATCCGCGGGTGGGCCTGTGCCATGGGAGCACCCTTTCCCTCCGCACCGGCTGATGTCAACCTCCACCATGGCCGGCGCGGAGAAGAACCCCCCTGCGCATGCGCTGGGATGTCACCAGCACACGCTAGCGTTCCCGCGCATGCGCCAACTCGCACCGGCCGGTGGAGGCCTTTCGGCGCCAGTTGGTGCGGCGCCAAGCCCTTCCGCGCCGGCCAACCCCACCGGCGGCGGCCTAGTCCCTGAAGGTGCGGAGGATTCACGCCACTCCACTCTTTGGCGCCGGTGCGGCCCATTAACTTTACTGTTAATGTGCCCTTTACATGGTCTTCCATACTCATTTGTGTGGATATGGTTTACATCTGACATCCTGTTAAAACATTGAGAAATAGGGGTGGCACAGGGGCACAGTGGTTAGCACTGCTGCCTCACAGCACCAGGGACCGAGTTCAATTACGGCCTTGGCTGACTGTCTGTGTGGAGTTTGCACGTCCTCCCTGTGTCTGCGTGGGTTTCCCCCACAGTTGAAAGATATGCAGGTTCGGCGCATTGTCCATGATAAATTGACCCTCCGTGTCGAGGGATGTGCAAGTTAGGTTCAGGGGTTACGGGGATATGGAGGAGTGGACATTGGTGGAGTGCTCTCTCAAAGAGTCGGTGCAGACTCGATGGGCCGAATGGCCTCCTGCACTGTAGGGACTCTATTAAATAGAATGCATGGCTGTCCTCTCCCCAAACTAATGGTTAAATGAAGGAAGAGTCCATTTGAGATAGATGTTGCTGGTCACTGTCCCTCCACCACAAACTACACAAAGGCATAAAATGGGCAGAATTCTGCAAGAATTAAACTCCTATATATCCTCTGCTCACAGCCATCCTTCCTCACTACAATGGCACGAGTGGAAATCTGGATTTACATGCCTTACCTTTCATCTGCTGTAAGCTGAGATGGTAGGTGTCTGTCCAACATTCTGGGAGACTGGAAGAGGCTGACTAGCTTACATATCTATAGCAAAATATTGTAGTGAGAAAGTTGAATTCAGTAAAGTTCTGTGCCAAAAGCGAAGCCTCACAAAATATACACTAAACAATTCTGCAGATGATTGAAATTAGTCAAGAATACTGATCTCCGGCGGGGGGTTGGAGAATCCCGTCCAATGTCTTTCAGCCATTGATTACAAAGCATTCAGCAATGTATTGCAGTCCTTTCTACAGATTTACCGTTTGCTGTGAAATTGCAGCAGGTGTACCTGCAAAGCTCTGGGTGAAACAGTCAGGAGTTAATTACTGCAGTCTTGCCTCAGAGCACAAACTCCCCCATCTTGCCTTCAGCCTACCACTTGGTTGCAAAGCAAGAGATTTACATCAGGCTGGTCTAAGCCGCTCCATATGAATCTATGACCAGATTTAATGCAGAACAACTCTACTAGCTGTTTCTTCAGATCTGTCAAGTTTCAGTTATTCCAATGACAGTCAATGACATTCTGCAAAAAAAAATCCTGTTGTGTGTTTCACTGTAAAAGAACAAACAGAACAAAGCAGTGAAACCAGTTTCTGTGATATTTTTTTTTTTAACTCACTGGCGGAATTCTCCACCTCACGACATTGCAAACGCAAACTGCAATCGGATGGAGAATAAGGGGCTGGATTCTCCGCAGCCCTGCGCCAAAATCACGTTTGGCGCGGGGGCGGAGAATCCACTTTTACACCCGAATCGGGCCCGGCACTGCTCCCGCGGTTTTCCGGTCCCCGGAGAATCGCTCGCGCACGATTTACGTGGCGCGGCTGGGGAGCCATTGCCAGAGGCCCTCCCAGCGATGCTCCCGTCCCGACCAGCCGAATTCCCTACATAGTGGTTCTAACCACATCCAGCTAGTCAGGACTTTCACGCAGCGGCTGCGGACTCAGTTCGCAGCCGCCGTGGTGGGGGGCGGGGGGGATCAAGTACCGGGAGGGCCTTATGGCGGCCAGGGTGGCGATCGGGCGGTCAGATGGAGCGGCGCGGGGCAGGTCGTTGGGACCTTCTTTGTTGGTCCTGGTCTGCCGGCTGAGTCTCCAATTGCGTTCGGCTCGGCCGCTGGTGGCCGCTACCATGCGCATGCGCGGACTCGCAACCGGAAGTGCGGGAGCCCGTTCGCACAGCGAAAGCTGCGAGAAGCACTCCAGGGCACTGGCAGCCCCCTGCAGGCAGGTGAATAGGTCTTAACATTTTTAAGGAATGTCTGGCGGGAAACACCAGCATTTATACGTCTGCGTGGGAACATAGCCCCATTTTTGGAGAATCCAGCCCAAGGCATCTGGCCAAAAATGAGATCCTCACCCTGTGCCAATTTGGGTGCCATGCTCCGGTCCGTCGTTGGCAGCGATAACTAGGTATGCGACCCACGCCAGCGGTGGCATGTGTCAGGTCGATGTACCTTTAAGAAATGGGTATTTATCAAATAGTTGCAGTGATGTCAGTGTGTGGGTGGAGCTAGGCTGTCTGTCCTTCACTTTCGTTTTGAGCTGGCAGTTGCAGTGTGTTTTTGGTTTCGTTTTTCAGAGATGGATGGCTGCATTCAAAGCAAACAGCTGCATAATGATCTCTCCCTCTACAAGCTAAGGAATGTCTCCAGATCATTGATGATTTCAAAGTAATACCTGTTTCTGTAGAGCATTTAAACCTGCTACCTTTATTTAAAAAGGGTTTAACTTGTGGATGTTGTTTGGAAAGTTATCAAGAGTTATCTATAGAGTACTGTATCTTTTGGGGGGTGGTCAGGATTGGTAGTTGAAAAACTGTTTAGTATGTTTATAAAACGTTAACTGGATTCATAGAATAAACATTGTTTTGTTTTAAGCATACTTTAGATCTCTGTTCCATCAGACCTGTAAAGTGGGCCCTTGTGCTCCCCATAACCAAAATCTATTTAAAGTTGTGGGTCAGGTGAACCCCATGATATACTTTGGTATTCTCTAAACCCTGCAATCACAGTGTGCTCTGCCCTCCCGCGGTGCTCCACTCCTCTCAAGCGGAAGTCTCTCGGGTGGGAATTACTACAAGTATTTACAAATGTGGACTGGGCGCCATGGCTGCGGGGGTGGGGGCTAAAAGAAACACTGCAAAATCGTTAAAAACTGTCGGGCTTGCTGGAGGATGGCTGCCCCGGCTGGGGGCAGTAGCGGGTAGTGACTTGATGCCAGGTCCGTGCACTTGTGGTGTTCCCCTCGGGATCGGAGTGGCCTGGCTCAGCCATTGCTGCAGTCTGTCTTTTAAACGCATCCCATTGGTGCAAATGACAGGCTCCTCCTGGCTGCTCACACTGCTGAGTGCAGTCTGTGACCTTTATATGCTCAAAAGGCCTCTGGTCACCTGGGAGCCCACCCAAGCTGCCCCTCCGGACACGCTCATATCCCAGCTGCATCATCAAGGGCCAAGTTTGATGCTATAAAGCCTAATAGATGTTGGCGCTCCTCAGAAGCGCTGCCCCATTGCAGAGCAAGGGATCAGCAAAGCTCACCTTGACCAAAGGACACCTGCACCGCAGCCTTTGAAACTCTCCCTAGTTCTCTGCTTCTCTCAGGGCAGAGGCCTCACTCGTCACCCCACCCCTCCAGATCACCAGCTATCTCTTCCTGGTGAGACTGGCAGCACTGACTGCCTCTTCCACCACCTCCCAGGCCGTGTTCAGGGGGGCAGGCTTGAGACTGCACCCCACACTGTATAAGAGGGTGTCCCTCTGCTCCTCACTGACATGGAGCTGTGGGTCCACCTCGGACTCTCAACCTTGGGGGGCAGGCCTTCTCTGAGCCATTTTGGTGGCTGCAGTGAGTGTGTGGTAACTGAAACGCTTAAAAACAGCTCAGTTGCCAGGCTCTTTAGCGCTAACTCCGGCCTCAGCAGTTAGAATGCCCGCTGGGCTGGGAATTGCTTGGAACCCGTGCCAGCAGAGTGCGGGTCCATTAGCATATCCTGAATTCCTCCACACATGGCACCCCCAATGGGAACATGAACCGCACGTAATTCAGTCCAGATGTTAACATTTAGGGCGCGATTTAATGGGGGAAAAACAGAGACCCATTTTGGGTTCATTTTACAGGGTGTTCTCAGTGCCTGCAGGGCCAAGAATGACCAAGCTATTAAACGGGGCTCTGTTTGTTTTGTTGGGACTGGGCAAGGAGAGCCCCACCGAGGCCGCATTTCATTTCCTGCACTGATGAGTTCAGCGCTGCTCGTCAGTACACGAAGAGTTCCGATCTCCATTTTTAAACACTCTATTTACCCACCTTTGTTTTATATCCCTCTATACGCTTACCCACCAAAAATATAACAACCGTAATCTTGAATAGTTCAATTCACCCAACATCCAGTCTTTTGAAGAAGAGAGGTCCTCATTGCTGATTTGGTTCTGATATTAAGACAATTATGTGATATAGTACAGGTAGATGGATTTGAGATGGAAGACCGGCCATGATAGCATTGAATTAGCAGAGCAGGTTCGATGGCTGGGTAATGCACCTCTGCTCATATTTCACTCTAAAATGTTACAACACATACATGCATGCTAAACAGCACAAGGCAGATCACTAAGTGATCCGACAAGCAACAGATCAGATCAGTTCTGCATTCCTGCCACAACCAATTATGAGTAATGGCTGCAAGTGCAGGTCAAAAGCTGGGAATTCTTCAGCAAATGACTCTCCTCCTGACGCTTTGAAGCATTCCAACCGTCTACCAGGATTGGGTCAGGAATGTGATAGAATGCTCTTCATTTGCCTAGAAGAGTGTTTTCATACTTTTTTTTCCGAGACCCACTTTTACCAACTGGCCAACTTTCAGGACCCACGCCGGCTGACCTTCACGACCCACGCCGGCCAACCTTCACGACCCACGCCGGCCGACCTTCACGACCCATGCCGGCCGACCTTCACGACCCACGCCGGCCGACCTTCACGACCCACGCCGGCCGATCTTCACGTCCCACGCCGGCCGATCTTCGCGACCCACGCCGGCCGATCTTCACGACCCACGCCGGCCGACCTTCACGACCCACACCGGCCGATCTTCGCGACCCACGCCGGCCGACCTTCACGACCCACGCCAGCCAACCTTCACGACCCACGCCAGCCAACCTTCACGACCCACGCCGGCCGATCTTCACGACCCACGCCGGCCGACCTTCACGACCCATGCTGGCGTCAGACCTTTACGACCCACGCCGGCCGATCTTCGCGACCCACACCGGCCGATCTTCGCGACCCACGCCGGCCGACCTTCACGACCCACGCCAGCCAACCTTCACGACCCACGCCAGCCAACCTTCACGACCCACGCCGGCCGATCTTCACGACCCACGCCGGCCGACCTTCACGACCCACGCCGGCCGACCTTCACGACCCACGCCAGCCAACCTTCACGACCCACGCCAGCCAACCTTCACGACCCACGCCGGCCGATCTTCGCGACCCACGCCGGCCGACCTTCACGACCCACGCCAGCCAACCTTCACGACCCACGCCAGCCAACCTTCACGACCCACGCCAGCCAACCTTCACGACCCACGCCGGCCGATCTTCACGACCCACGCCGGCCGATCTTCGCGACCCACGCCGGCCGACCTTCACGACCCACGCCGGCCGACCTTCACGACCCACGCCGGCCGACCTTCACGACCCACGCCGGCCGACCTTCACGACCCATGCTGCCGTCAGACCTTTACGACCCACGCCGGCCGATCTTCGCGACCCACGCCAGCCAACCTTCACGACCCACGCCAGCCAACCTTCACGACCCACGCCGGCCGATCTTCACGACCCACGCCGGCCGACCTTCACGACCCACGCCGGCCGATCTTCACGACCCACGCCAGCCAACCTTCACGACCCATGCTGCCGTCAGACCTTTACGACCCACGCCGGCCGATCTTCGCGACCCACGCCAGCCAACCTTCACGACCCACGCCGGCCGATCTTCGCGACCCACGCCGGCCGACCTTCACGACCCATGCTGCCGTCAGACATTTACGACCCACGCCGGCCGATCTTCGCGACCCACGCCGGCCGATCTTCGCGACCCACGCCGGCCGATCTTCGCGACCCACGCCGGCCGACCTTCACGACCCACGCCGGCCGACCTTCACGACCCACGCTGGCGTCAGACCTTTACGACCCACGCCGTCAGACCTTTACGACCCACGCCGGCCGATCTTCGCGACCCACGCCGGCCGATCTTCGCGACCCACGCCGGCCGATCTTCGCGACCCACGCCGGCCGACCTTCACGACCCACGCCGGCCGATCTTCGCGACCCACGCCGGCCGATCTTCGCGACCCACGCCGGCCGATCTTCGCGACCCACGCCGGCCGATCTTCGCGACCCACGCCGGCTGACCTTCGCGACCCACGCCGGCCGATCTTCGCGACCCACGCCGGCCGACCTTCGCGACCCATGCTGGCGTCCGACCTTTTCGACCCACGCCGGCCGATCTTCGCGACCCACGCCGGCCGATCTTCGCGACCCACGCCGGCCGACCTTCACGACCCACGCCGGCCGACCTTCACGACCCACGCTGGCGTCAGACCTTTACGACCCACGCCGTCAGACCTTTACGACCCACGCCGGCCGATCTTCGCGACCCACGCCGGCCGATCTTCGCGACCCACGCCGGCCGATCTTCGCGACCCACGCCGGCCGACCTTCACGACCCACGCCGGCCGATCTTCGCGACCCACGCCGGCCGATCTTCGCGACCCACGCCGGCCGATCTTCGCGACCCACGCCGGCTGACCTTCGCGACCCACGCCGGCCGATCTTCGCGACCCACGCCGGCCGATCTTCGCGACCCACGCCGGCTGACCTTCGCGACCCACGCCGGCCGATCTTCGCGACCCACGCCGGCCGACCTTCGCGACCCATGCTGGCGTCCGACCTTTTCGACCCACGCCGGCCGATCTTCGCGACCCACGCCGGCCGATCTTCGCGACCCACGCCGGCTGACCTTCGCGACCCACGCCGGCTGACCTTCGCGACCCACGCCGGCCGATCTTCGCGACCCACGCCGGCCGACCTTCGCGACCCATGCTGGCGTCCGACCTTTTCGACCCACGCCGGCCGATCTTCGCGACCCACGCCGGCCGATCTTCGCGACCCACGCCGGCCGATCTTCGCGACCCACGCCGGCCGATCTTCGCGACCCACGCCGGCTGACCTTCGCGACCCACGCCGGCCGATCTTCGCGACCCACGCCGGCCGACCTTCGCGACCCATGCTGGCGTCCGACCTTTTCGACCCACGCCGGCCGATCTTCGCGACCCACGCCGGCCGATCTTCGCGACCCATGCTGGCGTCCGACCTTTTCGACCCACGCCGGCCGACCTTCACGTCCCACGCCGGCCGACCTTCACGTCCCACGCCGGCCGATCTTCGCGACCCACGCCGGCCGATCTTCGCGACCCACGCCGGCCGACCTTCGCGACCCACGCCGGCCGACCTTCGCGACCCACCATTATTTCTTACCTTTAATGTGACAGGTAAACCTGCTTGGTCCTCACAATCTCCCTTGCTTTGTCATTCAATGTTACATTTCTGCTGAGGACTTCAGCTGACGAATTAAGTTCTCACTGCATGCTTTGAAAAAAATCAAGAGGTTTGCCCTCAAACTCACCATACTTAGTCTTCAAAAGCCTTTGAAGTTCTGAGGGTTTTATACTTTCATTTTCCAGTACTTCCCTGCATATATCATACATAGAATTTGCATTCTGATTTGCCAATTCACAAAGGCCACACCTCAAGAAATCATTTTTACACTGCTTTGTTCCCGATTTCAGTTTTTTCTTTGTTGGATGTTCGCCATAGGCTCTGGCGCTCACAACAGCAGTGCTCCTGGAACAGCACACTTTGTCCTGCTGTGGACTCTCCTGTACAGCTCTCTCCAGCAGATTTACTGGTGAGATCCTGGCCTGTTTGTGTCTCTGGCCCTCTCTTCCTTCTTACGAAACGATCCATTTTAAATTCTTCAGTCCTGTTGCTTGCTTGCTGGCAGCTACGAAATGGGGGAATCCCTCTTCAGTGATTTCGGCATCAGAGCACATGACGACAGTGTATGGGACACACAACCCGCCCTTTGCCACCGCTTCTGGCAGGAAGTCTCCATGATCTTTTACAAATCTGCACCTGGGACAGCACGCTGATGTCTGGAGGAGGCGGTTTGCCCCGCTGGGCTTCAGGCCTGCGCACTGCTACATCCTGCCGAGAGGGCGTGCATGCTCAGGAAAGCCGGCATTCTTGAAAAGAGGTCGCAGCCGGCATTTTCAAAAGCTGGTCGCAGCCATTGGGCACTTCTTCCTGCGATCGGGAATGCCGCAACCGGTTGCTCCGCGACCCTCCCTATATCTGCGACCCTCCCGACGCTGAGTTTGAAGATGACTGGCCGAGAAGAATACAGCTCCAACAACACTCAAGAAACTCAAAACATAGCAGATCACATGATTTGCTCCCCATGCAGCAGTTTGAATATTCACTCCCTCCACCACTGGCACAATGTGATTGTAGCGTATGCCATCTACAAGACACACTCCAGCAGCTTGCCAATACTCCTCCAAGCACGTTCCAAACCTGTGGCCTATGTCAGCTAGAACAACAAGGGCTGCAAGCAGAGGGGACCACCAACACCCTGCTCTACCATTCAGTACTATCACGGCTTGTCTTCCACCTCAATTCCACCTGTCTGCTAGATCCCCTATGTCACGCACCATCCAGACTTGGAAAATATCGCTATTTCTTCATTGTCACTGGCTTAAATCTTCCAGTCCCGCCCACAATAGGAATTGTCGTGGGCGAGACGTGGAATTTGGCAGACAGACAAAATCTCCGTTAACTTCAGCTGGGACTTTCCGGTCCTGGGGCAGATGGAACTGGAAAATCCCACCTACTAAATCAAAATCCAGGATTCTCTACCAAATAGCACTCTGTGTGTACCTCCACCACACAGGCAGCAACAAAAGATAGCTCACCAGCACCTTCTCAAAGGAAGTTATGGATGGGCAATAAATGCTGGGCTTGCCATAAACGAATGAAAAAAATGAAATTTAAAATCAGTTGATATCCACGTCAGATTGTTCAATGGGAATGGGTTGTGCCTACTGACCTCTCTTTCAGATTAAATTTGAATTCAATCTCAATCTACTTCTGAAATGATCACTTTGTATAGATTTAAAGGAATATTGTTTTGCTGAAATGATTTTTATCTAAAACCTTTGCCAAGTTGTTATTGCATCACTTGCACGCAACTGTCATTGCAAAGTCTCCTTCCCAGTAATAGCATTACGTCTTTCAATGATCACGGCAGCAAATCAGTACAGAAACAGAAAGGAGAGAGTCCAGGCATTAATCACTTACTTTCTGATTCACAGATTGGCTACTGGAATGATGCAGACAAGCTCGTTCTAATTCAGAATGAAATGATGTTCCCGAATGATTCTTCCGCATTGGAAAACAGGACCGTTTATGTCACTACAATATTGGTAAGCCAATTGTTTCTTGTTTATTTTTCCACCGGGTCCATTGGGGTCCCAGGTATGTCTTGTTTTCAATCCTTACTTCACCAGTTTTAAAGGGGCAGAATGTGATAACCTTTCTATTTAATCTTTGTTTCAATTGTTCCCTAACATGTTCTCCACATTTATTTAGGCTTTTCCGTCCTGCATCTTAACCATGTGGCAGCCTCTATGGGTATTGCAATCATCTGATCTGTAGTATACACATTTGCGTATGGCAATCCTGACAGAGTTACAATACTGCCGGCTAGCCTTTCATATTTTTTATTATCTCAAATTTATGCATGCTTACCTTTATCTGATACAGAGTTGGTAATTGAATTTTGTCACCAGCTTTACTATGTTAAGCTTATGTGACTCCTGAAACATATTGTTGTTGCTTATTGAGTTCCAAGCCAGGAAAATAATATTAAACCAATAAATTGAAGTAGCATATGAAAAATAAAATGTTGTATTAAAAGAAGAAAATAGGAAAAAGGTCTATGGTTCGTGTGGGCGAGTTGCTAGAATTTCAACCTCTGTCTTCACTTTGTAGTATGTGACACAGCAAAATGTTCATTGGCCCCATAATAAATCCTCTGGGTTGCTTATTCCTGTTTGTCAGTGTCAGAGCAGGGTCACAAAATATCACAGGAAGGAACTCCTGCTGACAGCCAGTTTATATGATAAGTGAGATCAGCCTTCAAAATAGCACCATCAACATTGGAAGTGTGGGAAAGGGCCGAATTCTTCCAGCCCATTGGCAGTGGGCTGGGGGGGTAGGAAAGGCTGGCAATATGGTGTGGGAAGACATCGGGTGGCATGCCCGATATGTTCCTGCAACCATATCATCACGCCAGCAGCCACCAGGAGCCCATCTGAGCCACTTAAGTAGCCAAATATAGGCCTCTTCCCACCTGTGATTGAATTTTAAGCAGCTTTAGAGATCGCCATCAGGTGGGCAAACCAGCAGGTAAACCCTGGCAGCCTCCCTGTGGAAGGGGTGGGAGGGAGGTGGTTGGGGCGTTTTTTGAGTGCACTTTGGCAATTGTTGCCCCTCTGCCAATGGCGCCAACTGCCCTCAGTATCTTCCCCATCGGTCTCGCCAGGGCCTGCCTGACTAACCCCGCCACCCCAGATCCTACCTACCTGTCTTTGAAGGAGCACAGCCATTGATGTGTTCTCATCCTCCAGGTGCAGCCCCACTAGTCGTGGTGTTGCTGAGTGTGGTAAACCACTGAATTGTATTGTATTGTTGTACTGTTACATGCCTGGGCTTGTCCCTGCTGGGCCCAAACTACCGTAGTATATAATATGTGTATTGTGGTAAACTGCCACTGTATTATATGTAATGTAGTAAACTGCTGCCTGCTGGCTCCGCCTCCTTGGGCTCGGTATAAAGTTGGCTAGTCTCCGCCGCTGCCTCAGTTTGGGATCCGAGGCCAGGAGGCTTTCCGTTTAGTTTATTAAAGCCTCAGTTACGTTCACCACTCGTCGTGTGTTCATTGATGGCATATCAATTTAATTAACTAAACATCTAAGATGAATTCATCACTCAAGCCTGATCGCCTGGAGCTGGACCCACAGGCAGCCGACGCCACTGCAACATTCGAGCACTGGCTAAGCTGCTTCGAAGCGTATCTCTGATCATTCACCGAAGACTTCACCGACCTCCAAAAGAAGCAGATCCTCCACACACTGGTGAGCCCGCAAGTCTTTCGTCCCATCAGAGACGCCCCCTCGTACACGGAGGCGATAATGCTGCTGAAGGACCACTATGTAAAGTCGGTAAACGAAGTGTATGCTAGGCACCTTCTCGCCACGAGACGACAAAGCCCTGGGGAGTCACTAGCAGAATTCCTGCATGCTTTGCGGGTACTCTGCAGGAACTGTGACTGCCAGGCGGTATCGGCTACCCAACACGCGGAGCTATTGGTCAGGGACGCTTATGTCGCAGGCATGAAATCAAACTACATCCGCCAGCGATTGCTAGATGGGGGTACACTCGGCCTCCCAGAGACAGTGCAGCTCTCAAACTCACTGGAGGTGGCCTCCCAGAACATGCAGGCCTACACCTCCGACCGCGCGGCACCCTCGTGGACCTCGTGGGCACCGCCATCACCCGACTCGAGTGCAGCGCAAGCCTGTGCCGCGCAGCAGCCCGCCAGCGCCGGAAGCCCAAGGTACTACTTTTGCGGCCAGACAACGCTGCCCTGCACGGAACGTGACTTGCAACGGGTGTTGGAGGAAGGGCCACTTTGCGAAAGCCTGCCAGGCCCGATCTCTCCCGAAAACTCCTAGGCCCAGCAGCGCTGCCTGCTGCCTGTCGGGGCCGTCCCCAGCTGCCGCGCCACCCGCCTTGTGCGGCCCGTGAGCGCCGCCACCTTCAATTTCAGCCGTCACGTGTGACCCATGGGGGCTGCCATCTTTAACGCCACCTTGTACTCCACCCGCCACGCGCAACCCATGGGTGCCGCCATCGCCGATGCCATCGCCGATGCCACCCGCGACCCATGGGGGTCGCCACCTTGGTACCACTCCGCAGCCTCCCGGGAGCCTTACTCACCTGATCATACGCTGGCCGCCGCTACCTCTGACCTGCCTACCCATCACCTTCTGAAGATCGCCTCCAATACACTCGACCAGTACCTAAACTCTACGTCCTTCCCCATCTCTGCGCTGCCCTATTACTGGGGCTCGACTTCCAGTGCCACCTCCAAAGCCTTACTTTCAAGTTCGATGTATCCCTGCCCCCCCTCACCATCTGTAGCCTCGCGACCCTTGAGGTCGCCCCACCCTCGCTCTTTGCTAACCTCACCCCCGACTGTAAGCCCGTCGCTACTAGGGGCACATGATACAGTGCCCAGGACAGGGCCTTTATCAGGTCGGAGGTCCAGCGACCCCTACGAGAGGGGATCATTGAGGCTAGTACCAGCCCCTGGAGAGCCCAAGTGGTGGTCGTCAAGACTGGGGAGAAGCACCGGATGGTCATCGACTACAGTCAAACCATCAACCGGTACACACAGCTCGATGCGTACCCCTTCCCCTGCATATTTGACATGGTCAATCAGATTGCGCAGTATCGAGTCTTCTCCACAGTTGACTTGAAGTCCGCGTACCACCAGCTCCCTATCCGTCTGGAGGACCGCCAATACACTGCCTTCAAGGCAGATGGCCGCCTCTGTCACTGTTGCTAACTTTTGGTTAGTTCTTAATTTGGCTCTATTTAATCACGTTTGCTCAAGAGTCGCCAGGTATCTTTCGACACCGCCACAAGGTTCAGAACCGAATACTGATCAATTACTCGATACACCAGTTAGTAAGTTCAAAAGCAATGCTCATTTATTTACACACAGTCAAATCTACTCATGCATAAACTCTACAAACTAAACTACCACTATTACTAAAGCCTATACTTAGCTTCGGGCGCCCACTCAGTCAGAGGAACAATGGCCGTTGCTCGGTTCTGAGGCTGCTGGGTTGAGCTGTTTACAGGGTAGCAATTAGGAGCATCTATCTCGTAGCGTGCGTTGACTTGGGACTTACTTGGTCTGATGCAGCTGCTAGGCAGGTCTCTCTCTTCGGTGAGAGCCAAAGCCAAAGGAGGAAGATTCTCCCTTGGGTGATACCTTTTATACTGAAAAGGGCTTCGCGCTCTTTTGGGCGGGCCTTGAACTTGGCCTCAACTAATTGGGTCTTTCTCAATCAGTTGTATAGATTTTCCTCCAATAGAGGGGTGGTTCCCTGATCGCTGGGCGTGTCCTGGTGACTGTCAGTCTGCTTTGTCTTAGCTTCTTCTGGCGCCGGGGAGTCTGTCCTAACATTGTGTATCTAAATGTTTCCTTTTTGTCCCCAGAGATGGCTCATTAGTGTGTAGATTGTTTGGTAGTTTCTGTCCTGTCTGAGCGTTTAAGGTTCTAATCAACAGACAGAGCTTGCACCTGCTTGTTTCTTAGCATTGTCCAATTTTCCCTGCATTCTTTGCGGGTGTCCATTTTGGGACGTGGCCATCCCAGATGGCTACATCACTTCCTCAGGGTTCCCTTCGGCGTCGCCAACGTGGTCTCGGTCTTCCAACGAGAAATGGACCGAATGGTTGACCAGTACGGGCTGCGGTTCACGTTCCCGTACTTAGATAATGTCACCATCTGCGGCCATGACCAGCAGGACCATGACGAAAACCTCCGGCACTTCCTCCACACCGCTAAACTCCTGAACCTCACCTATAATAAGGGAAAATGCGTTTTCCGCACAACCCACCTGTCTATCCTTGGCTACGTTGTGGAAAACGGAGTCCTAGGGCCCGACCCCGACTGCATGCGCTCCCTCCTGGAACTCCCCCTCCCCCACTGCCCCAAGGCCCTGAAGATATGCCTGGGGTTCTTCTCCTACAATGCCCAGTGGGTCCCCAATTATGCGGACAAGGCCCGTCCACTTATTAAATCCACTGTTTTTCCCCTGACGGCTGAGGCCCGCCTGGCCTTCAACCGCATCAAGGCAGATATTACCAAAGCCGCGATGCACGCTGTGGACGAGTCTATTCCATTCCAGGTGGAGAGCGATGCATCGGACTTTGCTCAGGCCGCTACCCTCAACCAGGTGGGCAGGCCCGTGGCTTTCTTCTCCCATACCCTCCATGCCTCTGAAATTCGACACTTCTCCGTCGAAAAGGAAGCCCAAGCCATTGTAGAAGCTGTGCGACATTGGAGGCATTACCTGACTGGCAGGCGATTCACTCTCCTCACTGACCAATGGTTGGTTGCCTTCATGTTCAATAACACACAGCGGGGCAAAATCAAGAACGACAAGATTCCGAGGTGGAGGATCGAGCTCTCCACCTACAACTACGATATCTTGTATCGACCTGGGAAGCTCAATTAGCCCCCAGATGCCCTATCATGTGCCAGCGCACAAGTAGACCGACTCCGGGCCCTCCACAATGACCTCTGTCACCCGTGGGTCACCCGTTTTTTCACTTTATCAAGGCTCGCAACCTGCCTTACTCCATCGAGGAGGTCAGGACCGTGACCAGGGACTGCCAGGTCTGCGCGGAGTGCAAACCGCACTTCAATCGGCCAGACAGAGCACACCTGGGAAAGGCCTCTCGCCCCTTTGAGCGCCTCAGCATCGATTTCAAAGGGCCCCTCCCCTCCACTGACCGTAACGTGTACTTCCTCAACATTGTTGACGAATATTCAAGATTCCCCTTTGCCATCCCATGCCCTGACATGACCTCTGCCACCGTCACCAAGGCCCTGCACAGTCTTTTCATATTGTTCGGGTTCCCCACCTACATCCACAGCGATCAGGGTTCCTCCTTCATGAGCGACGAGTTGCGTCAGTTCCTGCTCAGCAAGGGCATCGCCTTCAGGATGACCAGCTACAACCCCCGGGGCAACGGACAGGTGGAGAGGGAGAACGCGACGGTCTGGAAGGCCGTCCTCCTGGCCCTACGGTCTAGAAGTCTCCCGCTGGCAGGAGGTCCTCTCCGATGCGCTCCACTCCATCCGGTTGCTTCTGTGTACTGCCACCTCACGAGCGAATGTTTGCCTTCCCCAGGAAGTCCACCTCCGAGGTCTCGCTCCCATCCTGGCTGACAGTCCCAGGGCTCCGGAAGCATGCGAGGA